>NW_004955452.1:5607140-5644806 GCF_000276665.1 Chinchilla lanigera | reverse complement strand
GGGAGCCAGCAGGCAGGAAGCTAGCCAGCCAGAAGGCTGGCGCTCCCCACCCGCAGCTCCCTGTGCGCCGGAAGCCCTCCTTCCGGGAAACCCTGAGGCCGGGGGTGGGTTTTTTTTTTTAAATCAGCTTTTTTTTTCCTTTTATCAGGTCAGTGTTGCTTAAATTTTGATTTCTCTAACGGCCAGAGATACTGGACATTTTTTGATGTATTTAATGGCCATTAGTACTTCTTGTTCTGACAAGTATCTGTTCATTTCAGGTCCCCATTTTTTATAATTTTATTTTGTTTTTTGTTTTTTGGGTTTTTTTGTGGTACTGGGAATCGAACTCATGACCTCACACTTGCCAGGCAGGGGCTGTGCCGCTGAGCTAAATCCCCAGCCCCCCAGGTCCCCATTTTTTGATTGGATGTTTTATTTTGGAAGGTCTAATCTTTTTTTAGTTCTTTATTTTATTTTATTTTATTTTTTGGTACCAGGAGTCAAACTTGGGACCTTGTGCTTGCCAGGCAGGCACTTGTGCCACTGAACTATATCCCTGGCCCTAGTTTTTTATGTATTCTCCTCTGTCTGAGGAGTAGCTGGCAAACACTTTTTTCCCATTCTGTAGGTTGTTTCTGCACTGTTGGTTCCTTCCTTCGCTGTGCAAAAGCTTTTTAATTTGATATGATCCCATTTGCTGAACTCTGTTATTTCTTGTGCAGTTGAGGTTCTGTTCAGAAAGTCCATGTCTGTGTGTATGTCTTCAAGAGTTTTGCCTATTTTATCTTCCAACAGATCATTTATTTTAATATTTAGATCTTGGATCCTTTTGTCTCTCGAGACAGAGTCTCACTATGCAGCTCAGGCTGACCTTGAATTTTCTATGTAGTGCAGGCTGGCCTCAAACTCATTCATGGGGAATCTTCCTGCCTCATCCTCCCAAGTGCTGGGATTATAGGTGTGCGCCATCATGCCCGGCCTCAATAATTAATTGAGGAAAGAAAAAAGAAATGTCATTGATTGGCTGTGAGAACTTGAGCAGGTTTTAATCTCCCTGAGCCTTCATTTACTCATCTGCAAAATGGGAATAATAATGAGACATGAGAAGCATCTGACTCTCCTTTTCCTGTCTCGCCAGAGGTGGGTGAGGTTTGGCCAAGGGCTGCCGTGTTCCTCTTCCTCCTCAGGTCCCTTCAGTCTACCTTGCTTCTCTCCCACAATGCACTGGGACAGCTTGCTTCAGTGTCCTCCCTGGCTACTTGGTAGCCACTCTCCTCCAGAGCTCTGACAGGGGTGCAGCTAGGCTCTAAGCCAGGATGCCACCCCCTCTTTGAAGAAGTGGAGAGGGAAACCAGCCTGGCATAGCTAAGATCAAAGGCAGAGGGACCCAGGCTCATTTTTAACACCCCAATCCCCCCAAACCCCAATTAGCTGTCATGAACACAACCAGCCCTCCCAAAGATTTCCTGGTTTCAGATTCAGCGGTTTTTTTCCAGAGAGGGGACAACTGTCAATCACATGGCTCAGCTGCCTACTCTTTGTCTGAACCACAGCCTTGACAGCTATGGCCATCCTGGAGCCCTGCACTCATTTGAATCAGTCGTTGGCCTGCACTTAGACCAATCAGCAGGCCCAAGTTTGAACCAATCACAGGCTTACCCGTAGACCCATCACAGGCCTGTGGGTGCTATGTAAGCAACTCTCCCCTTACCCTTCTCAGGATAGTTGAGAAGGGCTCCCTCCTGCGTACTGATGCCCCTGTGCTGCCACACAGGACCTGTTAAAATGAAGACTCCCTCTGGTGGTCCTGCGAAACTGCTTGTGATATATTTCTTGAGTCGTGTGGGCTTGGAAAGTCCTATGCATCTAGAACAGTTGTTTTAAAAGAAGGAGAAATAGACGTGAGGGGCTGTTAGCTCTGAAGAGCTCCAGAGAACAGCAGGCAGTGGAGATCAGTGGCTGGCAGAGCCTCCAACAACCGGCGAATTCTCCTGACTCTGAGAGGTCGGCCTCTGGCTCTGTCAGCTAACACCATGTAGCATTATTCGGCATCCTCAGGTGCCATCAAGGGCACTAGCTGAGCTATACTTCACAGACTTATGATTTCTATCAGGCTTGAGCAAAAGAACCCTCAACTGATTGGCAGCAAGCATTCCTTCACTCGGCACTTACTTTATCCCTGAGATTCAGATAAGACTGACAAGATTGTGCTCGTGGGTACAAAAGCACCCAGAATGAGCCACAGCCTGAGAGCTGGTCTGGCACTAGCGGATCTCTGGGGTCTGACACACACTTACCTCTCACTCACAGAATGCTGAGCAGTCTTTATAGATGTTGATACTGGCAAAGAACTCATGACCACCTGAACGAACTGGTTGGGGTCATTGCTTGTGGCCTTGAAGATCGCAGAGTGGCAGGCTGAGGGTGGCTGTTCTGTTCTTGAGCGGAGTTGAGACCTGAGGATCTGTGAAAATGCTCAGCGGGTAGTGGTGTCCCCAGTCCTCAGAATGGAACTTCAGAGGGGACGCGCATTCACTCGCCTCATGGAGTACTGGTAGCCATGGAGAATGAGGGGAGGGAACACATCTCAGTGAGGTGCCATCTCGGAGATCCCTAGACCCAGGACCCTTGAAGCCACCACCCCCTATGGGATTTACACAAGCAACCTCTATGAACTGCTCTGCAGAAGCATCTTCCTTCTCCCTCTAAAGCTCTGAGTTTCCATCTCAGAGCTGCCTGTCTGTGCCTGATGAACGGGCATAACAGGCCAATGTCTTGAGACTGTGGATTTTTGCCTGGACTAGAGGTAGAAGTGAGAACTCAGAAGCCTCCCAGAGCCCGGCCAAACAGGAGGCTAATGGGGGAGCACCAAGGGGAGAGTCCACCGCCTGGCTGACGTCCACCACCAGTGGGTACACACAGCTGAAGCTGAGCATTTGCAGTCAGTATTGTTGGAGCCAGAAAGGACCTGCACAAGCTACACTTCCAGAATACAGACTTGGCTATTGTTGGTCTAGAAAAGACAGGGGCTGGGTGTGGTGGCCTGGGAATGCCTATAACCCCAGCATTTGGGAAGCTGAGGCTAAAGGATAGCTGAGAGTTTAAGGCCAGCCTGGGATACACTGTGAGTTCAAAGCCAGTTTGAAGTAATCCCAACACTCAGGAGGCTGAGGCAGGAAGATCAACCGAGTTCAAGCCCAGCCTGGGCTACATAGTGAGTTCAAGTCCAGTCTGAACTACTTTGTGAGACCCTCTCTCAAAAAACTAAAAAATAAAAAAGAGGTAACCATTACCCTTTAATCTCCATCTTCATGGGCAAGTGATTACTTAAATAAATATAATAGCTAAAGTTCACTGACTTTGTTTTGTTGCCAGAAATAAAGCAGTTAGTTAAAAAGGACACTAAAAGCGGGTTCTGGGGCCATAGTTATAGATTTTGCTGTTCCATGTTGACTCTGCAACTGTATTTTATAACCTAAGCAAGGTACCCCATGAACTCCTGGGTGGCAGAACTAGAGATAATAACATAATAGCAGGAGAAATAAAGATACCTCTTTTTTGCAGTGCTAGGGAGTGAATCTAGGCCTTTGCACATGCTAGACATGCACTCTACTGAGTTAAAAAAAGTTATGCTCTTTTATTTTGAGACAGGGTATTGCCAGATTGCCCAGGCTGATGTACAACTTGCCATCCTCTTGCTTCAGCCTCAGTAGCTATAATTACAGCCAAGTGCCATCATCCCTGGCTTCACTGTCATCTCTTTAGGGCAAAAATGTTTTCAACTGCGCCCAGGGAACCCCAGTTCCTTGAAAGGGTATGAAAGGTGTTGGGAGAAAGTGACCCAGCAGGGTACTCCTGGAACGACGGGGATTCAGACCCATAAGCCTCTCTTGTCCGTACCTCTCTCCCCAAAGGCCCAGGGGCCCTGTTCGGGGATGGGGGAATGGCTAGGGTGCGGAGGAGCATTGCCAGTATGAAAAGAATGAATGCCCTGACATGGCCATGCCTGGGACCGACTGCAGGATGACGCTGTTGACCCTAGCCAGGGACTCTACTCTTGCGAACATGTCCACCAGCCCTGCAGCAGAGCCTCTTAGGGTGCCCTTGATCTTGCTCAGGCCCCTCCCTCTTCGCTGCCCCCCACCAAACTGCCCAGAGATGCAGAGCTGAGCCCAAGCTGGTAACAACTTCCCTTCCCATTCCTGGGGGCCAGGCAGGTTCCCCTCTCTTCTCCAGACCTCCCCGCTCACCTGAGTAGAGATGATACTGACTTCCTCAACGAAGAGCCCCAAGAGTGACATACAAGTGATAACGGAGCTGAGAATGTTCCATCTGTCCTGGAAGGGATTTGGGCTAGTCCCAGGGGGTCTGTCGGGCCCATCCCATGGAGACATTCTGAGTTTGCCCTCCCTGTACCACAAGGATAGGGGGCCAATGTCCTGGTTAGAGCAGGGCCAGTCAGTCATCATCCACTGCAGTCACCCTGTCATCCCCCAAATGTTCCACAAAACCCTGTGCACTCGTGGTCCCATACATGTGTCAAGAGCCAACTGCAATCTCAGAGACATATATACACGACTAGCCCACCTTGGCAGGTGAACTGCAGAAAATTGGCTTGTAGGTGGGTGTGGTGGGGCATGCCTGTGATTCCAGCACTCAGGAGGCTGAGGCAGGAGGATCACTGCAAGTTCAAGGCTGGCCTGGGCTACATAGTGAGTTCAAAACCAGCCTGAACTACATGGAGAGACCCTGTCTCAAAAAAAGAAGAAAGAAAGAGAAAGAAGGAAGGAAAAGAAAAAAAAAGAAAAGAAAAGAAAGGAAAGGAAAGGAAAGGAAAGGAAAGGAAAGGAAGAAAAGAAAGAGAAAGAAAGAACAAAGGAAGGAAGAGTAAGTGACAAAAGCAAAGTGCAGAACAGTGTTTATAGTAGACTACTGTCAGGAAAGGGAGGACTAAAAATATCTATTTGCTTATGTCTGTAAAAATAACTACCAGGAGGATAAACAAGTGACTATAAATATAAGATTACCTAGAGAAGGCAGGGTGGGGGGAAGGGGGTGAGGAGATTGGAATGACAGCAAGAATTCCATGTTAACCTTTCAATATAGTTTTGAGCAATTTGTATCTGTATTAAATATTCAAAAAGAAAACTATATTTTATTTTATTTTATTTTCTGAGACAGGCTCTCATTATGTGGTTCAAGCTGGCCTTGAACTCCCTATGTAGTCCAGGCTGGCCTCAAATTTGCAGTGATCCTGCTGCCTCAGCCTCCCGAGTGCTGGGACTACAGGCATCTACCATCCATCTGAGAAAACTATATTTTAATGGAAAAAAAAGTTCTTAAATTTTTGGGGCAGCTCAATAAACACATTAACATATCCTGGTCCCTTTTACTCAGTCTGTTCCTACACATATACAGAGGCATGAGTCTAACTGTCTACACATCTATCCCTGTTATCCATTCAGTATTAAGCTCCTACTGTATGCTGTACCCAGAACCATTTCCAGAGGATACAAGGTGCACAGACTATGTTGGGGGAGGGTGGAGAGACTGCATTTCAACTCAGTATCTAAGTACACAGTATCGTGGAGCAACATCTTGCCTGGCCTGGGAGACATGGGAAGAGACCACCTGGAGAGAAGACATCCAGTGAGTCTTTGGTACCAGTAAAGGAAGAATTTTTTAAAAGTTGAAAATTACAGGAAATTCAAAGTTTGAAGTCAAAGATTGAATTCAAATCCAAAGTTTGACTAGAATAGAGCCAGGCACAGTGGTGCATGCCTGTAGCCCCAGCTACTCTGGAGACTAAGGTGGAAGGATCACTTAGGCCCCAGTGTTCAGAGCCAGCCTGGGCAGCACAGTGAGATCTCATCTCCGAAAAAGTCCCCACCCTCTTCTGGACAAAGCTGCCTGGGAACGTAGGCACGTCCAGTCATGCGTGTGCCGTGTGGCTGCTTTTGCGCTGCCTGCAGAGGGGAGCAGTTGCATCAGAGACCGTGGAACCTGTGAGGCTTAAAGCATTTATTATCTGGGGCCCTGGTGCACAGAAAAGGTTTGCTGACACTGTTGCTGCGGAACCCTGTAGATCTCATTTCTCAAATCAAGCGTAGCCTGACTGCAGAGCTCGGGGAGGCTGGAACAGAATTGGAATTAGAACCCAGGGAAGCCACACTTCTAGTCCAAGTTATGTTCTGTCATATCACAGACATCTCATAACAAATCTCTGTCTCTGTCTCTGTCTGTCTCTCTGTCTCTCTCTGTCTTTACAAACACACACCTCAGTTTGCAGGGTAGGAAGGGACTGGGTGCTGTAGGTCCCCCAGGGAAGAGTAGGGGCAAACACAGGGAGGTCCCAGAATTTTACCTTCCAGAACACCCAGAATCCATTGCGGCAGCTGAGAAGCATCTCACCCATAAGGCTCTCACCCACGGTAGAGGACAGCTCCGTGCTTCTACATGGGAGACGGAGGAGAACAGGGATGCAGAGGCATCAGTAAACGGAGCTGGGTGAGGCCAGGGAGATGGCGTGTCTCCAGGAAAGGAGAGGCCTGTGTCCCTGCTTTTTCCCCTTGGCTCTTCTGTTACTTCCTTTAGGGCACACTTTCCGTGCACACATCATGCGTGCCTTGTTTCTTGTGACTCTCAACACTGACGCAAAGCAGGTCCCATTCCTCCTTGTTAGGTGAGGACTGGAGAGGGGCCGTGTGCACACAGCTGGTCACTGGGAGTTCTTGTCTACCACAGGCCTTCACTCCTAACCTCTAAGGCAGGAGTATCTGGGGAAATGAGGTGGGGGAGAGGTGGAACAGGCCTAGGAGTGGGAAGAAAAGGCCTGAGCCATGTGGCTGAGAGATACCAAGCCCCAGGGCCCTTTTCTGCTTGCCCCAACCGTTCGTGCTTTTCCATGGGCCCATCCACCTCTGTCACTTAAATTCCTGGGGTCTTTTCCTGTGTGGGTCCAGGACGGGTACCCTGGGTGCATGATTAGGGTCTGTGCAAAACCCAACTCCATCCAACTCCTTCAGCGTCCTTAAAGCTGTGACTCAACTAACAACCTTACCCCCTCCTTCCATCCAGGTATCACCAAAGTCACTCTGGCTCCTCCCCTTCTTTATTTCAATGGCTGACAGACTCAGCATCTTGAGGCTCACTGCCGTACTTGGGCCTTCCCCTGCTTCCACCCAGCTGGGGGTTAAGGTTTATGGGCGCCCTGCCTCCTCCAAATTCCCAAAGCGCTGTCAGGGATCATGGCTGTCTGCCTACAGGAAGAGAATCCCCCTGGGCCTTGTGGTGACCTATGTCCCAACACAAAACACCAGCCACAGGTCAGGCGTGGTGGTGCACGCCTGTAATCTCAGCACTCTGAAGGCTGAGGCAGGAGGATTGCCATGAATTTGAGACCTGCCTGGGCTCCGTAGTGGATTCAAGGCCAGCCTGAACTGCATAGCAAGACCCTGTAGCAAAAAACAAAATAACAACAAAAGTAGTGGCCCCGATGCCATTGCCAAAGCCAGAAACTTAACTTCCTGCTATCCCTTTGTTTACATGCATGAGAGGAAGACGTGTGGACACAAGGGAGCACAGAGTAAGTGCTCACCAAGGGTGAGCTCTCCTGTGGTGGATCAGAAAGGCTCCTAGCTCACCTCCCGGAGAGCCTCCAAATGCATCTGCCCTTTTCTCATCCACTACCACTGTCCTGGTCCAAGTCCCAGCCTCTTTCACCTGCACCTCATTCACCTGCAGTAGGGTCCCTCCTGGCCCATCTTCCTCTAGTCCTGACCTCTTCCCTTCAGTGGTCCACACTGGGGCAGCCACTGCAGATTTTCTAAAACATCTGTCTGGTCATTTCCCTTTTCTTTTCTTTTTTTTTTTTTTTTTTTGAGACAGTGTCTCACTATGTAGTCCAGTCTGGCCTGGATTCATTATCCTCCTGCCTCAGCCTCCTGTGTGCTGGAATTACAGGAATAAGCCATCACCTCTGGCTTCCTTATTCTTTACTCTTACTATCACCTTCCCCAGGAAGCCTTCCCTGACCTCCCAGATGAGGTTTACTTGCTATATTTGAGTTCCCATGCACTCTGGTACTCAAGTCTTTTTTTTTTTTTTTTTTTTTTTTGAGACAAGACCTTGCTAAGTCACTGAGTTTTTGTAGCCTGGGCTCAAATTTGTAATCTTCCTGCCTCAGCCTCTTACAGTGCAAGGTTTACAGATGTGCACCACAAAACCCAGCTATATTTTTTTGAGACAGAGTCTTGCTGTGGAGTTTAGGCTGGCCTTGAACTTGCAGCAGTCTTCCTGCCCCAGCTCCTGAGAGCTGACATTACAGGCATGCACTACCATGCCTGGCCTACTCAGGCACTTATAATGGCGTGTTTGTCTGACTGAAATAGGAGCAGGGTTTGTTGTGCTTACACTTGGAACCTTGGCACTGAGCAGTTAGCACCTGGCCTGGAGTGATTGATTCTCCCCTAGGGACTGCTATTAAGATTGATCCTCTCTTTATGAGCTGCCCATTGTCTGCCTCTGCTCACACCATTCTGCCCTTCTACAAATCCAGTGCATTCCTCAAAGGCGGGATCCACAGTTTCCCCCACCATGAAGTCTTCCTTGATCTTCTGATTCCTGGAAGGTCAGACCTGACATCCATGGAGAGCATCTAGCCAACCATATAGACAGACAAGGGGCCCATGGCCCGAGAGAGAGAGAGATGGGTCTTGCCCTAGGTCCCCATCACAGCCAGTGGGGGGCGGAGGTCAGGCTGGCGTCCCACATGGTTAAGGAGCTGGAGAGCCATGGTGATGGCGCTGGTCGCCAGCAGCCAGGCCAGCATCAACTGGAAGGCTGGATGCTGCAGCTTGATGTCCATGTGAGTGATGAACTCGTGTGGCCCAGGCATCCTGGGAGAGGGCGGAGACTTTCTTCAGGCAGAAGTCACCACACACGGCCTCCACCTGGGCATTTACTCTCAGTGAATCTCTGTGGGCAGCTGCTGAAGATCCTGGAACATCGGCGTCGATGCAGAGCATTGCCGCCAGCCCCCACAGCCCTCCCGTTGTTACCCACGTGCTTATGATGTTGTGGTGGCTGATGAGCATTTGCTCCTCTGGCCGCTGAAGGGCTGCTGTGTGGTCCTCTGCAGGAGAGAGGAGCCGGGGTAACTGCTGCCCCTGGCCACCTCAGTGGGGGAGCCAGGCAGGGGCCGCCTACCAGCATGGTGCAATGTTTGACATCGTGTCTGTCTTTTGCTGCTACCAGGTTATTGCTACTCTCTCCCCTCCCCTCCTTCAAAGCAACTTTGCTCCGGGCAGTTTCAGCCTCGCAGAGGTGGCTGTGACCTCCAGCCTTCCTCATTCTATCAAGTCTTTCCAGCTGGACGAGCCCTTCCCACTGCCCCCTGGCACCCACAGAGTGAACCAGGGACATCTGCCAGCAAGGGGCTGCTGAGCCGGGCTGGGCTCAGAGCCAGAGGCCGATGAGAATAGGCCAGGTGTCCCGTGTGGCCTGGATGGAGCCAGGGGCCACGGTCCTACTCTGGATGTAGAAGCTGGAGGCAGGGCTGAGCTGAGGAGAGGAGATGCCCTGCGCCAGCACCTTTCCTCCCCCAGGGGCGCCCCCACCTGTACCCCCCTGCCCTTCATCTACCTGTCCCCCCTCCCAGCTCGGGGCTGCACCCCTTGTCCTTGTTTCTCCACCTGCCAAATCAAAGTTTTCCACTTGTCCTCACTGGAAATAGGGCAGGGGAGCACCTCTGGCCTCCCAGGGGCTGGGGAGGGGTGGACGTGGGTTAGGAGCCTTCCCTAGCCGTGGACCACAGCCCTTCGCCCTGGCAGGCAAGAGCTTCAGGTGCAGCCATGGGTGCACAGGGGGTTCGTCAGCCACACTGGGGCCGAGAGCATTCACCCCCTTCCTTCCAGTCCTCTCTGGGAAGCAAGTTCCTGGCTCTAAAGTAGAGGCACACATGGATGCACTTCAGAGAAATCGACTTTATTTGCTGGAAAAACACATCTCATTTAAATAAACACCTGTCCAGAACCAGTTCGAGGAAATGAGCACTGCTGAGGGACAGTGGGGGTCAGGCTGTGCCCCTCAAATCTGAAATGGGGGGGTTCTCAGGAACGAGGTGGCGAAAGCTCACTTTACCCCACTCTAGGGGAGACAGGAGCAGAAATGGCATTGGCACTATTGCCAGCCCTGAACAGAACCTAGCCGCCCCAGGTGTGTCAGAGGCTGGGGATGAGGTGGTCCTCAGGGTCAGGGGTCAGGAGCTAGGGTGCTGGCCAGGGTCAGAGGTCAGGAGGTTGGAGGTTGTTCTCTGGGGTCAAGGGGCAAAGATGGGAGGGCTCCTCAGTGTTAGAGGGGAGGGACTGGGGAGACTGTTCTCCGGAGCCAGAGGTCAGGGCTTGGGAGCTGGCCTCCGCGGGGACCACTCCCCAGGCCCCCAGGCAGTCTGAGTACAGCTCCTGGTTCTGCTCCTTCCACCTGCGAAACTTCTCTGCGGTCAGCTCAGGGTCACCCAGCACTTCGTCCAGGGCCTGCAACTCCTGCATCTTTGCCTGCCCGGGGGACAGGAGGTAAGAGGCCGTGATCACCCAAGGAGGGGGCAGGGCCCCAGCCCAGAGCTAAGTCCAGAGTCCTACAGCTAGAACCCAGCACCTGGCCAGCCTGGCACGAGGAGAACACAGAGCTGGGCTCAGTCCACAGCTGAGCCCAGGGCAGAGCCAACGGCAGTAACTGAAGCCTGAAACCCACAGGCGGGTCCCCGGCCGCGCCCGGCGTCCCCAGCTGACCTTCAGTGTACTCTGTAGCGCCCGCACGCGGTGCACTCGCTCGTTGAGGTGGGGGTCTCGATTGCGCCGCATGAAAGAGCTCCGCCACTCCTCCTGGGTCAGGGGCTGTGGCTGGCCCAGCAGGGACACGCCGCCCTGCCTCAGCCCCCGAACCATTCCTTCCAGTGCTCCCTCACTGCTGTCTGTGGGGGCAGGGAGCAGGATGAGGCAGCGCCCGCCGCAGCCCCCTTCCACCGCCCGCTCGCGGCTCGGCGCAGCACCTGTCAGGGCAGCCAGGGAGGCCCGCAGGCTGCGCTGCGTCGTCGGGGAGGCCGCGGGGGACATGTCTCCGTGGAGCGGACTCCAAGACTGCGCTGGGCTGGGCTGAAAGTGGGGAGAAGGAGAAGAGGGCCCAGCCTGAGCCCCTGGTCCTTCTGTCTACCCCCACCCTCCTACCCCAGA
This sequence comes from Chinchilla lanigera, assembly GCF_000276665.1. Lineage (NCBI taxonomy): Eukaryota > Metazoa > Chordata > Mammalia > Rodentia > Chinchillidae > Chinchilla > Chinchilla lanigera. Next base: position 5,633,596 of record NW_004955452.1, on the reverse strand, counting down.
GCAGTCCCCACTCACTGAGGCTGAGCGGGACCCGGTGTCCTCGTCATGGTCCTCCCCTTCTGTTTCACTGTAGCAGTCTAGGGTGGGGAGCAGCAGTTGCAGAACACTGCAGAGGCCCTAACGAGATCCAATTTCCTCTTCCCGCTCCTGTGAGATACCTACCTTCTTCTCGAGCTGAGGGGGTCCGGCCTGGAGACTGGTACTTGGAAATGCAGGTGATGAGGTGCCGTACCCACCTGTGGAAGTGTGAACAGGGGCTCATACATGTTAGGCAAAAACTGCCCTTATGCTATATCCCCATCCCTTTTCATTTTTTGAGACAAAGACTCCCTAAGTTGCCCAGGCTGGACTTGAGTTTGAGATTCTCCTGCCTCAGCCTCCTCAGCAGCCGGGATTATAGGAATGCACCAGCAGGCCCAGCTCAACTTCTTTTTCATCAGAGGCCTGGAATTTGATCCTAACTCCCAAGTGCTGAGGCTGGGAGCTTTATGGGAGTAGGGAAGGGGTGGTGGCACTCACATGCTCAGATCAGAGAGGGTATCAGCCGCAAAGACAAAGGGTTTGTACACCTCATGCGTGAGTTGGAACACACTGCCAGGGAGCAGAAGGGCATCACTCAGCCTCCACACAGCTGTGCCCATCCAGAACCCAGACAGGCTGGGCCAGGAATCCCACCACCTGCCATGCAGCCACCCTACCCACCACTCTTTCTTGCCCCGCCCCCCAGCCCCGCCTCCCCCAGGACTTAACTATTTTTTCTTCTGATCATGTCCACTTTCCAGACTATAGTTGGAGATGTTGATGAGGCCCTGGGCCTTTTCATCCTGAGATGTCAACAGCATAGGGTCAGCTTGGAGGCTGGGTACCCTCAAGGCCTGGTCTGCTCCTTAGTTACCTCTCGGGCTCCCAAGGGAAGTGGAGGGGAGAAGGGGTTTCCTGGGCTGTAACCAAACCACAGCTCTCTGTTTCTGGGGCTCACGACAGGAGGTACCTCTGAGCCAGGAAAAGGTCACAAGGACATCCACAGAAAGCCAGTGGCCGAGGATGGCAGCTCAGTGGTGGAGCACTTGCCCAGCATGTGCTAGGCCCTGACTTTGATCCCCAGCAAAGGAAGGAAGGAATGAAGGGTGGAAGGAAGGGTGGAAGAAAAGGAAGGAGGGAGGGAAGAAGGAAGGGGGAGGGAAGGAGGGAGGGAAGGAGGGGGTGGGGAGGGAAGGAAGAAAAAGGGAGGGAGGGAGAAAGGGAAGGAGGAAGGGAGAGGCAGCCAAGAACAAGCCAAGAAAGGGGAGCCTGCTTATGCATTTGTTCCCTTGTAGAGACCCATGAAGCTGCTTCAGACCAATGAGCTGTGCAAATGCCTGTCTTCTTCCTGATTTTCTTTCCTCTTTCATCTGACCAACACTCAGGTATTGCTTTCTCGGAGAAGCTTCTGGACTCCTCCCGCTAGAAGGGGCCTCTCTGCTGGGCTCACACACATCTCTTAAGCTTTACCTCCACCTTAACACGTGTCCCCCACTGTCCTTGAGAAGGTCTGCATCCCTCTCCCCTGCCAGCCTCTCAGTTCTGGAGGGACAGAAACCGTCCAGTTATCTCTTGTGTCCTCCGTGTCCAGAGCTGGATTAATGTTGAGTGAAAAAATGGTCAAATCATCCATCACTAGGCTGGACAGAATATCAGGAGGAGGAGGACAAAAGGACAGAATAAAAGCGACTTCCTCTGTATTTTCTAAGACACCTTCTCCAAACTTCTTTTTTGGGGGGTACTGGGAAATCAAACCTAGAGCCTTGCATTACGCACACACCGTATTGCCGAGCTATGACTTCAGCCCCTCCAAACTTTTTTGTTTTGTTTTGACATTGTCTACAGTGTTACTCTGTAGTCCAGGCTGGCCTCAAACTTGTTATGTAGCCCAGACTAGCCTTGAACTTGTGATCCTCCTGCCTCAGCCTCTTGAGTGTTGGAATTACAGGCATGCACCACTATGCCCAGCTCTCCCCAAACATCTTTTACACACATATGAACGCGTTTCTTTCCAAAGAGCCATCCCCATTTATAGATGGGAACGCCGAGGCCTTGGAAGGTCTGGGGCCCACCGCTGATGACAGACGAGAGTAGATGGGGGAGACAAGAATCAAATCTCTGAAGCAACTCACTTGCTAGCTATGTGAGTGTGTGTGAGGGGTCTCACCTGGGGCTGCCGGTACCAGTATAGCATGTGTCCCTTGAGCATGAACCAGCAGCGGCGCCAGCGTGGACCCATGAAGCCCCCGGGTGTCTTGCGCAGCAGGAGCCAGCCATCACAGTCCGGCCGGCCCAGCTCGCGGCAGGACACCCGCCGCCGGCTCAGCTTTGTCGCCACGCCTGCAAGAGCACAGCAGGGCCGGGGTGGTGAGAGGCGGTGAGGTAGCCCCGCTCCCCAGACCTCCCGAGCGTCCCCCTCTGAGATGTCTGAAGCCACACTCTGGGCTCAGAATGTCACACACGTCATCCCTGAGGCAGGGAGGGCTCTTTCAGAGATGAGTCAGCTGAAGATCGAGGGACCAGGCATCGGGTCAAAATCACAGAGCTGATAAAAGGCCCTGGCTGGGAGCACGATCTGTCTGACCCAGATCACAGGCTGTGAGGGAAGCGGGTGGGGCACTGTCCCAACACAGGAAGATTTCCGAGAAGTCCTCAAATGGGGGGCCTCCACCCACTCAGGCACTCATACCTTTGGATCGCTTCTGACCAAGGGGTGGATGCTGAAAGGAATGTGCAGGGGTTAGAGAAGGTCTAGGTCCACAGCCCACATCGCTCCTTGCTGATCCCCTGACCTTACCTTGTCAGGGGGTCCTGGGGACCCGGGAGTCTCCGCTATTCCTGCTGGGAATGTGGCTGGAGAGGCAGGGGTGGTGGGCAGGGGCTCGTGTTCAAGGCAGGTAGAGTCTGTCAGGGAGGGAAGCGAGGGGGAAGGTCCATGGGCCCAGTCCCAGGCCTGGGGCGGGGTGGTGGTCAGAGCCGTGTGCCAGTGCCTTGCTGGGGAGAATCTGTCACCTGCTGGGGCTTTGACACTCCCTGTCCAAGCAGGGCTGGGCGTAGGATATGGGTCTGAAGTCGGGTCGAAGGCGAAGTCTTCTTCAGATGGGACCCTGCGAAAAGCACGCAGCGGTGAGATGAGCCCATGGTCCCCCCACCAAGGGACACCCCAGGGCCGAGTCTGGTACCTGGAAGACAGGGGAGCCACAGCCAGCGACGGGCTTCCCAGGTGAGGGGAGTCCAGGGGTGTCTGGGGAACCATCAGAATCAGGGTTCTGGAGCCGACAAGAGCAGTGTGAAAGCAGGGAGGGGTGGGGGGGGCTGGTTACCTGCGGAGGGGTCTCCGGCACCGGAACCTTCTTCAGCACTAAGCTGACCCCGGCGGGCTCCCTCAGCAGCTCCCTCACCACGTTCTTATGGAGCCAGCCCACCTGGGGAACAAGGACAAGGGACGGGGCAGGGACACTGGGCTGGCATCAAGCTGGGCAGGGGGCTCTGAAGCAACCCACCAACACTTGCCCTTGCACTTGGAGCTCTCCCTGAGCTTCCTCCTACCCCGCCTCCGGGGAGCCTCTGTAAGCCCCTTCACCTCGGCTGTGCGGAGGAAGGTGAGAGGGCCTCGGGATGCGCGGCTGGCAAGGGCATGGGGCTCTCACGTGGAAGCCAGTTCTGAACATCCTGGTGGGCAGCGTCCACAACCCTGTTCTTGCCAAAGGGCAGCACCCTGGGCCGCTTTCCCCACCCACTAGCCCAGGGCTCCACTCAGACCCCGCCTCACTCACCACCACCTGCTCGTTGATCTGGACCACCTCATCTCCAGGCAGGATCTGCAGGTGGGAGTCGGTGGGGACCTGGGATGGGGGAGTGGGACCCAGAAAGTGGGCTCTCTAGTGCCTGGAGCCAGTGAATGGGCATTCAGGGTGGGTGGCTAAGAAGGGGTGGGATCCTACCTGGGTGCCCACGCAGGACACAAAGTGCAGGCAGTTGGTGGTGGTTTGGATTTGCAGGCCCTGCAGAGGCAGAGGCTACAGTCACTGAGGGCTTGGTGCCAGCAGGGCCAATGGGCCCCAGGACTCTACAGTGGGTAGAAACGGGGGTGGGAGTAGAACTGGCCCCAAGTTGGCACTGCCCCAACTTGCTGCTCGGCTTTGGGCTTCCCACTCCTCCCTGGGCCTCTGCTTCCTCCTCTGAAAAGGTCAGAGGGAAGCCAGGGTCACTGATTTCTGAGATACCAAGTTCACAGACTTTCCTGAATGCAGAGGGACAGGACAGGACAGAACAGGGGCAGGGCTCGGGGCTCTGGACTTCCTAGCCAGTCAAGATTAAAGCAATAAAGCTCGTATCTTTTCCTCTCTCCTAATCTGTCCCCGAGACCCTGCTAGGCCTGTGTCAAGGGTTGGAATGTGTAACCTGAGACCATACTGCCACAGCCCCTCAGGACCAGGGAAGGGGCTACAGGTAGACCCTGTGGGTTTCCTGGTTTTTTTGGAACTGGAAGTTGAACCGAGAACTTTGTACATGATGGGCAAACACTTTACCACTGAGCTACACCCCCAGTCCTTTTTAAAGTTTTCTGTTTGTTTTGCTTTTTTGAGATAGACTCTTGATATGTAGCCCAGGCTGGCCTTGAGCTTGGGATCCTCCTGCTTCAGCTTCCCAAATGCTAGGATTGTAGACATGCACCACCACACCTGGCAAAATGAGTCCCTAAGTGTTTTAAATTTTTGAGACAGGGTCTCACTAAGTTGCCCAGGTTGGCTTTAAATTTGTGCTCTTCTTGCCTCAGCCTCCTGACTGACGAGGATTACAGGCATGCACAGCTGTGCCCTGCTGGACCTCCATTTTAACACCTGTGCACAATAGGCTTCCAGCCAGCAGTAAAGGACGCTGGAGACCCCAGAGCAGTGATGGCGAACCTTTTAGAGACTGAGTGCCCAAACTGCAACCCAAAACCCACTTATTTATTGCAAAGGGCCAACACTGAAATTGAACCTGAACACTGAGGTTTTAGTTCAGAGAAAACAACTGTTATCCAACACTCAGCTTCCAGGGGCGAACTGGCTCGAGTGCCAACAGAAGGGCTCTGCATCCCTGCACAGCACACATGCCACAGGTTCACCACCACTGCCTTGGACTATATCTCAGGGCCTAGACAAGGCTGCCCGGGGCTCAGAAGTGAGGTGCAGGTCAGGGCTCACCGACGGGTCGTCCAGCTGCACCTGCTGTAGCACAGCCTTCTGCTCCAGCAGCTCCTCTGGGGTGCAGCTCAGGATGTTGTGACAGATTCCAGACACGTGGCTGCACTGGGGGAGGGGCAGGTTGTACGTCTAAGCCTGATTCCACCCCCTCCCCATTCCCCCTCCGCCCCCACTCACGATCCTCAGGACTTTGCTCTCCTTGTCAGCCTTTGGGCAGTCCTGGAAGCAGAATGAAAAGTTGGAGCCTTTCCTGAGTAAGGGTGGGAGAGGGCTGCCTTTTCCTAAGAGCATGGGAGGGGGATCCTCTCTGTCCCTCCCAGCTTCCCTATAGGGCTTCAGAGTTTCAACCCCAAGTCCTCATTCCCCCGACACCAGCCTCCCAGGAGTCACCACACGTGCATGCCCTCTCCCGCCACCCCCTCTCGGCTGGCAAGCTTCCTGAGCTCCTCTGACAAGGAGGAGACCCAATGCCCCATCGCCCCATACCCAGCAGCAGGGCCTCTTCTCCTCCTGCGCTCGCTCCCTTGCCCCAGTCCTCACACCTGACCCTGCTCTGATTCACAGGTTATAAAAAGCTCCTGCCTGGTCTGGCCTCCTAGGCATGGGCCGAGCCTGGCCCCTGTCCTCCTACCTCTTGCAAAGCCTGGCTCAGCTCCCCACACAGCGCCCCGATCTCCTGGCAGGCTGAGAAGTCGTTTAACTGGGAGAAGAGGAACCTGGCCGGGGAAGCATGGGTCAGTGGTTCAAGCACTGCGATGCAGCACGCTGAGCCCATTTCTCACCCGAGGCCTGGGGATGGGTCTGCCCTGACAGGTTTTGCTTTGGAGTAAAGGAGATGACGATACATCTAAGAGCTTGGCACGGAACTTGGTTTTTCATGCCCCTGCTCCATGCAGGCCCTGGCTTAGGCATGATGTTGAACAATAGTTATATCGATACTTTAATTTCAGCTGTCATGAGCACTGTGAAACCTACAGCTCTGACAGTGGGTAACAGGGGAGGCTTCCCTGAGGAGACAGCACTTGAAGTGAGACCTACAGGACAAGTGGCAGCCGGTGAGGGGGCAGGGAAGTTCTCTAGTAGCCATCAATAAGACTGTTGTGATTACAAACCCGAGGCGGATAGGGACTCAGGCGGCCCAGTGCCCCTGCAGACAGAGTGACTTCTTTCACCTGCTCTGCCAAATCTCAACAAGAGCCAAGCTTTGTTTTTCTCCCAGGCCCTAGAGGAGGCCATGATGGACAGCGCCCCCTCACCGGTCACCCCAGCCCAGGTACCTGTTGAGCCAGAAGAGGACAGCACGGGCCTCACGCACCAGCTTCACAGCCGCACTGAGGACTTCAGTGGGGATCTCAGCGGTGTCCCCCAGGCATGCTTGGAATAAGCTCTGGAAGGCCTGGGTCCCCTCCAGCAGTGCCTCTGCCAGGCTCTGCAGGTTCTCTGTCTGTAGCCCAGTGCTCTGTGGCAGAAAGGGACAGGTCACTGCTCTCGCAGCAGCCAGCCCCCTGCAGGGACCCTCACCACACCGGTGGATGCTGCAACCAGTGTGGCTGGCGCTCACTCACCAGGGCCCGGAGCTGTTCCACCCCTTCCAGAATGAGCTCCTGGTGGCCTAGAGGCCACACTGTCAGAGCCTCCAGGCCTCGGGGGCACAGCTGGAGCAAGTACTTGCCAGGCAGCTCCCAGTCCTCAAAGGGATAGTCCTGTAGGGAATCGTCCAGGCCTGGAGGGACCGCAGGGGTCAGTGTGAGTGTGTGTGCGGGTGTCCTGACTTCTCAGGCCGCTGCTTTATTCTTGCAGAGCCCTTTTCCTTTGCATCTGTTGAAGGCCATATAGAGCAGTGGCTCTTGGTCTTTGGAGCAGCAGCAACAGCCACCTCACTGGGGAACTTGTCAGAAATCCCAGGCTTTCCCTACAACTGCTGAAGCAGGTGCTACTCAGGGGCGGGGCCTAGCAGCTTGTGTTTTAACAAATCCTTCAGGTGACTCTGATGTTCCCTCAAATCTGAGAACTAGTAAATGCCAGGCATGGTGGCGCATGCCTGTAATCCCAGCACTCAGGAGGCTGAGGCAGGAGGATCATTGCGAGTCTGAGACCAGCCTGGGCTACACAGTGAGCTCAAGGCCAGCCTGAACTGCAGAGTGAGACCCTGTCTCAAAAAAAGACAAAAAAAAAAAAAAGAGAACTAGTAAAATAGAGCAAAACTGTAGGGCCTTTGGAGTTCCATGTTTGGGTTCATGGTAGACAGGTAACAAATAAAAGCTATCACATTATTACTGCAAACTCTATCACGACCTACAAGGCCCTGCATGACTGGACCCTCCCACCCCCACGGCCTGGCCAATGTCCCAGCACAGCCCCTCCAGCTCCACACTTCAGACCCGGAGCACCAACCCCTTGCAGCTTCTGGAATTCCTTTGCCTCAGGTTCCCCGCATGTGCTATTCCTTCTGTCTGGACTGATATTCCAGCTCCTTCACTCCTTAGGTTGGGTTGGGGAGCCCTTCCTGATGTTCTCACCATCCCCTGAGCCTCCACACACTCCGGCACTTGACCAGTCTCTCCCACTTTATCACAGCCTCTTAAAAGATCAGGCCTTAAATACCATTTGTCTCTAGACTCCAGCCTGTGTCTGGCACAAGCTGACATTCAAAAATGAGAAAAATAATCCACTGAGAGCTTACTTGTGCTGGGTCAAGTCCCCCTCACCTTTCAGAACTGGGGATTGAATCCAAAGGCCTTCAAATGGGCTACATCTTCAGCCCTTTATTTATTTATTTATTCATTCATTCATTCATTTTTATTTTGAGATAGGGTCTCATCAAAGTGCTAGATTGCCCAGGCTGGGCTTGAACTTATGATCTTGTGCCCCAGCCTCTCAAAGTGCTGAGATTACAGGTGTTAGGTACTATGCCCGGCATGGGCCAGATTTTAAGGGCTTTTCACATATTGAAACATGCGATCTTTGCTGCGTTTCTAGTAGATGGTGACTACTCTCATCACCATTAAACAAAGGGGAAAACAGATGTGAATGGAGATTTGGTAGCTTGTGAGCTCATGGAGGAATTCTTCCCATTCTGAAGCAGGCTTTGTTGTGGGGAGTGCGCGTGCATGTGTATGTGTGTGTATGTGTGTGTGTGTGTGTGTGTGTGTGTGATCAACAGCTCTCCCTCACTCCCTGTGGCATTTAAGAGCACAGGATTGAGAGTTCATGACCTTGCTGCTTCCAGGCTCTTGAGGAGCTTCCTTCCCAAGTCCAGCTAGTGGCGGCCTCTCTCCCAGCAGACCCGACACTGTCCTACACATCCTAGCCACACCATGACGGTCTCATTTTGTCCACTTCACAGAAACTGCGGCCCGGGCCACAGAGCTAGCGGGTGTCTGCAGTGTATGTCTCCCGGTGGTTTCGGCTCCCAGGCCCTCTCTCTGGGGCGGTATCACCCCCTTCAGTCCGGCTGGGGCTTCTGCTTCTCTCACTGGGAGCTCAGACTGGGGAGAAGGGAAAATGACACCGGAGCTGGCCCTGCTCCAAGACTGAGCAAATCACTTCCAGCTCTGTATAGTTTCTGCTCTGAAAAATAGGTTTAACAGCGGGCCGCTGGTCCTGGGGCATGGGGAAGATGGAGACCCAGGAGGCGTGCGAGGGAAAGGACGCCCTTCTCTTTTCCTCCGCCCGCCTCCTCTTCGCCACCCTGTGCCCTCTTAGCATGTGGGGCGGTGGGGGAACCCAGGTCCTTCCTTCTGGGTTCCTGGGCTCCCCGGGGTCATCGCGTCCATCTGCCCAGACAGTACCTGGTACGCGGCAGACGCCTTGTAAATACTTGTTGACTGACTAACAGACTCCGCAGACTTTTGTTTTCCTCTCCCGACGTTCTGCCGCGGTACACCACGCAGGCTCCCTTCACCCCACCTCTGCCCCCGCCCCACCTACCTCTCAGCCAGGCTGCCACCTTCCCGGGGGTCCACGTCTCCACGGGATCCATGCTGAGCTCCGCCCGCAGCTTCCCGGCCGGTGCAGGAATTTCCGCTCTCAGAGGCCGGGTCCCGGGCGGGGCAGGGCCGGGGCGGGGCCGCCACATACCTGGGCCCGGTAGTCGCCCAGGTGAGGCACTGCCGCTGCCATTGGCCCAGCACCTGTCCACCTCCTGCCCCTCCCTCCAGCATCTTAATGAGGCTTTGGGTACTGGGCACCCGGCCAGGCGCCACGGGTGTGACTCCAGGACCTCAGAGCTGACCTGAGATGCCCACGCAAACCGGCCTCATAGACCAGAGGGGGCCCTGACCCTGGGGCTCCCCCAAAAGGGTAAGCGATAAGCGCAGGGGCAAAGCACTGTTGACCCCAAGCAAGAGTCAGGGGGTCAAACCCATGACAGTTCTTGTTAGCAGTGCCACCCCGGTCAGACCCCAGCCTCTGTGCCTCAGCCGGGTCTGTGACCCTGCTCCTGAGGGCGTTTGCAGAGTGTGTGAGTGAGCAGCTCTAAAACCTTTACAACTGGAGGCTTTATCCCTTTTATTTCACACTGTGATGCCGGGGACATAGCTCAGCGGCACAAGCACCCGCCTGGCAAGTGCAAGGTACTGAGTTCGATTGCAGGTACAAAACAAAAAATATTTCACACTTCAGCAGCCTGGGGAGGCTTATGGACCCCTTTTCAGAATAACATTTATTTTTTTTTAATTGAAATATTTTTTGAGATGGAATCTTGCTAAGTTGCCTTGGCTGGTCTCAGATTCCTGGGCTCCAGTCATCCTCCCACTTCAGTCTCCCAGGTAGCTGGGGCTGCAGGTACAACACCATGCCTGACTAGAATAACACTAAAAGATGCCCCAACCACACTTTTCTAATAAAAATATGTACTTTAGCATAAAGATAGCCTAGTAGCTGCCCTGGGAGAATACAGGCAGTTATCTTTGTGTTCACCTACTTGCTATGATGAAGGGCAAGGTGTATGCACATCCGTCACAGTGTAAATGAGTTTTATCCATGTTATGCACCATATTACATTTTTGTATGTTTATAATTAGTTTTCGTGTGTGTGGTGCTGGGGATCGAACCCAGAGCCTTGTGCACACAAGGCAAAAAGCTCTACCACTGAGCCACATCCCCAGCCCTATAATTTGTTTTATTAAATGTTTTCTTTTGATTTTTACATAGAATTAGCCCACTTCAATACAATGTCACATGGAAATCTGCTTTTTTATTTGTTTGTTTTCTGTTACCAGGAATTGAACTGATGACCTTGTGCTTGCCAGGCAGGCACTGTGCCGCTGAGCTAAATCCCCAGCCCCAGAAATCTGCTTTTGCAACTTTGGGAGGAGGTTGAAAGTCATCAGGTGACTCGGCTCCCAGTGATGACTTAGATCGTGTCAGCCACAGAAGTAGCAAGGTATGACAGGTGGAGAAGCACAGAGTGAAGACCTTGGTTTGGATGAGGAGGAAAACAGTAAGGTACATAGATACTGACTAGTCAAAATGCTACGAAATGGTCATGTATAGCTGCACGATCCAACGTTAGAACTAGGTTGGAAAATGTTATTAGGTTCTTGCCAGGGGTGAAACCTATGGAATGCCAACACTGCAATTCAATGTTGGAAATTGTCTGTAATGAATGATATGCTGCAAGATGTTTTGAAATACACTAATAATAAAATACAAGTAAAACATTCTATATGCGTCAATAGCAACACACAGAAATATATATATCATGATACCTCACTACCTGAACTAAAAGCCTTCATGGCAGGACTGTATCATTGTAATGATCAGAATCTAAGGGACTCATGTAGAAGTGATAGATGTGGCATTAAGATTTTCAGAACAATACTGACACTCAAGAGATTTAGTTTCTTTCAAAACTGCCCACGTTTTGACAACAAAAAGACCCACCAAGAAAGAAAAATTCTGGCGCACACCTGTAATCCCAGCACTCGGGAGGCTGAGGCAGGAGGATCGATGCAAGTTCCAGACCAGCCTGGGCTACAAAGTGAGCTCAAGGCCAGCCTGAACTGCATAGTGAGACCCTGTCTCAAAAAGACAAAACAAAAGATAAAAAGGGACCGGGGATGTAGCTCAGTGGCACACATGCCTGCCTGGCAAGCACAAGGTCCTGAATTTGATTCCCGGCACACACAAAAAAGTTTTGGCACTATATGTCAAGTAAACCATCCAAATATGGTATAAAAATATATGCCCTGGTAGATGCAAAGACATTTTAACTTTGAACTTAGAAATTTATACTGGAACTCAGCCACTAGGTCTTCATTTGTGCAGTAACAAACCATATGCCATTATGAACAAATATGTTCCATCTATTCAAAAAGTAATGCAATGTCACATTGGATAACTGGTTCACTAGGTACCCATAAATGTTACATTGGCGAAAAAACACCAGTTGATCAGTACAGGAACTATTTACAAGAATAAAGTGGAGATTCCTTAAAAATGTTGCAAGAGAGTTGTATAGTACAATCTTTGTTTTTCAGAACAACATAACATTGACCTCCTACATGGCAAAGAAAAACAAAGTAGTATCGATACAGTCACCATTATACCAGATGGTAAGATTGGGGTTTTTTGTTGTTGTTACTGTTGGTGGTTTTTTTTCTTTCTTTTTTTTTTTGAGACAGGGTCTTGCTATGTAGTTGAGGCTGGCCCTGAACTCACGATGTAGCTGTGGTGCATTGACAACTGGTGGGCAACTTGTAACACCCAGCTGAACTGAGTCAGCGTGGTGCTGGGTGTGGAAGGCCCACTTAAGGATTGTTGCCAACAGCATAAAAAGAGAACGAGAGGGGAAGACGGGGAGCTGTTGATTCTCCTGGAGAAGCGTGTCGTGCTGGTTTCCTGATATGAACTTGGCTGCTCTCACGGTTGGAGGAGCTCAGGACCTCACTGTCACTGTGGTTCACTTTGGGGAGCTCTGGTCCTTACTTTGAGCACTGCTTCCTGGCTCTGGAGGGGAAGGTGTGTGCTGTTGATTCTCCTGGAGAAGCCTGTCACGCTAGCTTTCCTGACGTGGCTGTTCTTATCATCGGAAGAGCTCAGTACCTCACTGTTGCTGAGGAGGGCTGTGGTTCTTTTTAGAGGAGCTCTGGTCCTTATTTTGTGTCTCTTCCTGGCTCCAGTGCAGATCCCTCAGCCTACTGGCGCAGATCCTTGAAGCAGACTTATATGAGACACTGTCGTGGGCTCTAGGCCTCCAGTTGGGCTCATGGGAAGCACTGTCCTGGGCTCTCAGTCTTCAGCTGGACTCATGCAGGACACTGCGGTGAGATCCAGGCCCTCAGCAGGATTCTTTGCGTCTGTAGCGTGTGGAGAGATTTCCTGCACTCTTTTGTATTTCATTCTTTGGGTGACTATTATGTGTCCTGTATTATATTTTTTCCCTTGCAAACCTTGACTACAACAGTAGCCTCGGCTGGCCTCAAACTCAAAGTGATCCTCCTGCCTCATGTTGATAAGACTGATAGTGAAGCCAGGCATGGTGGTGTAGGAGGCTGAACCAGGAAGATCCTGTGAGTTCAAGGTCAGCCTGTGCTACATAGTGAGTTCAAGGCTGGCCTGGACTACACAGCAAGACTCTGTCTCCAAACAAACAGAATCAGGATGGACAGTGAATCCTCAAATGAAGCCACAACAAAGGGAAGCCAGAGTAGGTGTTATTGATGAGTTACAGAGCAACTATGTCACTCAAAACACAAAAAGTTGGCCAATGGTTGTATCTTACTTGATCCTAAACATGTCAAGCATAATGTTTCATAGTTTACAAAGGAAGTAACAAGCACAAAATATCACGGAGAAATATTCTTGGAGGATCGGGACTGGAATTGATAAGTGATTAATTATAACAGAGGAGTAATGATTTGTATCTGCCCAAAGAACTCCGCCAAAGAATTGTGGAGCAGACGAGTGAACAGACAGGCGAAATATCACAAGAACCTTGTAAGAAAACAGGACGACCAGCAAGTATGTACTACCAGAGAAGACACGAAAACAATACACCTGTGGGATCAGAGTGAGACTTGTGCATGGTTGTTGTCGTGTGCGAAGACTGCCGTAGGTGTGTAACGGTGGAAGCAAAGATTATTTCTGTGGTAGAGTTTTGTTTGTACTTTCATTGCACTTCACATAGGAATGTCTTTCTGCTGTTTTGATTTTCTTTATTTTTTGAGACAAGTTCTTGGTGTGTAGTTCAGCCTGGCCTTAAGTTCATTATGTAGCCCAGATTGGCCTTGAACTCAGAGTGAACCTCCCAAGTGCTGGGATTATAGCCGTGCACCACCACATCCAGCTATTTATAATTTAAATCTTGTAAGCAAGTGAACAGTTCATGTTGAAAATGTTTATTCTAAACACTCACTACATATTAAAAATTGTAATATTTTATTGATATTTTATTTTCCTTTAAGTACACATTGTTTACTATAATGAAACTCATAAAATTAAAAATTCATGCCAGGTGTGGTGGTGCATGCCTATAATCCCAGCACTTGGGAGGCTAAAGCAGGAGGATCACTGAAAGCTCAAGACCAGCCTGGGCTACAAAGTGAGCTCAAGGCCAGCCTGAACTGCATAGCGAGAACCTGTCTCAAAAAAACAAAACAAAACATTCATTAATAGAAATACTCCCCAAAATAAAACTGGGGAAAGGTTTAAAATAAAACAAAACAAAAGCTTACATTGAAGGCTGAGACAGGAGGGTCGCAGTGAGTTTGAGGCCAGTGAATGTCAGCCACAAAGTAAGTTTGAGGCCAGCCTAAACTACATAGTGAAACCTTGTCTCAAAAAAGACAACAACAACAACAAAAAATTACCATGATACTCCTATTAAGAGCTTAAAACATAGCTCATAGCCAGATGTGGTGGTACATGCCCATAATTCCAGAACCTGGAATGCTGTGGCAGGAGGATCACTATGAGTTCAAAGTCAGCTTAAACTACATAGTGAGTAAGACCCTGTCTCAAAAAAAAAAGGAATAAAACGTATACTTAGGATTATAAGAACAATTATTGTCAAAACATATAAAAGCTGGATGTGGTGGTGGCCCATACCTATAATCCTAGCACTTGACAGGCTGAGGCAGGAAGGTTGCAAGTTTAAACCCAGTCTGGACAACTTAGGGACTTAGCAAGACCCTATCTCAAAATGACAAATAAAAGATTATCTGGGGATGTTGCTCAGGATGAAGGCCCTGGGTTCAATCCCTAGTACTAGGAAAAAAAAAAAAAAAGAATTTTGAGACCAGCTTGAAATATGCAGCAAGACCCTGTGTCAAAAATCAGAACATAGTAGGCGCGATGGTACATGCCTCTAACCCCAGCACTCAGGAGGCTGAGCAGGAGGATCACTGAATCAAGCTTAGCCTGGGCTACATAGTGAGCTCAAGGCTAGAGTGAACTATACACTGAGACCCTGTCTCAAAAAAACAAAAACAAAAAAACAAAAACAAAACAAAACACACACAAACCAGAACAAAGATATACAGGAGAACACAAATTTGTGGGGTTTTGTGGTCCAGGAATCGAACTCAGGACCTCACACTTGCCAGGCAGGTGCCATGCACCTCAGCAGAGCTACATCCCCAGCACAAATTTGTGATTTAGTGACAGGTTTCATGTTTTTGGGTTTTTTTTTTTTTTTTGGTTTTTTGTTTTGTTTTATTTTTTTCCGGTACCAGGAATCGAACTCACGACCTTGCACTTGCCAGGCAGGCTCTGTGCCGCTGAGCTAAATCCCCACCCCCTAATGTTAACAACCCCACTTTAGTGATAGCAGGACACTGTTGCTCAGTTTGAGTAACATTAAGCTTACAGGGTAGTCTCTGATTCACCTTCTTTCACATATTGATCAGCAAACAATGAAAGAGCAGGAAGCCTAGGTCACCAGAGTGAGAACAAGCAGCTTCATCATTTGGTCACTGAGCCTTCCAGCACATAGGTACTGTATACAAGAGGGTCTGAAAAGCAGTGCCATCAGGAACGGTTCAGCAGTGGCTTCACAGCTGCCATGATTTTGAAAGTTATGAACATAAACATTTCAATAATTGCAATAACTACATCTGATATGAAAATCTGTAATTGCCATTTGTAGGTAGGCAGTACTAGGAATTAAACTCATGGGGGTACCAAGCTACAAGTTATATCCCAGCCCTCCTTTAAAAAAACAAAACAGGGTCTTGAGCTTGCAATCCTCCTGCTTCAGCCTCCTGTATAGCTGGGATTACAGCCATGAGCCACCATGCTTGGAAATATCTGTGATTTCTATTAGCAACAAAGCCAAAGAGAAGGCTACTATTTCAACCAATACAGAAGGAAATGGTAAATTTTAGCCAAGGCTTAGTGAAAAGATAATTTTTCCCATTTAAGTTTACTTACCCCCTGAATTTGAACCCCAGATTAAGAACCTTCATCTTAGAAAAATATCTGGCACATATGAAGTATTCATCCTCAACCTCGCAGGCCAGTGGACCACTACATCTTTGGATCCCCACAAATTTGTGTTCTCCAGTATAGAATGAAGTCCCATACTCAGTTGCAGTGCGGCTGAAGCCAATTTCTCCATCTGTTTCAGAATCTAGTTTTTCCTCTCAAAAAGGATGACACCTAGACTACAGAGCTTGAGGACATCTAAGTATTTTGAATATGTGATGTGGGGTTATTAAACCTGAGTTATTGCTTTAATTCTGTGGGGGAGAGGCTTGGGAGGCCTTCCCAGAAGCTGCCCCTCTGTGTCACCTACTTCAGAATCTCTCCCAGTGTTCCAACACCTAACCTTCGAAGCCATTCACTATCTTACCTGCAACCAAGAGACTCACAGTCTCAATTTATTGGACCCACGAATAGCCTAGGTAGTGTGGGTTCATCTTGTCATCATTTAATAATTTCATATACAAATTGAGATCTCCAAGGCTGGGTGTGGTGGCGCATGCTTATAATCTCAGTGTGTGGGAGGCTGAGGCAGAGGGATTGCCCTGAGTTTAAGGTCAACCTGGACTACATAAAGAGTTCACGGCTAGTCTGAACTATAAAGCAAGACTCTGGCAAGAAAGAAAGAGAGACAGACAGACAGACAGAAAGGACAGAAAGAAAAAGGAAGGAAGGAAGGAAGGAACAAAGAGAAAGAAAGAAAGAACGAAAGCAAGAAAGAGAGAGAGAGAGAAAGAAAGAAAGAAAGAAAGAAAGAAAGAAAGAAAGAAAGAAAGAAAGAAAGAAAGAAAGAAAGAGAAAGGAAGGGAGGAAGGAAGGAAGGAAGAAAAAGAAAGAAAGAAAAAGAAATTTCCAGCTTCTCTGGAACTTTGGCCAGCTCTGATGACCCCATCCCACCCTCACGCTTGGTTCGAACAGCGAGCTGCTTCCCTCAATGGAACAGACTCCAGATGTCCAACCCCACAGGCCTTGCCTCCTTCATTTGTGAATTAGCAGACTTTGAATCTCAACACTCCCTCACTTCTCTGGCTTTGCCCTTATACCCTGAACTGTGTCCCTGCAACAATCCCTGCTGTATCCTCCTGTAACATTTTTGCCTCTTCCTATAATAGCCTTGCTGAGGAAGCCCCATAAACTCTAGGACAGCCTGTACCACAGTGTTTGGTGGACACAGGTCTGTCTCCGCCATCCTCATTTCATCAAATGCTTATGCTGAACTGGCACACAGGCAGACCTGAGAATGCAGGATGCCCTGCCCTCCCCAACTCACAATCCTGTGGAGGAGAAAGCAACAAGAACTCCCCACCACTTGCTCCCCTAGGACTGGGGGCCCAGCTAGCACAACAGTCCCCTTGTTCTGTGACTCAGCTCCTGGCAGTTAAGGGGAAAAGGTTTTATGAACATAAAGCTCTGTGTATTCGCTATAAAAACTTCAAAGGCCACAACAGGTTGTATTCTTTTTGTTTGTCTTTTTGAGACAGGGTCTCACTATGCAGTTCAGGCTGGTCTTGAACCTGCAACAATCCTCCTGCCTCAGCCTCCCAAGTGCTGGGATTATAGGCGTGCGCTGCCATGACCGGCAGCATGACAGGTTATTAAATGAAAAGACGTGCCATGTTCCTGGCACGTTTTTATCTTGTTTCCCAGTGGGAGCCACTGCTAGGTTTTCTTAGCAGTCTGTCTGGAGTCTGTCCCCCAAAGAAAGCAGCTTGCTGTTTGATGCCAAGCAGGAGTGTGGGATAGGGTCATCAGAGCTGGCCAAAGTTCTAGAGAACATTGTCTTCCATTCTCTATAGATGCAAATATTCTAAATACTCTTCTGGAAATTGCATCTTTTTTTCACCTTATGTAATCAATTCCAAATGAAGTAATGTAGAACAACGATCAGCAGTTTTTTTTTTATAACATACGGGCAGCGTAACTGGTACATACAGGTACCCTTTTATTATTGTCCCCAGAGAGGAAAGCCCTTGCAGGAACTCCATCCTCAGGAAAGAGGTGGAATGTGTTCTCCCTCAAAGTAGAAGTAACTGACAGCCAGGCATCGCGCTGTATGCCTGTAATCCCAGCACTTAGGAGACTGAGGTAGGATGATCACCACTTCTTTCGAGGCCAGCCTAGGCTACACAGTGAGTTCAAGGCCAGTCTAAAGTACATACTGAGACCCTGTCTCAAAAAAGAAAAAAAAGTACAAGTGGCTGATCTTACAGAAACCAAGTGGAAAAAGTATACTGATGTTGAGACAAGGCTAGTGAAGCACACTGTCCCTCCTTTGCTGAATGCTGATTGGTGGATGCAATCATCTGCGCTAGGGCTAGGGCATGGACTGGGGTTGAGGGAGGTCTGCCCAATACCTGGTCCATGCCAACGGCTCCTGAGGGCTGCCAGCCAAGGCCTCTGCTGCTTACCAGGCCTAGTCTCCCTGGTAGATGGGGGAGGTGCTGCTCAGGCCTGATGCTGATCTCTCCTGACAGCTGCTCCTAAGGCTGGCAGGACAGCAGGCATCGGGGGTGGGAGGTGGTGTGTGTATGACTGGATTTAAAGATTCAGTTGCCCCGCCCCTTGCCAGACCTGGGCAGGCCTGCACCGGTGAGCATCCTCCAAGGACATGGCTGTCATGCATACAAGAGACCAGGGACCCCTGTGCCCTCTACTTCTTGGCACCATGAACACCACTGGCCTTCACATCTGCTTCTCTACCCCATAGGCCGCCTGGGAGACTAGTGCCCCCCACCATGCGATTTAGACGCCTGACTCCTGGCTACTTCCGGGTACTACAGGTAAGTACTCCTACCTGGTATGTCTTCTAGCATCACGGACCTCTTCTTCCCCTGTCATGGCCGGACTGACACCCCCAACAGCCAGGCTATCATGTTCAGTGCCGCCTGACTAGCCAGGGCCCAGATAGTCAGTGAAGCGAGAGGGATTGGGGTGGAATCTCCCTGGGGCAGCAATGGCGGCCCTATCTCCTTTACCCAGCTGAACCTTCTCTGCTCCTGCCTGCCTAAAAGTCTCAACTAGCCCCTCAGATGTGTCCTCCGTGCACCCCCACTAGATGCAGGTGGCTGGGCAGCTGAAGGCAGAGCCGCGGAGCCCCCTGGCTGGGGTTGTGGCAACACTGCTGGCTGTCCTCGGGCTGGGCGGCTCCTGCTATGCTGTGTGGAAGATGGTGGGGCAGCCGCCACCGCCGCCATCACAGGTCCCATGACGGAGCAGACAGCCTCTCACTCGGGCTGTGGAGGTAGGTGACTCAGAGCAGGGGGCTGCAGCCCCAGAAATGCACTTTTTTCCTGGAGATCAGTCCCTGCCCTTATTTGAAGCAGGGCAGAATAAATGCAATCCTCCTTCCCCACTTCACACTGCACCTAGGCTCCAGCTCAGATGGCAAGACCCAGAAAAAAAGGCCAGAACGTAGGTTCTAAAGGTGGGTCAAGCCGGGTGTGATGGCGCACGCCTGTAATCCCAGCACTTGGGAGGCTGAGGCAGGTTTGTCGTGAGTTCGAGACCAGCCTGGGATACAAAGTGAGCTCAAGGCCAGCCTGAACTGCATAGCGAGACACTGTCTCAAAAAGACAAAAAAGGCCAGGGAGAGAGCTTGGTGGCACAGTGCCTGCCTGGCAAGCGAAAGGTTCTCAGTTCGACTCCCGGTACAAAAAAAACAAAACGAAACAAAACAAAAAAACCCCACAACAACAAAGGTCGGTCAAGTAGGGATCAGACATCCTGGACCCTGTACGCAGAAAGTAGCAGAGAAACCTCTATGGCAGGACTTTGTGGCTGAGGTCTGCAAGCTAAAATTAGAGGTAAGCCCTCATTTCCGGTTCCTTTATTGGGGGAGGGTACCCAGAAGGGGCAATCTATCCACCAAACCCAGGGCCCCAGACGGTTTGGTACCCGATCTCCCAACCTAGTCCTTGCACCACTGTGCACGGGCAGCGCCTCTGCCTTGCATACTCAGGCCATGTCAGGTAGAAGTGTCCATCTCAGGGACCTCAGTGGACACTTCCGTGGGCACTGGCAACCGCTGGGGGGGTACATAGGAGCCCATGCCGGCTGCCCTCTCCGCCTCTTCCTGACTGTAGGGTTCGATGGTCAGCTGTTTCAGCCTGGGAGAAAGAACAGGAGTTGGGAGCTGAACGAGCACAAGCCCTGACAGCGCAGCACCCATTCATCAATCCTCTCCTTACGCCATACCTTTTCTTGTGGTCTTTGGATCGGAAGTGGGTCTTCAGGTTGGCGGAGTCGATGAAGTACCTCCTGCAGGGATGGGGGTGTGAGAGGAGAGAAGAGGTGATGCCTCTCAGGTACGCCTATCTCCCTAAGCCTAGCTCTTTCCTCAGACTCCCGCCCTGAAGGGATGGGAGGTGGGCGGACCCACGGGTCCTAAGAGCGGAGACCTCACGGCCTCTGCCGTGCAGACCTTCCTGTGCCCGGGGCTGGGCTCAGCCGGGACTCACGCGCAGGCCAGACAGCGATGCAGGCCGCCTCCCGGCAAGTCAGGGTCGGGCTCGGCGTCGGGGTCGGGCTTGGGCCGTGTGGGACCCTGCGGCCGCAGCTCCCGGTGAATCTCATCCAGGTCCGGCCGCCGACGCTTGGCCTTCATCTGGCGGGCTAAGGAGTGCGCTCGGTGCGCGCCTGTACGGCGGGAGCGACCCATGGCCAGTGACAGCACGGCCCGGGGACCGGGGGCAGACAGGGGGCCACACGTGTTTGGCACTTCCGGAACGCTCAATGACGTCGGAGACGCCCGGGGGCGGAGCAGGATCGACCCGACCGCCTCTGATGACGTCACTGACAGAGCCCGCCTCTTGAGCGCCCCCAAGTGGCCATGGACGTTAGTGACGGGGCTCGGGGAATGGCCTGGGAAGCTTGCTCACAGCTGGCACGAAGCCCTCCTTCTCCACGGCCGGGCTATGTACAGCGTGTACCTGGGAGGCTTAGGGCTGGGCCTGTACCTCTGCCCGCCCCCGGTGGCCCTGACATTCCTTTCTAGTGTCCACGCATGAAGACTCCGTGGTGGGAGTGAGGTGCAGTAGCCACCTCTCAAAGGCACAGATATGAATAAATTAATAAATGATTCGAGTAATTTTGAGATCCTGGCCCAAACAAAGCTTCGAGAGATACCTCCAGTCCCTGACAAAGCCTTTACCATGGCTCACGGTTCCTGTTGTTCATTCCCTTGAGTCTCTTTCCTCCATCTGCCCCCAAATCCAGCGGCAGGAAGTTTCCTTCCAAGAGGTCCCAGCATTCTGGCCCCCTGTCAGGTAAGAGGGCTTGGCTCCTTTGGTAAGAAGCAGTGCCCTAAAACCGGGCGTGGTGGTGATGCCTGTAATCCCAGCATTTGGAAGGCTGAGGCAGGAAGATTGCAGCGAGTTCGAGGCCTACCTGGGCTACATAGTGAGTTCAAGGCCAGCCTAAACTTCATAACGAGACCATGTCTTGAAAGAAACAAGCAACAACAACAAAACAGAGACACCCGAGAAGCACAGCTTTATTTTTGCTTCCAGAAAGGAGCCCAGGAAAGACCGGAAGAAGAGAAACAGCATGGCCTCCCAGAAGAGGGCTGGCAGCAAGGGCAGAGATACAGCCTAGGTGTTGTATGCTGAGTGCGGAGAGGGCCTGAGGCCTCCCAGGCTGGCCAGAGCCAGTTCCACTGGACCGGGCCAGAAGAGCTCAGCAATAATTCAGAGGCTCCAGCTCTTTGGAACCTGTTGCCAGGGAACAGGGAGGAAGGCACGTGCATCCCCAGGGAAAGGACTAAATTTCTAGGGCAGACAAAGCAGTGAAATGTAAACCCGTGGTACCAACCAGGGGCCTAGGGACTTTCCTGTTCTGGTTCGTGGAGCCTGAGAGGGGACACAGGGCTGGGCCCTGCCCAGGGCCTGGCTGGAGTGGCTATAGGCACAGAGGTTGCCAGCGTATGTCCTAACCCAAGGATTTGGTGAATACAAGATTTCTCTGGAGCCATTCGAAGAGCTGACAAACTCAAGTATTCCTAGGCTTAGGAAGGTATCCTCTCCAGAGAGATGTCTTCATTATTCTTGGCCAATATAGGTCAAGACAAGGGATGGAGGTAGCAGAAGCCCGCCCCCACCTCAGGCTCCTTTGGATCAGGTTCACCTGCTGGGCACTGTGCTAGTCGGGGAGGTTGGTGCATCTTTAATGAAGTCACCCGATACCCAGAACAAGCTTTTGGCTCCACCAAGTTCCTGAAGCCAGACCTACTGGTGCCCACCGAGCCACCGACTTCCGTGCCTGGGTACCAGGCCTCTCTCTCCTTCAACCATGAACCAGGCCTTCTGGAAAACCTACAAGTCCAAAGTGCTACAGACCCTGAGCGGGGAATCTGAGGAGGACCTGGCGGAGGAGGTGGGTACCCTCTATGCCGCCAGGCTGGGCCTGGGCAGAGGCAGAGCAGGAATGAGATACAAAGAGGGGCCAGGGCCGGGCTCTGAGAGAGGAAAAGGCACATCTGTGCAGAAGCCCTGTGCGCTCAAGGGTTGCAAACAGACACAATGTTTGAAAAAACTGAGGAGGAAGAGATGAATGACCACTGAGAGGTCCTGAGAGAAGTGACCACTGTCTCTGTGGATTTCGAGGGCTCCCATATGGACCAGATTCCTCTAGGACCAGTGGGCAGTAGCCACATGGGGTATATTTAGCTGGACCCAACTTTCTAATGGCAGAGCAGGGCCGAGTGGGATGGCTTGCCTTGCGAGATGGTGAGTTCCCTGTTTCTGGAGGTAGAAAAGGCACACCCTATACACCGAAGGTCTTTTTAGCAGCCTCATGTGAAGCTATACTCAGACCATGCTTTACTCTGATTTTTAAATAATTTACAGCCGGGTGTGGTGGTGCACGCCTGTAGTCCCAGCACTTGGGAGGCTGAGGCAGGAAGATCCTTGTGAGTTTGAGACCAGCCTGGGCTACAAAGTGAGCTCAAGGCCAGCCTGAACTACACAACGAGACCCTGTCTCAAAAAGACCAAAACAAACACACAATTTACAACAAAACAAAACAGGAGTGGAGGCATGTGCCTGTGGTCCCAGCCGCTTGGGAGACTGAAGGAGGAGGGTTGCTTGAGCCCAGAACTTCAAGACCAGTCTGGACAACATAGTGAGACATCTAAAAAAAAAAAAAAAAGAATCAAAAAGGCTCTGAAACTGAGAACAGTCTTAAGTCTAGAGGCCATTGTAAACGGCAGCCATGCAATTAGATGTGGCAGGGACAAGAACTAGTCCTCTCTGTGGGTGACTGTGAATTAAGTGTGTGTCCAAACAGGTTGGTGTCCAAAGCTGGGCTGGTGTGGAAATGTCCACAGTGTAGAACCCTCAGAGAAGGTAGATGTGCAGGTGGAGCAGAATCTAGGTATTTTCAGGTGTGTACATTTTGGCCAGGAATCCGGGCCTGCGCGCTTTGGGCTGGCATTTGCAGGTGTCACTTGTATGGCGTGTGTATCTGGGTGTCCGTAAATGGGTGGAGAGATTCCGTGTGCCGTGGATGGGCCTCTGTGCCGCTATGTGCAGTTGTGTAAAGTTGTGTAAGTGCACAGGTGAATGCGTAAGTGCATGCACGTCCTTGTATAGGGGCTCGCTACACATTTATGCACAGGTGAAGAGCTGTGGCCGTGTGCAGGGATGCTTACGTACAAGTGCGTCTGCATCAGCGGGCAGTCCTTGTCCACGTGTTCTGGACGTGTCTGTGGGTAGGCAGCTCTGTGTGCTCTAGGGTCCTGTGGGGGTTTCCTCCACAGGTGCGTATACGTGAGTGGCGGCTTTGTGCACGGGCACATCTGTGTGCTCTCCATGTGCTTGGTGGAAGTGCAAGATGTCCAGGTGTGTGCTTATTTGATGGGACTTGGGGAGCCTGGTCTGCGTGGATCTGCTTAGCGGTCGGGGAGGGAGGTCTCACTTCTCCGGGGCTTTTCTCACATGGGGCGGCGGTCTTGTGTCCCAGAAGGAGAACCCAGCGTTAGCGGCATCTGAGACGGCAGAAGCCACTGAAGAGGCCTCCAGTCCCATGTCACAGCTGGCCCGCCGGGTGAGTTCCTCTCACATTTCCCACTCGAAGCTTGAGAAAGCCGGCAGAAGCTGGTGGGGAGCCGCGGCAGGCTGTGCTGGGGGCCTTCCTTCCCTGACCTCCAGCCCATCCCTCCCAGGTCCAGGGCGTCGGGGTGAAAGGCTGGCTGACCATGGCATCTCTGTTTAACAAGGAAGACGAGGACAAGCTGCTGCCGCCCGAGCCCTGCGCTGACCAGTATGTGTGTGTTTACGGGGTGGTCCTGGGTGGCGCCTGGGGTCCCTCTTTGGTCAGTTCTTTCAGGTCTGTTGGTCTGTCTTTCTAACCCCGGAGGGTCAGGGAAAGGCAGCCCCTGACCATCCATTTCTCTCAGCAGGGTAGAGCCACATTATCTGGGAGATTAAGTTAGATCTCCCAAGGAATTTACCAACTGTTGGGATTTAGGTGCTGGAAGGTGTTTATGGGCTGTCTGGGAAGGGCCCTGTCCCCAGAGTCCAGACGCAGAGGAAAGGGTCCTCGAGTGTTTGCAAATTCCTGGACCCTCCTGCAGAGATCTGAATTCACTAGGTGTAGACAGAGGCCTGGGTTGCCAGAGAACCCTGAGGCACACTAATTTGGGAACCACACAGTTTTATTTATTTATTTATTTTTGTCTTTTTGAGACAGAGTCTCACTTTGTAGTTCAGGCTGGCCTTGAGCTCACTTTGCCAGGCTGGTCTCGAACTTGCAACAGTCCTCCTGCCTCAGCCTCCCAAGTGCTGGGATTATAGATGTGCGCCACCACACCCGGTTTACTTGTTTTTTTGATCCAGGGTCTTGCTATGTAGTTCAGGGTATCCTTAAACTCACTATGTAGTCCACGCTGGCCTAGATCTCCTGGCGATCCTTAGAAGGTCTTTAATGATGAGGGGTTGGGGGTGGGGCTCAGGGTGTCAGTCTACCCCCCCATCCCAGGTACACCGCCATCTCGGCCCTTTTCTGCTGCCCAGTTACAGCCCCCATACCACTCCTTCCTGCCCCCACCCATCCATCTCTCCCCACCCCCACGTTCCTACTTCTCCCTTCCAGTTCCTAAGGCTTCCCAGACCTGAGGCTCCAGCTTCACGCCTCCTACCCCTGCTTCCTTCCCACCTCCCGCCTACCACCCCGAGTCCCATCCCCCCACACACACCCCCCACACCCCCGTTCTCCAGCTTCTGGTCTGGCATTTTCTCTTTCTTTAGAGTCGCTCCACCGGTTTCCTCCCACGTCCCTGGGCCGTCCTTCCCTCTATCCGGGGACTGCATCCCCTCCCAGCGTCGTCCCTTTCCCTTCAAGTAGGGTCTAAACGTGCCCATCCCACCCGGAGCCGGGCTCCCACTCCTCCCGCCCCAAACCTCGGCCGCGCCCCTCTCACGGCTCCTCCCTCAGTTTCCCAGACTCGGGGCCTCCGACTCCCCTCCGCTGGCGTCGCCCCTCACCCTCGAGATCCCTTCTCAAACCCCCCAACCTGCTCTCCTCTGGGATCCCGGCCCCCTCTCTCCAGGCTCATCCGCTGTTTTTGTTTGTTTGTTTTCCGGTACCGGGAATCAAACTCACGACCTCGCGCTTGCCAGGCAGGCGCTGTGCCGCTGAGCTAAATCCCCAGCCCCAAACATTCAATTTTTTTTTTTTTTTTTTTTTTTTTTTGCCGTACCGGGGATCGAACTCACGACCTTGCTCAGCCAGGCAGGCGCTTGTGCCACTGAGCTATATCCCCAGCCCCCGTCCGCTCTTTGACCCTGTGTCTCCCGTTGCCCTCCTTCCCAGAGCTCCGAATCCTCCCTCTGCCTCCAGGCTCTGACCTCGTCCTGACTCTCCCCGCAGCGCGGCTCGCCCCTTGTCCCCGCCCCCTGTCCTCCGTCCCTTTCCGGGACTCCCCCGCCGGCCGCTGACCCTCCTCTCCGCAGCCCGCTGGCGGCGCGACCCCCCTCGCAGGCGGCGGCGGAGGCGGAGCCGCGCGGCCCCGGCTTCTGGGACGCGTTCGCCAGCAGGTGGCAGCAGCAGCAAGCGGCGGCGGCGTCCATGCTGCGCGGCGCCGAGCCCGGCCGGGAGCCGGACCCGGAACCCGGGGACGAGGCCGCCGAAGAGGCCGGCGAGCACCCCGAGCCGAGGGAAGCGGACCCCGCGGCCGGCTTCAAGTGGGGCTTCCTCACCCACAAACTGGCCGAGATGAGGGTGAAGGCCGCGCCCAAGGGCGACTAGCCAGCCGGCCGGCCGGACTGGAACCCGCCTCCCCCCATAAAAAGTACCCCCAGCCCAGTGCCTCATGTGACCGCGTGGTTTCATCCTGGCAACAGCGAAAGCAGTTTGGGGGTAGGCGCCCCCGCGCAGTCTTTCTGGAAAGCCCCTTCCTCGTTCCCCTACGAACGTGCAGGGGGGCAATGGCCGGAGACAGCCCGGGTGTCAGGTTGGGTGCCGCTGGTTTGAGGTACAACTTCCTAGAAAGCAGGGGTACCCAGAGGACCGGCTTCGAAGTCCCGTCCAGCCTTGCTTACGTTAGGTGGGCCTGCTGCCTACGTGGGCCGTGTACTGTGGACAGGTCACAGCCGAGCGGGAGAACTCAGCATTAGCAGGTGCAGCAGAATGTGACACATCAGACACAAAAATAGGGGTGCTGATGGTAAGTCGGGAGGACTGGGAACTCGGGGAGGTTTCCTGAAGAATACGCGATCCTGCCGGGCGTGGTGGCGCACGCCTGTAATCCCAGCACTCTGGAGGCTGAGGCAGGAGGATCGTTGCGAGTTCGAGGCCAGCCTGGGCTACAACGTGAGCTCAAGG
>NW_004955452.1:5600335-5605815 GCF_000276665.1 Chinchilla lanigera | reverse complement strand
AGCCGCCGCCGCCGCCGGCCGCACAGTCCCGGCTGCCTGCGCCCTCCTCGCTGGAGGTCCAGTCGCTAGTGTCCCCGGAGCCGGGCGGCGGCGAAGTTCCGGCCTTGGGGCTGGCGTCTGCGCCCCAGCTCTGCGGGGAGAAGCGCTCGGCGCCCAGCACCTCCACCAGCGCGCGCTCCAGGCCGCAGTAGTTGAAGAAGCGCTCCTTCTCCGACAGAGGCAGCGAACACGTGGGGCACAGCGGCCGTTTGCCTGCAGTCTCGGGGACATCTTGGGGCGCTGCCCAAGCCCCAGGAGCTGCAGGTCGCTCTGTCGGGCCGGGGCTGCTCGGGGCAGCGTCCCGGGAGGCGCCCGGGAAGAGGCGGCGCACCAGCCCCTGGCCCTTGGCGTTCTCTTTGTTCACCGAAGCCTTGCAGTCCCGCTTCTGGCGGTAGAAGATGAGGGAGTCTGGCCTCGGTTGCCGCCTGCCGCTGCCACGGCGGGCGGGTCCGGGCGTCCTGGGCGATGCGGGGGTTCCCAGCTCATTGCACACGTGCGGGGTGAGCGGCCCCGGGGTCCCCCGCAGAGCTGGCTCCTGGCGCCGCGCTATCACCTGGTGCGTCTTGACGTACTTGGCTTTGTCGGCCTCCAGCCTCTCCACTGCGCTGGGGGTCCGTCCCCTGGATGGGGTGGAGGGAGAGGCCATAAGCATCTTAGCAGAGCTGGGCAGGACCGTGCCCCATAAACCGCTGGAGGCGCAGTTGGGGAGAAGCCGAGAGCAGTTGGCTGGGATTCCCTGAGACCTGCAGAGAGAGAGGCACGGTTGGGAGGTGTCCCTGCCCCTCTCAGGCATTCCTCCACATTGTTATCAGTCAACCACCCAGCCCCATCCCTGTCGGCCAGGTCCGTGTCCGAGGAGGAGAGGTTCAGGCCATGCCTTCCCCTGTCCTTGAGAGGCTTTGGGTGAGGACTGTCTGGCTCCTGAGAAACACGTAGCCCTTCGTAGGTCCCCCCGGTCCAGCCGCAGGGCCGTGCAAGGAGGTGTTCAGGAGCAGGACACTCGGAAAAGGAAGTGGGGCTGGTCCCAGCCCAATTCCCAAAAGTAGCTTTAACCGGAAAAAATACCTCTTCCCAACCCAGCAGCTTTAAGCCCAAGACTGCGAGTCTCCCCAGCCACAGGCTGGTCCCGCAGGCCCACCCTTCCTGCCCCAAGGAGGAGGTCAGGGCTATAACCACAGGGTAAGCCTCCCGTAATTGCAGCCAACTGTCCCGCCCAGGTCTAGCCGGGCCATCCAGGAAGGAGCTGGAGGTGGTCCCCAGGTCACGGCTGCCCGTTCCTGACAGCTACTCTGTGCCCTAGCCAAGGGGATTCCAGAAAACCAAGCTGTAAACATCAGTTTGTCCAGCCCCTGCATTTCCATGTCATAGACCAGAAGCTGGCCTCCAGAGAAGGGGGCTTGCTGGAGTCCTTCTGAGAATTCGGGATCTGGACTGGAACCGGATCTCTTGCCTTACAGTCCAGAACTAGCTCAGGATGGACCCCCTCACTCTCCTATCAGGACTTCCCTCTGGTATTTTGCTTCTGTTCCTGCTACTGTAAAACCAAGTAATTACTCTTAGTGAGAAGAGCCTCGAAGTTCTTTCCCAATAAACTGCACGCCCAGAGATCTGCCCTCAGGCTCCCTGCTCCCTTCTCATCCTGAGACCTCTGACCCTGCTCCCAGTCTTCCACCTCCCTGGTGCTGGGGAAAGGGGCAAGGAGGGGCTGTAAATCAAGAGCTGACAGCTTCCTTGGCAGTTAAAAGAATGGGCCACCCAGCAGGCTCAACACATCCCACCCCACCCCACCCCTGTCCCCCTATTCCCCCCATCGCCCAGCAGCTGAGAGAGTCACCTTAGGGCTAGGGACTGAGGGAAAATTGGATCTGGAGGCAACAAAGGAGTAGATTAGCCAGAGATGTGGGGGAGATGTGTTAGGTGTGTCCCCCTCCCAGGACTTGGGGCAGACACCCTGCCAACCCCACCCCCAGGCCCGACCTGTTCAGATTTTCTCAACTGCCCCTATCTAATTCACAGTGAGTCTGCTCAGAGACCTTTGGTGACTGGAGCGCAGACAGCAGGGACTGCCTGGCCATGTCCCCCTTCTTCTCCAAGGGACCTTACGAAGCAGTGTGTTGTATTCCAAGGTCCCAGGAGGGAACTGTGCTTGTCTGACCTCATGGGTCCTCTACCCACCCCCTTCTCCCCAGCCCTGAGTAGGGAGGCTATAAAAAGTCCCTAAACACAAGGACCAAAATAATCTGCTGTCTCCTGCCTCTTCTCTGCCTCTGGGCAGACTTTAATGTGAGGCCACAGACAGGCCCACCCTAGAAGCCTGGTGGCACTCTCTCCCCTTTGTCCCTTTGCCTGTCCGCTCCCAGTCCTGGTCCCAACCCTGCGGAGGCTTAGGCTTGGGACATGGGCTGGCTTCTAGGTCAGTGGCTTGGGGCTAGTAGGCCCCTGGTGCCCCCCACCCAGCACTGGGCTCAGGATGCACTCACCTCTGGGTGGCGAGGCTGAACTGCAGGGGTCCCTGGGCAGGTCCAGACTGAGGGCAGAAGGGACAGCAGGGACCAGAAGTAACTTCGGTGGCAGCCAAACCTCACTCTCCACAGGAAAAGCTGAGCGGGCCTCCACCCCCACCTCCCCAGATTAACCCTTCTGGTCCCGGAGCCAACCTCAGTTAACTCCTCCTGGATCGCAGCTCAGGGGGAGGGCCTGGAGCTGGGTCCAGCTCCTTCAGGTTACAGATGCTCTCAGGCCCTGCCAGGTTAAATGGTTTGCTGTGGAGGCACCATGAATTTGGGGGCAGAGCTAGGGCTCCAAGCAGGATCTCGGGTCCCTAGGCTTCCTCCAGAGGCCCGGGGGTGGGGGTGGGGGTGGCAGATGCTCTGACTGAGCTGGAAGGCAGAGGACGGAGCAGGGCTCTAGCCCATTGCTTTTTTCCCCTCTGTGGAAGGCTTGTGCCTGGCCTGGCCTGGCTGTTCGGTGGTAGCAAGGCTGCTCGCCCTAGGGGTGAGTCCAGGCATCTGCAGCCCCAGGATGGGGCCCTGGTGCTGCAGACAGGAGGGTGAGTCTGCTGGAACAAAACCGAGCCTCTGTGTAAGGTCCCCTGATGGGAGTGGGACAGCCCACTGGGAAGAGGATGATAAGGGAGGTTTCTGGGCCCAAACCTCTAACCTTCAGCCTCCTTCCTTCTTTTATCACACACAGGGACTCCTAGACCTGGGACAGTCTCTTCTGGGAGGACTTTTATCTCAACGAGAAGTCTTACCCCAAGGAGAGCTCCCCCACCTCCCTGCAGTTAAATGGCTTCACCCACTCAGGATTCAAACCCAGGGCTCCTCCAAAGTCGTCCCTGCCCTCTAGCTGGTCACTTAGCTCAAGTTCTCTCCCCACTTCTGGCACTTTTTAATGTTTGCACAGCAGGTTCACGTCTGCGCTTTCAGACTTCCTTTGGCCTCCTGTGTGGACTCTAGACCTGGGTGCAGCTGGGATAACAGCTCTACTTTTTTTTTTTTTTTTTTTTTTTTTTTGAGACAGGGTTTTACTGTGCAGTTCAGGCTGGCTTTGAGCTCACTTTGTAACCCAGGCTGGTCTCAAACTTGCAACAATCCTCCTGCCTCATCCTCCCCAGTGCTGGGATTACAGGTGTGTGCCACCACACCCGGCTAACAGCTCTACTTAATGGGTAAGGAAATGGACAGAGAGGGGAGAGCCCAGGGCCCACTTCCACATCTACTCTCTCTGCCTGTCAGCAAGGTAATGAGTGTGACAACCCAAAGGCCATCTGGGAGGAGATTGTTACTGTACCTAGTTAAAGGGAGAGTTTTTGTTTGTTTTTTGGAGACAAAGTCTCACTATATAGTTCAGGCTGGCTTTGAACTCACTATGTAGCCCATGTTGGCCCCAAACTCAGAGCAATCCTACTGCTTCAGCCTCCCAAGTGCTGGAATTATAGGCATGCGCCACCAGCTGTTTTTTTGGTGTTTTTGTCCAGGAAGGTTCTACATTGTATTGTTCCGAATGTTTTCAGGAACACTGTCAACATTAATCCTGAGGACAATCTTGGAGGAGGAGATTTTATTATATTTCCCATTTGAAGCCGAAAAGACTGAGGCTTGGGCTTATCCAAGCTTACACAGTGAAGAATAATAGCTAACTTTTATTGAGAGGTTAATGTATCCTGGGGGCTGTTCCAAGGACTCTGCACAGTGATTAGTGTATTTTGTTCCTCAGAACGATCCAGTGAAATGGTTCTTTCAGTCTCCTAGTTTCACAGGCATAGGTGGGGTTGCCGGCCAGCAGTCTGAGGTCTGGGCCTGAAGGGGTTAAGCTAGGGAGGCTGGGCCGGCCCAGCTGGGATGCTGTCAATGGCAGGAAACCTGGCCAGGCCCGAGGAGGATGGGGCTGTGGTGTCTGCCTGAGCAACCCCCATCCCCTTTGGTCTTAAAGGGTCGTCCGGGCTGGGTGGAAGGAGGGGCTTCACAGCTCCGTGCTGGGCTCAAGGATATACTAGACCTCAAACAAAGGGCGTCCAGAGGGCAATACAGGTGCTGCCCAGAGGGGTGACTCACCTCAACTTGTCAGAGGTGACCCTGGCTTCCCTCACAGTGCTCGCTGGCTACTCTGGGAGTCAGCGTGGCCCTCAGGGGTCTCCCTGGGGGTAAGGGAAGGGCTCGAGAGCTTTGGTCCCAGCAGTCCTGCCTGAGGGGTCACACCTGTCCCAGGACGTGATGGGCAGAGTCCCAGGACACAGACACAGACGCTAGACCACACATGCAGAGCCGGGCCTGGGGAGAGAGGCGAAGAGGAGTGGCTTTCTGGGTGAGGGGCACTGGGAGAGTCGGAGGGGCTGAGCGCGAGGGGTGAGGGCTGCTGTCTGCCTGGCCTGCCGCATCTCCCATCCACGCTCGCCCTGAACCGGATCATCGCTTTCTGGTCATGGGTCCCCAGGGAGATTCTTAAAGTGACTCCTTCCTGCCCTAGAGCCAGGACCTTGGGCAGCGGGGAGGCCAAGTCTGAGGGATGTTTCCTGCTTGTTTCCGACCTCATTCCCGGCACCTTGCTCAGCTGGGAACTGGCCTGAGTCAGAACCGGCTCCTTTCAAGAGAAAGTGATGGGAGGATGGAGCCGGGGCAGCTCTGGTCACGATGCCAACAATGAACCCGGCAGGCAGGGAGGCTCTTCAAATCTGGCAAAGACCCCCACATCCACAGTCACAGAGGCAACGTGTCCCCAACCCCACGCCACAGCCATCCACCCCTCAGTCCTGCCTTTGATTTTTTTTTTTTTTTTTTGGCTTTTTGAGACAGGGTCTCTCTTTGCAGTTCAAACTGCCCTTGAGCTCACTTTGTAGCCCAGGCTGGTCTCGAACTCGCAGTGATCCTCCTGCCTCAGCCTCCTGAGTGCTGGGTTTAAATTTTTATTTTTCTCCGGTACCGGGAACCGAACTCACGACC
>NW_004955452.1:5597698-5600235 GCF_000276665.1 Chinchilla lanigera | reverse complement strand
GATCCTCCTGCCTCAGCCTCCCAAGTGCTGGGATTACAGGCATACACCACCACACCCAGCCCTGCCTTTGATTCTTAACCTGGCCTTCAACTCACTGGCTGTGTGGCATCTCTAAGTGTCCTTCCGTGTCATGGAAGTGAGGGGCCCTCCCTCAGTGATGGCAGGAGGATGCCAAGACCTGGGGCCGAGAAAGCACCTGCACTTCAGGGTGCTCTGGAAATGTTGGATTCATCTGACTCTTCGGCTTTCTCCTTGAACCAACACCCTCTGGACACCTCTGGGCTAAATGGCTTCTGCAGCCGTCAGCTGCTTGTGATAAATCATTTGGAACACCTGCGCAGTGTGAGGTGCCAGCAGACGGGTCAGAGGGACTTGGGTTCAGGATCTCAGCCTGGGGATACAGCGGTGGCGGCAGGAAGGGCCGGTCAGAGTGGCGACGGCGGTGGCAGATGAACAAAGCAGATGACATGGGGAGGGGGTGTGTGTGCGATTTGTTCTGCTGGGGTGGGAAGCTTCAAAGAGCAATGAAACTCAGCAGGGCCTGGAGGGGATTTGGGATGGGTTGGGACGGGCGAGCCTAGGGCTAAGAAGACAGCAGGGGTCAGGGTCTCAGGGAGGGCAAGAGGCTCTTGGGAGGGCTCAGGGGCTGCAGAGAGGGGAGGGCTCTGAGGGCAGTGCGGCCAGCCGGCCTCCTGGAAGCCCCGCAGAGATTAGAGCCGCAGCTCCCTCTAATTCAGGCTCTTTCCGTTTTGGGAAAGAGCCTCCGCCACAACAATAGCCTGGCTCCAGCGCCTGCCCCCCTCTGAGGGCTGTGGTTCTGGGTAGAGCCCGGCGCCAGTGCTGCGGTCAGGGGCTGGGGGGGGGGGCAGCGGAGGGGGTGGCGAGCGCAATATCATGAAACTTTTTTTTTTTTTTTGAGCACCTACATGTTGCTAGTGAACAAAGTGAATAAACAAATGAGATTTCTGCTCTCAGAGCTTATTGCCACTGGGTATGGTTACCCCCCCAAATTTTTTTCACTTGGAGACAGGATCTCACTAAGTAACCCAGGTTGGCCTTGAACTTGCTACCTTCTGCCTCAGCCTCCCTGAGTGCTGGAAGTGCAGGCATGTGCCACTATTTCTTTCTTTCTGTTTCTCCCTCCCCCTCACCTCTTTCTCTCTCTCCTCTACTGGGGATTGAAGCCAGGGCCTTCACACTGACCTACACCCGCCCCTTTTTTGAGACAAGGTCTCACTGTGTAATTCAGGCTGGCCTTGAGCTCACTATGTAGCCCAGGCTGGCCTCAAATTCTTTGCAATCCTCTTGCCTCAGTCTCCGGAGTGCTGGGGTTACAGGTGTATGCCACCACACCCAGCCTCATAGCTTTTTAAAATTTATTTTAAATTGTGTGTTGTAGCTCTCAGCTGTAATCCCTGCACTAGGGAGGCTGAGGCAGGAGGATTGCCATAGGTTTGAGGCCAACCTGGGCTACATAGTGAGTTCAAGGCCAGTCTGAACTACATATTGAGACCCTGTCTCAAAAGACAAAACAAAACAAAACAAACATATGGGTAAAATGTATTGCTTGGTATTGCCGAGGGTTCCTCAGCTGACTGGGAGTGTAGCTCAGTGGTAGAGGGCTTGCTTAGATATGCAAAGCTCTAAGTTCCATCCCCAGTACTAAAAAAACCCTCAGCCATCCTTTGCTGCTATTGCGAACACCATGCTCCACACTGGAACAGGAAGTGATGCAAGGAAATGGACACCTTGGCATTGCCGGAAACAACACTTCCTGCTGGGTGAGGAAGGATTTAACTGGCTACTCGGTGTCTGTTCTCTAACCTCAGTGCATTTGCCACCCAGACCTTCTTGGCCTCAAACAGCACTCCCAGAGTGGGGTAACTTGACTCAGTCTGGGGCACTTAACCTAGGCGAGTGTCAGAACCTTAGTGCATTTCTCTGGCTCCTCTTTCCTGCAGGGTTTTGGGCTCAATTATAGCCAGTGGGACTTTGGCTAGGAGTCTTGAGACCAAGGTTGTCTGTGCTATGGTGTGCAAGTACCTGGAAATACAGCCCTGAAGGCACAGACTGCCCCAGGGTAGAGTTCCCCAGAGGAAACAGCACTGCATGTTTGGAGGGAGTAAAAAGCAATCTTGGCCAGGTAAGGTGGTGCATGCCAGTAATCTCAGCACTTGGGAGGCTGAGGCAGGAGGATTGCCATGAGTTCAAGGCCAGCCTGCCTGAACTACATGGCAAGACTCTGTCTCAAAAGACTAAAAACTAAAAAAAGAAAAGAAAAGCAATCTTGATGATTTCAGCCTCTGCCTTAGGGTCAGTTCTGAAACAAATTTACATAGTCTTTTTTTTTTTTTTTGTCTGTTTTTGTCTTTTTGAGAGAGGATCTCAATCTGCAGTTCAGGCTGGGCTTGAGCTCACTTTGTAGCCCAGGCTGGTCTCGAACTTGCAGTGATCCTCCTGCCTCAGCCTCCCGAGTGCTGGGATTACAGGCGTGCACCACCATGCCTGGTTTACATACAGTCTTTATTGTTGGATAA
>NW_004955452.1:5592095-5595503 GCF_000276665.1 Chinchilla lanigera | reverse complement strand
CTACTTGTGAGGCTGAGGCAGGAGGACTAATTGAGGCCAAGAGTTAGAGCCAGTCTGCGCAACACAGCAAGACCTTGTCTCAAAGGAACAAAAACCAAAGCAAACAAACAACCCCTCCCCCAACTCCTAATCTACACCCCCCCCACACACCATTCTATCTGCCATCGCCTTCCTAGTCTCAGTTGTCTTCCCCAGTCCAGTATCCTTTCGGTCGCTCTGGTCACAACTTTATGGGTCCTCTTTGATGCTCCTCTTTCTCTCATGTTCCACATAACCTCTAAGCAACATCCACTGG
Organism: Chinchilla lanigera; assembly: GCF_000276665.1. Lineage (NCBI taxonomy): Eukaryota > Metazoa > Chordata > Mammalia > Rodentia > Chinchillidae > Chinchilla > Chinchilla lanigera. The sequence continues at coordinate 5,595,208 of NW_004955452.1, read as the reverse complement.
CTCTACCTTCAGAATATGCCAGATTGACATCACTGTCTGTTCCACTCCAGCACTTGGGAGGCTGAGGCAGGCAGATGGCTGTGAGTTCGAGGGCAGCCTGGGCTACATAAGTGAGTTCATGGCCAGCCTGGACTATATAGTGAGATCCTGTCTCAAAGGAAAAAAAAAAAAAAGAATCTAGGAGCACAGGAACCAAGGGGTAACAGCAAGAGTAGTGACCCACTTACCTTCACTAGAGGACCAACTGGGGCTCTTTGGTACTGAAGGTCCTGGTCCTTGTCCCTCAGGGGTCTCACACTTGCCAAAAACAGTTGTACTTACTCATAAACCATGTCTACCTCCTGGGTACTCTGAGCCCCTCATCTAGGGACAAGCAGTTAAAAGAGGAGTCTTAAATAAAAGAACTCTTGGCCCCTTGTGGGAGCCAGCAGGGGTCTTTGGCTCTGATTATAAATAGGACAAGGGAGTGGGGTTGTAGAGGTGGTAGAACCCTTGCCTAGCATGTGTGAGGCCCTAGTATTGATCTTTACGTTTTAGAATTTTTTCTTTGTTTTACTTTTTTGAGACAGGGTCTCACTATGTTGTCCAGGCTGCCCTTGAACTCACTGGGTAGCCCAGGCCAGCCTCAAACTCACAGCGATCCTCCTGCCTCAGCCTCCTGAATGCTGGGGTTACAGGTGTGTACCACCGTGCCCGGCTCTATCCCTATTTTGGGAGAAAAAAAAAAAAATAGTAGGTAAGGCTGCTGTTATCCAGTGGGGGCAAAGGGGTACGTGTGGATCCCAGCTCACTCACTTGGGTGGTCTTGGAATCCTTGTTCTCACTTGTAGTTGTCATGGTAATGCGACCCTGGCTTGAGAAGGGCATGGAGACAGGGCCACGGGGACCCTGAGGAGGGGGTCCTCAGAAGTGCTGGCAGAGGCCAGGGCAGCCTCAAGTGGGTAGAGGAGGAGGCAGACGAACCTCTGCGGCAGCCCTGGGACCGACCACAGTGTGGCCGCTGCAGTCCGTCCCACTCTGTTCCTCTTCTGCTCTCTCAGGAAGAGCCGTGTGGGATCCCAAGGAGCTGCTCCTTGAATCCCCATGTGGTTTGGAGTAGACACCAACTTTCAAGGAAGAACTTGCTGCGCATCGGTGGCCAGGGCCATTAGCAGATGACCTGCAGTGTCACCGCCTTCACGTCTGCCTCAGCTGACCCAAGACCACACGCTTCCCAGGTCAGCTGGAATCTGGTGATCAGAGGAGGTGGGTACGAAGGCCTGATATCTACCCTCAGATGACAACAGTTATGCCAGGGCTCTGAGCCAGGTCGAAGGAGCAGGGTTTGCCAGGCTGCAGTGGAGTTCAATGTCTGTCTCAGTGTCTGTTTTCAGAGAGCCCAGCCTGTGACACCACCGTGGTATTTCCTCGGGGCTAACCCACTCCCCCAGAAGATGCCAGACTCTCTGGGAGACAACAAGGCCATGGAAAGGAGGCTCTGGGGAAAATGCATTTCTTTCTACTGCACTTGGTTGTTTTTTTTTTTTTTTTGTCTCTTTGAGACAGGGTCTTGCTGTGCAGTTCAGGCTGGCCTTGAGCTCACTTTGTAGCCCAGGCTGTTTTCAAACTTGCAACGATCCTCCTGCCTCAGCCTCCCGAGTGCTGGGATTACAGGTGTGCGCCACCATGCCCAGCTCTACTGCACTTGGAATGTAGCTGCCCTTCTCTCCTCCTTTCAACATTCATGCTATAAACAATGAGGCTCCCACGAGGTCCACAGCCTTGCTCATGTTCCAGGCCCTTCAGGAAAGAGCCAAGGATTAATCACTGTGCCATAAATGGGCCAGGCTCTGAGTTTTCTGCTCCCCTGTGCAGCTCTGAGGTTTAAGGTAGGGAGAGGCCGCCATTGCCGTCCCCGATGGTGTGAAAGGGGACTGAAGAGACAGGCACCCTCTCCTCATCAGCCACAGCAATTTGACCTATCGTGAACTGCTCACTCTGAGTGACTGCCCCTAAGGAGAGAGATACAGCCCACAATGGTGACTTTTTTTCCGAAGCTATCGCGCCGACAGGATCTCCGGGAAGCAAGTTCATAGAATAGGGGAGATGTAGACATTCGCTGGGGAGAGCTCTACCTCAGGACACGCAGAAAGCACGCAGTTGTCCCGCTCGTCCACCAGAGGGCAGGCAGCACCCGGCGAGACGCCCTCGGTTCCTCTTCCGTTTCTCTTTCCCGCACGCGCATAGCCCAAGGGCCCACGCCGCTGCCCGCCCGGGACGTCCCTAGCCTGCTGTTCCAACTGGCAACTGCTCGGACGGTTCTTTAGCTTGGCACTTGGTGCTTTATAATACCAGTTAACCAGTAAGAACAGACACTCCTGGATTTTTATTGTTCCTTGTACTTTATGAATCATCTTCACATACGTTATTCTAATTCGGTTTGCAATACAACCTGGAAAGATCATTTGTGCTGATGGCCATTTTTCAGAAGAAGTAACTGAGGCTCACACCTGGCCCAAAGTCACATAGTAAGGTATTGCTGCTGCCACTGTCACTGCCTTTTTTTTTTTTTGTCTTTTTGAGAGAGGGTCTCACTATGCAGTTCAGCTGGCCTTGAGCTCATCTGTAGCCCAGGCTGGCCTTGAACTCACAAAAATCCTCCTGCCTCAGCCTCCCAGGTGCTGGGATTACAGGGGTGCACCACCACACCCGGCTTAGATGTATACCATTTTAGAAATGCTAACTCTTTTAACCTAAAGAGGAGCTCGACAGGGTTAAAAAGAATTAAAACAAAAAAGCAAAACCACCTAATACAATATTTTAATTTCTTTTATCAAGAGGACCCTTCAGGTATCTAATTGACCATATTGTTGGAAAAAAATTTAAAACCATGGATTTTGTTACCATAATTCACATTTATTTGTTTTATGACATTTGTAATTTTTTGAACATTTTAATGTTACAATTTTTATATAGATAGCATGACTTGGTTATACTATGATTTATAGTGATAATATATCACTTATGTATAATAAGTATAAAGTTATTTTACAACTAAACCAGAGGGGTAGATATTATCCCTCCATTATAGATACAGAGAAATGCATTCTGAGGTTAAACAGTATACCTACAGT
>NW_004955452.1:5589472-5591555 GCF_000276665.1 Chinchilla lanigera | reverse complement strand
GGCATGGTGGTGCACACCTGTGATCCCAGCGCTCAGGAGGCTGAGGCAGGAGGATCACTGTGAGTTGGAGGCCAGCCTGGGCTACACAGTGAGATCAAGACCAGCCTGCACTACAAAGTGAAACTCTGTCTCAAAAAACCAAAAATATATAAATAAATAAATCACGGGTTGTAAGGCCAAGACTGGCTGGGTTCAGATTCTGGCTCTAAGGCTTGATAGCTTAGACCTGGGTGGGTTATTTCACTTCTCTGCTGCCTTCCGGGTAAAAGGGTGAACAGCACATCATTGTGGGGGATGTGGGCAGAAGTCAAAGCTTGCAAAGTGACGAGCACAGAGGAGTCACTTGCCGTGTTTTTACCATTACTTTTCACTCCTATAGTGTGTCATGGTTTGCTAGCTCTCCTCCATAAAGTAGGCGAAGAGTCTTGTAAATAAAATAGCTTTAAGAACTATGTAACAAAGTACCTGGTGCACAGCAGGGCTTCTTTTCTTTTCTTTTCTTTTCTTTTTTTTTGGTACGGGTACTTGAACTCAGGACCTTGCCCTTGCCAGGCAGGCGCTTATGCTGCTGAGCTTCATTCCCAGCCCAGCAGGCCTTATTTTCTTGAGAGACAATTTTCCTTTTGCCATTCAAGAAGAAAATAGTGCTGGGGACCAAGGGCTTCTCAAATGTCAAGGGCAAAGAAATAGTTTAGTGTGAGACACAGGTGTGCTCTACTCTACCCCAGCAAAGGTGATATCTCCTAGAACTGGAGGAAATAGGTAGGTGGTTGATTCAATGAGAACTCAGAGCAAGCAGTGACCCCTGGCAGCCAGACCTCTGATGAGACACAATATGTTTCATGGGGCACGAAGAGGGCCCCAGGAATGAGAAACACTAGCCACCTGGACCTGGTCCATGTCTCTGTGGACTGGACAGCCGTGGTCTTATAGATGGCTTTGGAGAAGGGCGAGACCCTCCTAAGATGTGACTGAAGCTCCCCCTAACCTTGCTGTTTGAGGAGGATATTTCTTACCTTGGTGTCTCAGAGTAAATTATAGGCGTGTGTCACCATACGTGACTTTTCTTTCTCATGGAGACTTGGGCATGTTATTTTCACAACTCAGGGCAGAGGCTGTGAGCCATTGCTTTGAAACTCTCATTAGTAATTTTCCTGGGTAAAATGGGTAGAATCACCGAACCTTCGAGCTGAACATGTTCTTAGAAATTATAGCTGCTTAGTGCTGGCAGTGACTAATTGTTACGAAGATCTTTTGAACTCTTTTGTCCCATGTCCTTAAAGGAAATCCTGAGGTCAGGAATTTCTCCTGTAAGGATGGAGCCTAGGCGGAAAGATAAACACATCGTTTAGCTCCAAAGAATGGGTTCCTTTCCACAGCCCACTGTGGCCACAGGCCCGACACCCCTTCGGGAAGGGACAAGAGGAGCCAAGCGCCCGCCCCATCCCCGTGTGGGAGATGATTAGTGCTGAGGGGCGGAGGCCCTCCAGATCTCTCAGCTTCAGGAAATCATGCCCTCTTAACTGGAAAAGGCAGGGCCAGGTCCAGACCCTGGAGCAGGCTGGTTAGTCTGGGAACCAGCTGGCAAAGGCCCAGGGCCTGGTAGCTGGAATAGTCACGTTCTACGCAGATCTAGATGAGAATGGTCACTTCCCAAGAGGCGGCAGATCCACTCCAGGCTGCTGTGGGCCAACCTGCGACTGAGCCCTCGAAGCCCGTTAGTTTTCCTTCTCCCAGTCAGTTCCCTGCGCTGCTCCAATGCTGGTTCTCCCTTTACAAATCTGCTAACGGTTATGGGCCCTTAACTTCGGCTGCAGTTTAGCAGGCCTGCTGACCATCCTGGAGTTCCTGGAGTTCCTCCTTGGATGGCAGCTTGAGGAGTTCTGCCCGAGAGCCAAATATGCAAGAAGGCCCTATTGCATCCCTTTTCTTTTCTTTTCTTTTCTTTTCTTTTCTTTTCTATTTTTTTGAGACAGGGTCTCGATATGGAGTTCAGGCTGGCCTTGAGCTCACTTTGTAGCCCAGGCTGGTCTCGAACTCACAATGATCCTCCTGCCTCAGCCTCCCAAGTGCTGGGATTACA
>NW_004955452.1:5585530-5588542 GCF_000276665.1 Chinchilla lanigera | reverse complement strand
GGGAGGCTGAGGCAGGAAGATCATTGAGAGTTCAAGACCAGTCTGGGCTACAAAGTGAGCGCAAGGCCAGCCCTAACTGCATAGCAAGACCCTGTTTCAAAAAGGAAAAAAAAAAAAGCTGGCTCACAGACATTCACCAACTGGCTTTTGTTGGAAGTTGTCCCAGCCAGGACCATTAGTGTAAAATAAACCTGTCCCCTGCCTCTTGACTTCCTTGGGTGTCTGCTTAGTTTTGCAGTAACAGTATCACTCAGCATTTCACATATACATTAACATTTCACCCACATGTATACATATACATTTATTGACAGTTTGTTCCTTTTTTAGTGCTGACTAGTTATAGGGGCTTTAAGCAAGTGGCAGTCTGAGGGAATGGCCCCTGTTGGGCTTTCCTGTCCTCAGACACAGTCACAAGTGCAGACATCCCTAGAATCACCCCTGTTAAGCATCCATATGAACCATATCAGGTTCCATCAGGTGCTAGTATGACTCACAGAACTCAAGAAAGTGCTATATGTAGTTACAACTACAGTTGTATTATAGCAATTTATGAAACTAAATTAGAGCCAAAGGAAGAGACACACAGGGCACAGTCTGGGAGGGTTCTAAATGTAAAGCTCCTGTCACCTCTGAGATCTTACCCTTCTGACACTGAAGTGTGATGGTACTTGGAGCACTGCCAACCATGGAAGCTCACCTGAGTCCTTGGTGTCCAGAGTTTTAACCAGGGCAATCACATATATGGTTGACCCTAAGCCTCCAGCTCATACCCATATGGTACATTCAAAGCCTGTATCATAAACCATACTGTAAAACTGGGTGTGGTGGTATGGGCCTATAATCCCAGCATTCTAGGAGGCGGAGGTAGGAGTTCCAGCCCAGCCTGGGTAATTTAAGGATTTAGGGATATACTGATTCAAAATAAAAAATAAAATGTAATGGGGATATAGTTCAGTGTGAAAGCCCAAGGTTCAATCCAGAGTTCTGCAAAAATCAATCATATTTTAAACTACTATGTTACTGTTTGTCTCCACTTGCTTGGTTCCCCACCGCCCCCCAACTTACTTTGTAATGTAGGCTGGCCTTGAACTCACTGTGTAGCCCAGGCTAGCCTCCAATTCTCAGCGATCCTCCTGCCTCAGCCTCAGAAGTTCATGTACCACCACACCTGGCTTTTTTGTTTTTTGTGTGTTGAGACAGAGTCTTGCTATGTAGACCAGGCTGGGCTTTTTTTTTTTTGTCTTTTTGAGACAGTGTCTCACTATGCGGTTCAAACTGGCCTTGGGCTCATTTTGTAGCCCAGGCTGGTCTTGAACTTGCAATGATGCTCCTGCCTCAGCCTCCCAAGTGCTGGGATTACAGGCATGCGCCACCACACCTGGGAAAGCAAGAGTCTAGAAGACTTTATAAGAGACATTTCCTAGATATGAAATTAGTCTTGGGGGCTGGGGATTTAGCTCAGTGGCACAGTGCCTGCCTCGCAAGCACGAGGTTGTGAGTTCGATTCCCGGTACCGGAAAAACAACAACAACAACAAAAACAAAACTTGAAATCAGTCTCAAGTTACTAATCTTTTTTTTTTTTTTTTTGGTACCCGGAATGGAACTCAGAACCTTGTACTTGCGAGGTAGGTGCTTGTGTTGCTGAGCTACATCCCCAGCCCATGCTGGCCTTGTACTTACAGCAATCCTCCTGCCTCAGCCTCCTAACTGTTGAAATGACAGGTGTATGCCACTATACCTGGCACCCTTCTCATTTATTTTTATAGACCCAGATCAGTGTGTTATAATTTTTGTTCCCCCTTCTTTAAACTTTTTCTCCCTTAAGATTTCTTGTAATACTGGGTGCCAGTGATAAATTCTTTCAGTTTTGCAGCTTCACAGTGCTGCATTACAGGTGTGTGCCACAATGCCTGGCCTGCATATAAAATTTAGAATCAGTTTGTCAATATCTGCAAAATAACTTGCTGGGATTTTCACTGGAAATTTGTAGATCAAATTGAGAAGAATTAACATCTTAATATAATCGAGTCTCCTAATGCACAGATATAAGTTAGCTCTCTGTTTATTTCCTTCTTTGATATTTTTCAGCAGAAGTTTACAGTTTTCCCTATATATGACTTCTGTGTTTTTTTGTTCTGGTTTTTTGGTACCGGGAATCAAACTCAGGACCTTGCGCTTGCCAGGCAAAGGCTATGCCGCTGAGCTATATCCCTGGCCCTGTTTTGTTTTTTGAGACAGGGTCTTGACATGTAGTTCAGGCTGGCTTTGAACTTGCAGTGATCCTCCTACCTCAGCCTCCCTCCCGAGTGCTGGGATTACAGGTGTGCGCCACCATGCCCAGCCGACTTATATGTATTGTGTTAGGTTTGTACTTGTATTTCACTTTTTAGGTGTTTGTGTAAATTGTAATGTTTTTTAAAATTTTAAATTCAACTTGTTTATTGCTGTTAATGAGGAAGGTGATAGATTTTTGCACACTGTCATCTGATCCACAAACAGTTTTATTACTTCCTTTCCAGTATGCACAGCTTTTCTTTTCTTGTGTGATGCATGACTGCGAGAGCTAGGACTTCTAGTTAAAAGGTAGTACAGAGGACATCCTAGCCTTGCTCCTGAGCTCAGGGGGAGACCAGCACATGGTCTGGTGTCTTTTAGCTTGATGTTAGCTGTAAGTTTTTTGTGTTTTTTTTTGCAGTAGAAGAGATTAAACTCTGGACTTTGCCCATGCTCAGTGGCAAATGCTGTGCCACGGACTACATCCTCAGCCCTCCTTAATTTTTTTTTTTTTAACTTGAGACAGTCTTTTTTTTCTCTCTCCCTCTCTTTTTGACACAGAGTCTTATTAAGTAGTTCAGGCTGGCTTGAACTCACTTTGTAGCCCAGGTTGGCCTCAAACTCACATCAATCCTCCTGTCTCAGCCTCCCAAGTGCTGGAATTACAGGCATGCCTCTCTCTCTTGTTCTCGCTTTTTCCCTCCCTGCCCCCCTCTTTATGTATCTCTCTCTGTTT
>NW_004955452.1:5583262-5585262 GCF_000276665.1 Chinchilla lanigera | reverse complement strand
TTAATTTATTTATTTTTTTGGTTTTTCTCCGGTACCGGGAACCGAACTCACGACCTTGTGCTTGCTAGGCAGGCACTTTTTGCCGCTGAGCTAAATCCCCAGCCCCCCTATGCAGTTTTTAGGCTGGTCTTAAAATCACTATGTAGCCTAGGATGGCCTCAAACTCACGGTGATCCTTCTGCCTCAGCCTGCCAAGGGCTGGGATTATAAGCATGTGCTATCATACCAGCCTTCATTTCTTTCTTATTGTCATTGATAGTCTGTCCTGTGAATTCTATCTGGCTTGGACTCCCTGGACTCTGTTTCCTCAATGTCTGGAGACTGCTGGACTCTGTTCACTAACCCTCCTCTGCACAGCCTGAAGATTCCCTCCCTCAAGCCCCCCAGGGAATCACAGGGTTCTCATGTCACTTGATTCCCTTCTTCAAGAGATCACTCTTTTGCGCTGTAAGTAGTGCAGTCTCTAGCATTTTAGTTGTTCAAGACAAGAACAGGAAATTGAGGCCTGTTACTCCATAATGGCCAGAAACAGAAATCATTCTTTTGTTTTTTTAAAAAATCTTTCCTAGTTGGGAGTGGTGGCGCACGCCTGAAATCCCAGCACTCAGGAGTCTAAGGCAGGAGGATTGTTGTGAGTTCGAGACCAGCCTGGGCTACAAAGTGAGCTCAAGGACAGCCTGAACTGCATAGCGAGACCCTGTCTCAAAAAACAAAAATTTTCCAACCAAGAGGAGAAGCACCACCATCTAGGTCTAGTTATGAGTGTTCAGCCATCGTTGCCACCTTCCCACCTCTGCCATGGAGCTGGGCTTCTACTGTCACCTCTCAAAGTGCACTCTCTCTGCCTTTTACTGGCAGCTAGGAGAAACGGCACCTCCTTCTAGTATTTGGTACTTACTAGGACTCTCCAGGCATGGGTGTCTGTGTCAGAGACAGTACAATACATCCTGAATTACTATCAACCATGAGATCAGCATAGAGAAGAAAGAAAACTGGGCTAAGGAGATTGTTCTCTGAGAACTGTACTTGTGGAGGGCTGCGAGGCAAGGAGACAGGCAGGACATTGTAGTAATGAAATATAAAATGGTTCTCCAGTTGTGGCCAAATGTAAGCTAAATTAAACAAAACACAAATAAACCTGCTACCTACCAGTGGTGCAGACTGGCCGTAAAGGCAGCTCTGAGTCATCTCCTGTCCATTCTCCTCGTGGGGGGCACTGACATTAGTGGAGTGTGTCAGGCTGCAGAGCTCCTAGTGAGCACCTTCATGATGCTCTGCTTCATGGAGCAGCTCTGTTTAAACAAGGGAGAATCCAAGAATCTGAGAAATTAGGGAACTCATACATACGCACAGCTAGTAGAAAGGGGAAAAAAAAAAAGGGAAAAGGGCTGATGTTTTTTCCCTTTCTTTTTCTCCTTCCTTCCTCCTTTCCTCCCTCCCTTCCTTCTTTTGTGGTACTGTTGACTGAACCGAGGACATTAACACTAAGCCACACCCTTAACTTTTTTTCAAATTTTGGGGCAGGGTATTGCTAAATCACTAAGTTGCGCAGGTTGGGCTTGAATTTGTGATCCTCTTGCCTCAGCCTCCCACATACTGGAATTATAGGTGAAGGCCATCATGCCCAGTTAAGGATCTGATTTCAAGGTCTGTGCTCTTTCCCTTTGCCTCTGGCAACACCTACCACCATAGATAGTCTTCAGCCTTGATGCACATTTATTTATTTGCAGTGCTGGGATGGAACCCAGAGCCTTGTGCATTCTAGGCAAAGCATTCTAACACCAAGCTGTAGTCCTAGGTCCGTATTTATTTGTTTGATGCTTTTTTTTTTTTTTTTTGTCTTTTTGAGACAGGGCCTTGCTATGTAGTTCAGGCCGGACTTGAGCTCACTTTGTAGCTCATGCTACAAACTTGCAACAATCCTCCTACCTCAGCCTCCCAAGTGCTGGAATTACAGGCGTGGGCTACCACACTCAGTTTATTTGTTTGAAACAGGGTCT
>NW_004955452.1:5570019-5582422 GCF_000276665.1 Chinchilla lanigera | reverse complement strand
CTAAAGCTCAGGCTCCTTTATCTTTGAGGTCTATGTGGGCTTCTGAGATCCATAAAACCCCTGTACGATAAACATTTTCCTGAGAGGAGGTAGTGCCTTCATCAGGTTCTCCCAAAGGGGAGGAGAATCAAAGCTACAGCTGAAGACTGGATCATTAGAAATCCATTCACTGTTGTCTCATCAAAACCAGAATACAGCAACTGTTGCGACTGTTTGACAGTTTACTCTGCCAGGTGCTATGCTAGGCACTTCCCTGGACTCTCTCTGATCCTCCCCAAAACTCTGAAATGTAAACATCATCTTTTCTATTTTGTAGCTATGAGAACTGAGGCTGGAGTGAAGTGACCTGCCCAATGATACATATTACTTATATGTTTGCAAAAGCCAGTATTCACATCAGATCTGCTACACCAAAGCCTGTGCTTTTGCCCCTAGACCATGTCTGCTGTAATATCAAGTTGCTCAACTTCTGCTCCAAACAAGCAAAGCTTGAAATACCAGACTGAATAGGAAATGAAAGTGAAATCCAAAGGCCCGGCTTTTTTTTTTTTTTTTTAAACAATCCCTTCTAACCAATGAAAACTCCTTGTAAAGGTGACAGTACTGCCCTTAAACGACGCACTTTACCTTCTAGAGGTGTGGCCTTCTTGTAGGTTTTCTCAAACAGGAGTTATCTAACCACAAACCGTCTGTCATTACACTGCAATTCAGAGGATATCTCTGATTGGCTGACCAAGAAAGCAACATTTGAATTTAAAGAAGAAACCAAAACAACCAAGTTACTTCAGTGAGAAAGATAAAGCTTTGTTGTCTGAGAAAACTCCAACTGGAGTCAAAAGATTAGGCACTAAAACCTGTCCTAGCAAAACCATTATCCTTATTTCAGTAGTTGGCATTATTACTATTAATTTCTTTATGAAGAAACCAGCCCCTATTTTAAGTAAAAGATAAATGAAAAGATGTGAAAGCATGTGAATTTGCTTTATAAACTACAAAGGTTTGCAAAAAAAAAAATATTAGTAACTATAAATATTTGGTTTAAAAGAGTTAATCTCTTAAATAGGAAGTAAAATTTGCCTGCCCACAAAAGGTATACCAGGGCAGGTGACAGTGAGAGGAGTGGCCACAGTTCCTGCTGCCTACTTTCCTAATCATTGATCCCTTACAGACAGGGATTCCTCTCCCATACAGTATTTCTCCGCTGTTCTCTGGGGCCACTAAGTGGACTGTACCCTCAGGCACGCATTAACAAAACCTACAAAGGAAAATGGTGGGCCACTCAGATGCCTTCATTCTAGAAAAGAAACCATGGCCTCACATTATCAACTGGAACACTGCATTCTCTTAGTACATTTAATATACCTGAGTGTGGAAAGCATACTCAGCTGAATGAAGGATAAATGAAAAATAATTTAATTCAAGCAATGTTTTTCTTGTATAGAAGCAAATATAGCAAGACAGTGAAAACTAAAATTTTATAGAATTTGAAATGCTGCAATTCCTATAATTCAATCACCTTTCCCTCACCAATAGCTTCTATTTCAGAGTATCACTTAACAGAGAAGCCTGAAAAATATATTCTTTCATTTCATACCCTCTATTTTATGTTCATGAAATAAAGCACTACAGTACCACTCAAAGCAGCAATGTAAAATTTTCAGGATTTTTTGTTGAAACTCACTTTATTAAAAAAAAAGAAAGAAACTGTCATGAACAATAAATTACAATCATTTCCCCCTTTTATAAATTCTTCATAAAATATATTTGACAATTTAAAAAGAAAATTTCAAAAGTTGCTTTCATTTCTGAAGTGCTGATGACTTATTTTTTTGACCATTTTGTCATGCTGGTGAATTATTTTGTAGCTGCTACAATAGTTTGATAACATTTTACAATTAAAAACAACAAAGAAAAAAAAAAAAAAAAACAGACCAGCAGAAGGAACTATTCTGTGTGCTATTTATCTGACACTTAACATTTACTCCATCATAATGATGCAGTATCCCTTAGCACCACAAATCTACAGGAACCCCATCTTTCTAAGTGACAACTAGTGCAAAATAACATTCTAGGAACTAACTGTACAAACCCTATATTTTACTGGACACAGCTGCCTATAAGCTTATTTGAATATTTGGTCTTTTCAATTAAGACAAATTTCATAAAACACTATATAAACCATGGCAAGAGACTATGAAGAATAATTGTTTATTGAGTACCTATTATGGGCAAGGCACTGTGCATGCGTTCTTGATTTCATTCTTCCCCTAGCAAGTATCTGGGAATTTCCAAGTATCACCAATCTTCTTGTATTTTTATATTTGGCTGGTAAAGACCTGTGGCTAAATGCCATTTTTAAATTAACATTTTCATCAATTGATTTCTAGTGCTGAGCACAAAGTAGGTACTTAATAATACCTCTGACTGAAAGAACAAAGGAAGATGAAGAATTTATTATCCTTTTGGTTATTTTAGAATACAAGGAATTGAGAAAATTCCAGAAGAAACTTCTAATCACCTCATACCCTTATCCTCAGTGAAAGAAAAAAAAAATATTTCACAAGTAAAATCTTTCAAAATAAACAATAATCAGGGCTGGGGATGTAGCTCAGTGGTAAAGCGCCTGTGTAGTATGTAAGAGACCCTGGGTTCAACTCCAAGCACCACAAAAAACACAAAACAAAAACAAATTATAATCATTAACTATTTTAAACGAGGCAGGACCAAAAACCATATACTTTGGAAACTCTGGCTCCAAGTACACGATATATAAAGAGCAAATTAAGTGCAAGATATTACCCACCTATCTGATGAGGTGCCGCACTATTCATGAAGCACCATAATGTGCTTTTTCTTACTTCCAGCAACTCAATTCCTTTGGTCAGATCTGTTAAAACTAATTTGGTGAATCAGAGGGTCAATTACCATGAAGTTCCAGTGTTTGCCACTTCTATTTTCCAAAAGAATTCTTATATTTAATAGCTCGAAAATGATGTTAGATATATAGGACTTTTTTCATTTTAAGGTTTTATTTCAATAAAACCTTCAGTCCGAATTTTAAACTTCCAGATTAAGTAACACACTGTCTAAAAAATTTACATACTCCAATTTGTTTTTACCTTCAATTATCCTCTGAACACATTTTATTTATTAATTATTTGTTTATTTGAACAGGGGCTCACTCTGTGGTTCAGGCTGATGCTGAACTCTCTATGTAATCCAGGTTGGCCTTGTACTCGCAGCAATCCTCCTGCCTCACCCTTCTAAGTGCTGGGATTACAGGTGTGTGCCACCATGCCTGGCCTCTGAACACATTTTAATTTTTTTGGTTTTTTGGTACTGGGAATCGAACTCAGGACCTTGTGCTTGCCAGGCAGGCACTGTGCCACCGAGCTATATCCCAGCAACCTCTGACTACATTTTTTTTTCCTGACTACATTTTAAATGGGGAATAAATGATAGTAACATTCTAAAAGTTGCGGAAGTTCAAAAAAACCCAACAACCCAAGGAGACTATGCAAATCATCAATAATTTCAATATTCTAGTACTATTTAGACTTTTTGGACTAGAGTGCTTTAGAAAGATTCTACTGCTTTAGAAAGATTAACCTAAATACAGTGTAAAGTCTATTTAACCTCAAAAGCTATTCTTTTGGGAAAGCATCCTTTCCTTAGATTTTAACTATCTGCATTTACAGAAAAACTGGAGACAACCACATAGTTAAAACTGAACTAACTTCAAGAGGAATGATAGTTGCTTGGTTTTTGACATAGTTCATATCAAGTGATTGTATAAAATCAGTAACTTTTCTATTGGAAAAGTAGTACTTTATCCACAGTATTTTATTTTATCCACTTGCCAAACTGTATATGTATCATCTTCCACTTTGAAAAAAGGTGATAATAGTTAAGACAACTATTATTACTATCATTACTATCTCAAAGGGACAGGGGAAAACAGCATTAGTGCCAAAACGAAAGGAACTCCAGTGCTTCAGCAAGAGAATACCAGGGCAGGAAACACTGGGGCAGAATGCATTTGGTTTCTTCAACTTTATGCTGAGGCTTAGACACAGTCTTAAAATAAAAAACTAATATATCAAGTACTATAGTTCATTTATAGCAAAATTTTCACAAACAGAAGAATGCCATTTCAGGTTTATATCAGAATACCAATGCTCAAGTACAGACATGTCAGCTGGGTGTGGTGGCACATGCCTGTACCCCTAGCACTCAGGAGGCTGAGGCAGGAGGACTGCCATGAGTGCGAGACCAGCCTGGACTACCCAGTGAGACCCTGTCTCAAAAAACTAAAAAAAAAAAAAAAAAAGAAAAAAAAAGTATAGACATGTCTCAGTGCAGTGGTTTAATTAACTAATGCTCAGTTACCTAAAGGTGTGACTGAGCTCACATGCTCGGTGTCCCTGCCAACCCACCACTATATGATTGCATAATTAACTCAGCCCTAACAGCCATAGGACACTGGTGAGTTCAAATATACTTCAGCAGCTTTGGATTGCTTAATTTTAATTATGTTTACTCATAATTTTAGCTCCTCCAAAATGATGGCTTCAAAAAACTGTATGCTAGTACAAAAAAAAAAAAAATCAAAAACAAAAACTTAGTATTTTTCATTAGAGGGGACAGGAAGGGAGATGAGGGGAGGTTTATTTATTTTTCATCACTGATTTCATCAGCAAATCTCAAAAACTCAAACCTGTAACAAATAATTTAAACAGAAGTGGCATTTTCTTCATCTGGAATGCAAAATGCACACATTCACATACTTACATATACATAAATATATACATATATGTTTCCTTTACAAAGCTTCAAAGGTTGCATTACCAGCACGCAAACCTCTTCTTCCATGGAAATGCCTAATACTGACAAGGAATGTCTAAAATACTTAAGAGACATTTTCAGAAAACTGGACTCTTTTCTTGGCTCTTTTCCTGCCAAACTACTACCAATGGTCATTGAAAAAAAAATTTTACACCTACATTGGTAATACACATTTAAAACATACTAACGAAATGGCTGGCTTAAATTCAGAAAAATAAAGAAAAAGAAAACAGCCCACAATAAAATCTAAACCCTTAGAACGTGGGGTTAGCTTTTTGTATTCTTTTTCAGCCACATGACGTTGCATCACTGTTAAATCAGAAGCAGCATGTCATCCAAGATATTTGCAAATAATATGTCACGTTTCCCAGCTACTATCTTTAAATGCAATTTGTACTAATCTGAGTTCTAATTCAAAAGCATCTGGGCGATCCTGAGGGTTTGCAGCGAGCATTTCCTTAATCAATTGTTTCATTCGCCCATTCATAGACTTTTTTTTCACAGGAATGAGAAGTTCCATTTTGGGATTTTCCAGAAGTGCCTCCCCAACAGGCACAATCTCAGTTCCTTGTTTTACATAACTCCCCAAGAGTTCCTTCTTTGTTTCTGTGTCTATGAATGTGATCCTTTCCAGCATGGCCCAGATGATGATCCCCAGAGCAAAGATGTCTGCTTTTGCTGTATAGTGTCCTTCCCACACTTCAGGAGCCATGTAGAAATCGGTTCCACAGGCGGTGGAAAGGAAACACTTGTTTACACTGACCGGTTCTTCTGGGTTTTGCCCAGAGGCTGAGCAAACTTTACTTAGACCAAAATCAGCCACTTTCAATGTGGGTTCCAAATCACTTGTATCCAACCTGCTTTGAGAAATCAGGATGTTATCAGGCTTCAGATCTCGGTGGATGATCTGGTTTTTATGCAAGAAAGCCAGGGCACTGCTCAGCTGAAGCATGAAGCTGGTGTTAGTTTTACGATTGGGTTTTCTGGACAGCAGATATTCATTCATATCGCCTCCGTCACAAAAATCCATCACAAACCACAAATAATAGGCGCTTCTGGGATCAAAGGCAATTTCTCCTTTTAATGAAGTCTCTACAAGCTATAAGGAAAAAAGAAACATTATAATCATCTGCGCAGGTCATACAATTTAGTTACAGAAAAATACCTGACTCAAAGGTTAAGTCAGTCCTTAGTTTTGTTTTGGTAGTGCTGGGGACAGAACCCAGGTCCTGCACATGCTAGGCAAGTGCTCTATCACTAAGCTATATCCCTAGCCCTAAATCTCTAATTTTAGGTAGAGACTCCATGAACATTTTATTCTGTCAGTATGTTCATATGTGCATTTTAAACGTTTGTACTTCAAACTGGCATTTTGTTCCTAATGAATATATACCCAATCTTCTAGTTAAGAGATAAAACTTTAAAAATAGATTTTAAAAAATGGCTAGCCCACAGTGCTGGCCTGGCAAGCGCAAGGTCTTGAGTTCAATCCCCAGTACCAAAAATAAAGATAAAAATAAAAAAATGTCTAGCCAAGTGTGGTGGAACACCCCTATCATCCCAACACAAAGAAGGCTGAGGCAGGAAGATCACTGTGAGTTCAAGGCTGGCCTGGGATACATAGTGAGTTCAAGGGCAGCCTAAACTGCAGAGTGAGACCCTGTGTCAAAAAAAAAAGCTTTGAGCAATACGGACACAATCAATATTTAAATAATGTTTTAGAAAAGGCCAGACAGTAAATATTTTAGGCTTTAGGCTTGACAAGCTACATAAGGTTTTTATTTTCATTCTTTCCTTTTTAAAATTAAAAAAACAAGTCTTGCCAGGTATGGTAGCACAAGCATGAGTCCCAGCACTTGGGAAACCTGAGGCAGAAGAGTCAATACAAGTTTGAGGCCAGCCTGGGCTATGTAGTTGAGGCAGCGGGGGTCAATACAAGTTTGAGGCCAGCCTGGGCTAGCCTGAACTATATAGCAAGACCCTGTCTCAAAAAACGAAAGTATAAAAACTATTTTCAGTACTCAGATCATATGAAAATAGCCATAGGTCTCTCATTTAAAGCTACAGAAATACAGTGTCCGATTTCTTTACTTTTGCTGTATAGGGAACATTAGCCATGCATATTATCTATGTATAGTCCAAGCTCTTTATGGGCTGTGGGACTTTGTGTGCCATGACTCCTGCTGACCCTTCCTGTCTCCTCTAAAACAGATCTCTGTATACTGCTGTCTTACTCTTCTTTCAATTCTTAAAATGCCTTATGTCTTTTGCTTTAAGATCTTTCTACATATACTTCTTTCTGCCTGCTTGTCACTTATCTAGCTAACAGCTGCCGAGTCTAAAAGTTTTAAACAGCTTATAATTCCTGAACTTCAGAATTACATCGGGTTCCCTATTACGTGCATCTGCACCATCCTGTAATTCTCATTCATGACACTTGTCACAAGTACGTAGACTGGAAACCAAATTCCAATACATGAGATTATGTCTTCTGCTAATTATTTGTTTGACACTGTCTCCTCAGTGAATTTTTTAGTTATCAGGAGAAGATTTAATGATTTCTACTGACAGTAAAGAAAAATATATCTGGGAAAACAGAGAAAATTACAAATTTTATAAAAAGAATGGAGAAGACCATGCATAGGGACTCTGGTCACACTATATATTTGTCTTT
This sequence comes from Chinchilla lanigera, assembly GCF_000276665.1. Classification (NCBI taxonomy): domain Eukaryota; kingdom Metazoa; phylum Chordata; class Mammalia; order Rodentia; family Chinchillidae; genus Chinchilla; species Chinchilla lanigera. Next base: position 5,574,903 of record NW_004955452.1, on the reverse strand, counting down.
ACTGATGTAAAGATTGGCTGTCTTTATCAAATTAGAAGAATTTAGAGACGGCACTTGCTAAATGTGTTTGTGAAATGTCTGGTCAACTGAATTCAATGAAAACACCATTTTAATGCAGGTACTTATTACTAAGTACATCCCATGTGCCAAGTATTGTTTCTACCTCACTTCTAATTTCCACAACTTCCATGGAAAGTAGAAATTGTTACCCATAATTTACCTATGAAGAAATAGATCCTCAGGAAAGTTGGGATTATTAATTCAAGTTTTTCTAACAGCTAAGAGTGCCAGAAGTCTACTACAGGTCTATCAGGATTTACAGGATGAAAAGGTTTACTAAACAAAAAGGCAATTTAAAAACACAACAAGGCCGGGCATGGTGGCACACGCCTGTAATCCCAACACTCGGGAGGCTGAGGCAGGAGGATTCTTGTGAGTTCAAGACCAGCCTGGGCTACAAAGTGAGCTCAAGGCCAGCCTGAACTGCATAGAGAGACCCTGTCTCCAAAAGATTTAAAAAAGAAACAAAACAAAACAACATTCTATCAGAATGCTGGGCATGGTGGTACACGTCTGTAACCCCAGTGCTCTGAAGGCTAAGCAGGAAAATCGCTAGTTTGAGGCCAGTCTGGGCTATAAGGAGGGATCCTGTCTCAAAAAAGGAAAAAAAGTTCATTGAATCAAGTCTGGTAGTACTTTACATCTCTGGAAAGCCAGATGTGCTGGCAAACATTTATAAATCCCAGCACTCTGGGAGGCCAAGGCAGGAAGATCTCAAGTTCAAGCCCTACCTGGGCTAAGCTGGAACTTTGCCATCTTCCTGTCTCAGCCTATGGAGCAGCTGTTGGTTTTTCTACTTTTAAGAGAGAGTATGAGCCAGATGCAGTGGTGAATGCCTATAGTCCTAGCACTTGGGAGGCGAAAGCAGGAGGGTCACAAGTTTCAGTCCTGTCCGGGCAACTGAGCATGACCCTGTTTCTCAAGATAAAAAATAAAAATAAAGCAGCCCACCAGGAGATGTGGCTCAGTGTGAAGGCCCTGGCTTCAATCCTCAATAACACACACACACACACACACACACACACAAATAAAACTTGAGGTATGGTGGCACATGTATGTAATCCCATCTAAAGCAGAATTACAAATCTGAGGGCTGGGGATTTAGCTCAGTGGCACAGCACCTGCCTGGTAAGCACGACATCATGAGTTCAATTTCCAGTACCCGGGGGAAAAATAACCAAACACACAAAGAAACAAAAAAAACAAAAAAAAAACCACACACACACAAAAAATTACAAATTTGAGGTCAGCCTGTCTCAAAATAAAAAAATAAAAAGGGCTGGTAACGTACCTTAGTGCTCCCTGGTAACACACACACACACACACACACACACACACACACACACGAGAGAACTTCAGTGCATATGGTGCTAAATTGCAATACAAATTCTTTCATTGTATAATGTCAAATCCAAGTCTCTAATTACACAGATTAATCTGTTTTTGCTATTGCTAGTCTAAAAGCTTTTATTTATTTATAATTTTTGAGATAGGGTCTTGCTATGTAGTTCAGGCTGGCCTTGAACTAGTGGCAACCCTCCTGCCTCAGCCTCCTGAATGCTGGGTTTATGGGTATGCATGTTTTAAACCATTGATGGTAACCTTTTAGAGCTTTCAGTGGTAACAAACAGCATGCTGCAGCATGTGTGCCATAAGTTCACCACTGTTTTAAACAATCTTTTAAATAGTAAAAGCCTGAAGGTCTGACGCTGACGGTAAATTCTGAATTTTGATAAACTCGAGGCTGTGTGTGGTGGCACACACCTGCAACTCCAGTACTTGGGAGGCCCAGGCAGGATTGCCTCAAGTTTAAGGTCAGCCCGGGCTACACAGTGAGCTCAAGGAGAGCATGAACTATATGAGCATGAACTATATAGTGAGACCTTGTCTCAAAAGCAACGACAGAAACAAAAATCCACTCAAGAAAAGGTGTTTACTTTTCCAAGAAGGACTGGTCTTAAATTCTGCTCTGGCCTTTCACTAGCTGTTTTAAGTATCTTGTCCATTGTGTGACAGTGATAGAGATTCTTTTAAGGCAGAAAACAACCTTTATATATATATATATTTTTTTTTTTGGTTTTTCTCTGGTACCAGGAACTGAACTCACGACCTTGCGCTTGCCAGGCAGGTGCTTTGCCACTGAGCTAAATCCCCAGCCCCTAGAAGACAACCTTTAAAAAACACTTTCTCACACCAGGCATGGTGGTATACACCTGTAATCCCAGCACTTGGGAGGCTGAGGCAGGAGAATCACCATAATTCCAAAGCTAGTCTGGGCTAGACAGTGAGTTCAAGGTAAGCTTGAACTACATAGCAAGACCCCATCTCAACAAACAAACAACCCAACTTTCCCAGTTGTACAAAAGAGTAATTTGGAAGGGAGCATAACCGTTAGCTGTGAGATGGTCTTTGGTTCAGCTCCCAATCTGTCTCTTGCTAGAAAAGTGACTTTCGATAAATTCATTATTCTAAGTCTCTGTTTCTTCATTTGTTATTGAGATAACAGGATTTTCCTCTTAGGATTGTTTTGAGCAACTGCCTCTAAAGCTCTTAGCACAGACCACAGAATCAAGTAGGGAAAAAAGTTAGCTACTGGCACTGTGAACATTCAGGTGCGAAACATGCTTTGTGGAAACTAACTGAAATTGAATGAGTAAGAAACCGCATAACCCTCTAAAACCGCAGAGGCTCATGTTTAAATCAGTGATTAATAAAAAAGATGTCCAATTATGTATGTGTGCTAGGATTGGTTGTAGTTTTTCCTTTTCTTCTGTCTTCAGTTCAAAAATACTGATCTCAAAGAAGTAAACTTCTTAGACTCTGGTTTCAAGCACTTTAGCTCCTCTCTTACCCTATTCCTATGCACACTGGCAAGCACCATGGAGTAACAGGTGGCTTATGATATTTTTAGGTATGTGCATCACAAGTTTAAATAAAACCTTGCTTTAAAGCAAACATTTATTCTATACTTGGCAGACCTATCTACCCTTCACTATAAAATATCTGCATTGAAAGGGTGCAAGTTCATCTGACCCTTTCATCTCTCTTTCTTGCAAACCATGTCATGCCCGAATCGTTTCTACTGTATTTCATATCCAATGACACATACCTGTAAGTAAAGGGAAGAATTAGAGCCATGGGACATCTTTTGCACCATCCCATCTTTTTGTAGGATGCATTCCTCCAAGTGAATCACATTTGGATGTTGGCTCTTGATACTGCTTAGTGCCCAGAACTCACGAAGGGCTAGTTCAACATTTTCAGGTGCGTGGCATCGAATTTTCTTCACTGCAACCCGTGCAGAAGTCTTTCTGATGACGGCTTCATACACAACACCGTAACTACCTCGGCCTACCTCCCGTATTAGATCGTACTTTGGCTGGCTACTCACCATCTTCAAGGTCGAGGTTTCTACAAAAATCAACAAAGTGCTCTTGAAATTAGGTACACCTACTGGCTTGTATTTCTCTTTATGTATAATGTAGTTATCATCTGTCTCACTCTGCAGTGCTTGAAGGATATTTGATGTATCTTGGACAAATCTAATTCTCATAATAATGAAGCTAACAGGTAGTATTTACATATGAGGAACTATTTCAAGCACTTTAAAATACTCATTTAATCCTCACAATAATCTTATGAAGTAGATTTTATTATAGTCATTTTAGAGATGAGGAAATTAAAGTACAGAGAGATTAAATAAAATATGTAAGTCAAAAAGCTAGTTGGGCCGGGCGTGGTGGCACATGCCTGTAATCCCAGCACTGGGGAGGCTGAGGCAGGAGGATCGCTGTGAGTGAGAACAGCCTGGGCTACAAAGTGAGCTCAAAGCCGGCCTGCACTGCCAGACCCTGTCTCAAGGAAAAAAAAAAAAAAAAAAGAAAAGAAAAGAAAAGAAAAGCTAGTTGGACTGGGGATACAGTTTAGCGGCACAGCGCCTGCGAGAGGTCCTGAGTTCGATTCCTGGTACCAAAAAAAAAGCTAGTAACTGGTGGACCTGGGATTTGAACTCAAGCCATCTGGCTCAGACAGCCCAAAATTCAACTACTAGACTATACTTTGCTTCTTATACAAACTGCTTGAAAATGTCACCATTAAAAATAAATCACAAAATTCAGCATTTTAATTTATTGATCCTGAATAAACAAGAAAGCAACCAGCTTCTCTTTAACCTTGACGGAGCCATAAAGTTACAAAAACAAAAAGCCTCACTGAAATACAAACACCTGGCTTACGCTTAAAGACTGAAAGTGAACCAGATCACTTATAGAACTGAAAACATCTAGTTGTTTTTATTACTTAAAAGTGAATAGTCTAAGTGGGGTGTGCTGGTGCACGCCTGTAATGCCAACACTCAGGAGGCTGAGGCAGGAGAACTGCTGTGGGTTCAAGGCCAGCCTGGGCTACTTAGGGAGTTCAAAGCCAGCTTGAACTACACAGGGGGAATTGCCTCCCAAAAAAAATAGCTGAACCACATATGTTCATATTCTAATTGTTATTTTCTTATTGCAAAATAGATAAAAATAAAGTTGGCGGAAAATAACTACTTATTTTTTTAAAAAAGAAGAAACCTTTTTAGAGTATAGCCACTGTATCTTTTGTGGTTTAGCAACAGCTGTTTAGTTCTAGGTCGTTTTTGCCGGACAAGCCATCCTACGCATCAAGGGGCACTCTCTGACGAAGTTATCTGCGACTCCGCTCGCTACATCACGGCGAGCGCGCAGGTCTCACGCAGGCTGCGGCGCCGAGCGGAGAGTCCGACGCGCGCCTCCCCGTCGCCACCGGCCGGAGAGACGCGCGGGGGCGGACAGGGGGCGCACCGGG
>NW_004955452.1:5566270-5569314 GCF_000276665.1 Chinchilla lanigera | reverse complement strand
CGCCGCGGCGGCCTCCAGTCAGAGGCCGGCGCGCGCCCCCGTGGAGCGCGCGGACACACCCCCTCACGCCGGCGGCCCGCCCCCCTCCGGCTTTCCGTAGCGTTGCGCCGCCGTGCGTCGCCTCCCGCGCGCACCCGGCGTCCTGCTCGGCGTTCCCCTCTCCCGGGCGGTGCGGAGCCTGGAGCTGCGGGAGGTGTGCGCGCTCCGGAGCGCACCACTGGCGCCGCTCCCTGCAGGGGTGATCGGCCAGGAACCGGGACGCCTGGGCTCGGTCGTCCTGCAGCCTCAGTGGGCGCACATCGGCTCTGGGGAGCGTCTGCGGCGGCCTGCCGGGCCTTGGGGGGTGCATGGGCCGGATCACGGCCTCCCCTCGCCCCCTGCCGACCTACCCAGACGGGGGCTGGCGTGCGGGGGTCTTTGGAGTGGGATGCCTGCGGCATCTTCGTTCGCGCGGGCCGGGGTGACTGCGGGGCGCGGAGCTCTGGCGGGCCAGCGGCAGGCGCCGCTCGAGCTGGGAAGTTTGGAGTGGACTCCGCCGGGAGGCAGGCTGCACCTTTTGTCGAAGTCACTGAGCCATGTTTGCTGGGGGCGCGGTTGCCGAGGTGGCGGGGGCGCGGGGTGGGCGCGATCGTCTGGGAAGACGCCTTCCCCTGCCCCGCCAGCGCGGTGGTATCTCCCTTAAAGAAGCCTGCGCTCCATTGTTCCCGGGCCTTGGCCGCGGGTGTTGGGGGCGCTCTGCCCGCTGCGGAGGGAGGCCGCGGCGGCGTCCGCACCTGGCTGCGACGCCCCGCAGGAGGGTCAGGATCTTGCTAGTGAGGCGCGCGGGAAGGGGCCGCTGCCCGAGCTCGGCGGAGCCGGGATTGACAGCCACAACTGCGGTTCTGGTCGCCCCAGCCTCCGGAGTCCTTTGGCTGCTCCCGGGCTGGCGATCATATCCCCGCCAGCTGTGTGCCCCAAGGCCAGCTCCAAGGCTGTCGGTCACTCCGAGACTAGGACCAGGCCGCCATTCAGTTACACGGGTCTATGAACATCCACCAGAAACGATTCTTTCCCGCATTTTGCCGCATTTTGTTAGTAAGGTGGTCCTTCCCGTTCCTGGTGCTAAGGCTTGATAAGCAAAGAAACCCCATCACTGCCAGGGTCAATCATTTCATTTTCTGCCTTCCATTTATCGGCCTTCTTCTAAGTCTGGGACTGGTTTAGGTCTTTACTTAAATGATCTCACTTAATCCTAACCAAACCCCACAACAGCGAGGCCTTATGTCTAACCCTGCTTTTGCAAGGGAGGAAGCGGATCTCTGCTTCTTTTGACCAAAAAGTGTGGGCTGTGAATACCTTTGCCCGGAAGAGGTAACAGCCCTCCGAACTGCTGCGATCTATTGAGATTTTTGTCCTGAGTGTCCTCCGTGTACCAGTCTTTACCTGTTTTTTGGGAATATTGATGACAGTTAAGACGTGTACGCCGGGCATGGTGGCGCACGCCTGTAATCCCAGCACTAGGGAGGCTGAGGCAGGAGGATTGTTGTGAGTTTGAGACCAGCCGGGGCTACAAAGTGAGCTCAAGGCCCGCTGAACTGCATAGCGAGACCCTGTCTCAAAAAGACCAAAGCAAACACATGTTTCGTGCCCTGGCAAGTAGCAGGGAAATATGAAAGACTCTGTGTAGACAGTTAACCACCAGTGTGGTTACTGAACGGAGTCTGGGGACGGAGATCTCTTTTTGGCCTTTTAATCTTTGTAGCTAAGCTAAGTATCCTAGGAACCCCTCCTCTCCAGCTGGTTGTAAAGCTGAGGTTTGAAATCCACAGCCCAAGAGAGTCTGAAGTCCTGTGGGCCCGAAATTAAGTAATTTGAGATGTTCTCTTTAGGAAAAAGATTACAAAATGGCCCTATCACATTGCTGGGGCCTGCAAGTGAAAACTCTGTAGCTTAGGCTTCATTAGCTTCAGGGTACATTTGTCCCTGGCTGTGCAGGTCCTGTCATTTTATGTTTGTTGTTTACCTTCTGCTGGACAGAGTTCCTGGAGGCAGGAACTTTGTGATTCACTTCTGCAGCCTCAAAAAAAATCAGACCCCCCGCCCAGTTCAAAGACTCAGTCCAAAAATGGGCATCAGAAATGAATAGACACTTCTCAGATGAAGAAGTAGAAATGGTACATAAATATATGAAAAAATGTTTAACATCACTGGTCTTTTGAGAGATGCAAATTAAAACAATGCTGAGATTCCATCTCACCCCAGAAAGAATGGCTGTTATCAAGAAATCAATAACAAATGCTGGAGTGGCTGTGGGGAAAAAGGAACCTTCCCGCTTTTGGTGGGAGTGTAGACTGGTGCAGCCACTGTGGAAATCAGTGTGGAGATTCCTTAAAAATCTAGAACTGGAGGTTCCATTTGACCCAGCTGTTTCCCTTCTTAGTATCTTCCCAGGAGAATTAAAAGCATCATACCACAGCTATATATGCAAACCCATGTTTATACCCATACAGTTTGTAATAGCTAAATCTTGGAAAAAGCCCAATGCTCATCAATTGATGAATGATAAAGATTTGTTTTCTACAATGGAGTACTACTGTGCCATAAACAAGGACAAGCTTGAGACATTTCTAGCTAAATGGCTGTACCTTGAAGCCGTACTCTTTAAGTGAGATGAATTGGATGTGCATGTAAATACCACATTATTTTTCTGGTATGAGAAACTGGAAGTGTAAATAAGGGCCAAAATATATCATAGATATTGAGAATTGGGAAGAAAATGTTCAAATGGGGAGGGGAATGAGGGAGGAGGGGGAAAGGAAAGAAGGGATAAGGAAAAAATGGAAACAAAGCTTTTGTAAATGGATTGAAGGAAGGGGAGGGGAGTGGGGAAAAAAGACATGTACAAGTACAAATTCCCTATGATGAATGTGATCATAATGTATATCTAAAATGTACCAATAAACATTTAATTTAAAAAGGCCTTGGGCTGGGGATATAGCTTATCGGCACAAGCACCTGCCTGTTAAGTTCGAGGTCCTGGGTTTGATTACAAGCACCAAAAAAAA
>NW_004955452.1:5558598-5564907 GCF_000276665.1 Chinchilla lanigera | reverse complement strand
AAAACAAAAGAGTGTAAGCCTAATCAAGCCAAGACTTAACTATGGAGAACGGGCAAAACTACAATCAGCCAAACTCAAAATGTAGCACATCTTACAGACGGGTATCCTGGTTTTTCCAACACCTCATGGCATGGAAGTTAAAAAGAGAATCATAAAGCTCAAGATATTTACCAAATGCAATAAAGTCCTTTGGGTGCTGATTCACATGAGCCAGCTGTCAAAAAGACGTCTGTGGTAAGATCGGGGTAATTTGAATATGAACAGAGGTCAAGTATTATTCTTTCTGCTCAGGTGCAATGATGAGTGTTTGTGAAGGTAAAAGTCTTTTTCAGCTGGAGCAGTATGCCAGTGTACTTTGGATGAAATGAGGTCTGAGATATTTTCAAATACTCCCAAAGCAGCAAACAAGGAAACAAACAGGAAGATTGACAAAATGTTCATAGTTGTTGAGACTTACTGATAGGCACATGATCCATTATGCCATTTTACTGTCTTGTACGTTTGAATTTTTTCAAAATAAATAGACAATCACCTGGGCATAGTGGCACACAACTGTAATCCCAAGCGCTCTGGGAGACTGAGGCAGGAGGATCTCAAATTCAAGCCCAGCCTTGGGAACTTAGTGACCGAATAAAAAACAAAAAAGAATAAAATGTGTCCAAATAAAAAGTAAAAACGTGGGTGTGTGACTTAGTGCAAAGGCCCTGGACTGAATCTGCAGCACAGGAGAGAGAGGAAGGAGAAACACAATTATGTTCCCAAAAAGGATAGGTGGGAATTAGATGTAGCAACCCTGCCTCCTGGTGGCGGGTTCCATTAATGCAGGTATTGTTTGCCTAAAGCAGGTCTTAATTCCCAGACGAAAATGCTAGACGTGTCCAGGGTCACATCCATTATCTCATAAGAACCTTACACAAGGAATAATACTAGCACCCCATTTTATAGCTGAGTAAATGGAGACTCTGGTTCCTAATAATTTACTGGTGAAGCTAAGGCTTCTGGATTTAAGCCTCTTAAATTATTGTGATTCTGGACCTTACTTTTCCCATCTGAATAAAGAGGTATTTATTGGGGCAAATGGAGATGCTTGTAGTTAGGGTAAGTTCACAGGAAGCAGGTTATCAGGAAGCAATTTCATCTATAAACTATAGCTGAATGAGTATGACGAGATTTAAATTAAGAAAAGGTGATATTCACATTATTTACCACACCAGGTATGGTGCACAGCGCTGTCTAGATATGATCTCACTTCCGCTACAGTTACCTGGTGAAGCTTAGCACTGCTCTCCTTTTGTAACTTAGGAAACCCAGATTCTAAGAGGAGAGAGGACTTGTCCAAAGTCACATTGCCGCCAGGTGTGGTGGTGCACGCCTGTAGTCCGAGCACTCAGGAGGCAGAGGCAGGAGGATTGACAAGAGTTCAGGGCCAGCCTGGGCTACAAAATGAGTGCAAGGCCAGCCTGAACTACATAGCGAGACCCTGTCTCAAAAAACAAAACAAAGCAACAACAAAAAACAAAAACAAAAACAAAGTCACACTGCTAGGAAATTCAAAACTGGGACTTTAACTCCTGTGTGCTATGTGCTTATGTTATACGAGTTTTGGTTTGATTTTGTTCTTTCTCTACTGGGGCTTGGACAAAATTGAGGGGAAACTGCAGAGTCCCTGTACACTTCCTATTCCCAGGTCAATGCTAGAAGTGCTCTAGCACAGAGCTATACCCCCAGGCCTTTTTGTCTTTTGCTTGTTTTGTGGCACTGGGGATTAAACTCAGGGCCTTCTCTCTGAGCTACATCCCCAGCCCTTTCTGTGAGTCAGGACTCACTAAGTCACTAGTCATCCAGGTAGGGCTTGCACGTGAGATCCTCCTGCCTCAGCCCCCTGGAGAGCTGGGATTACATGTGTGTGCCATCATACCTTTATTTTTGTTTTGAGGCAAGATGTCACTAAGTTTCCAAGTTGGCCTTAAATTTGTAATCCTACTGCCTCAGCCTCCCAAGTTCTAGGACAATAGGCATGTGTCACCATGCCAGACTTATGTGATATGTTTTTATTTTAAAATTTTTTTTGGTACCGGGAATTGAACTCAGGACCTTGCGCTTGCCAGGCAGGCACTTGTGCCACTGAGCTATATCCCCAGCCCTGTGATATGTTTGTAAAGGCTTTAATTTTAGAGTATTTTAGGTTCGTAGCAAAATGGAGCGGGCATTCCAGGGTTCCCATACACACTCTGTCCCCAAGCCAGTCTCAATTCCTCTTCCTAGCAGATAGCTAACTGCTCTGTAGGAATCCTGGAGGCGTTGATGATGCTAAGGGCTTAGTACCATCTCAGCCAGCCTCAAGGGGCTATCAAAAATGCTGCAATGTGAGCTGGGCATGGTGGCGCACATCTGTAATCCCAGCACTTGGGAGGCTGAAGCAGGAGATCACTGCAAGTTCGAGACCAGCCTGTGCTACAAAGTGAATCTGAAACCAGCCTGAACTGCATAAGAAGACCGTGTCTCAAAAAGAAGAAAAAGCTGCAATGAGATTTTTAAGGATGACCCATCAGCCTTTCACTTGAGTGTTTTTTGTTATTGTTTTGTTTTTTTGAGACAGACAATTCAAACAGACCTTGAACTCACTATGTAACCAAGGCTGGCCTCAAACTTGCAGCGATTTTCCTGCCTCAGCCTCCTGAGTGCTGGGATTACAGGTGTGCGCCACCACACCCAGCTTCCACTGAGTGTTTAGGGGACCAGCTGCTGGCTGCTACAGTAGAGAGCATGCTCATCAGTGGCCTTTTTCCTCTCCTTGCCAAGTCAGGCTCCAGCCCCAGCCCCATTTCTGCAGGATGAGACCCTTTATAGGAGAGCGCCAGCCTTGGCACTGACTTGCTGTGTGACCCTGAGCGAGCCTGCTTCCTGCTCTGGGCCTGTCTCTGCATCTGCCTATTGAGGGAGTCTGACCAGCACTGCCATTTTGACTGTGCACTCTGACTCCTCCACCCTGCTCCCGCCAGGCAGACCTAAATATTTATTGCTGCTGCAGCTCCTGACAAGCGATGTAGGGGCCCAAGAAGGCCATGTTCCAGGTATAATGTTAGCTGTGGATGGGTCCTGTTTATCTCCTTGGAGCAACTGGCAGTTATGACCCCGTACCACATCTCCTGCCCTCACTGTCCTCATCTGAAAACTGCGGTGATGAGGGTTGCGGGCTTAGGGAAAGGTCCCAAGGACATCCCAACTCAAGGATTCACTCAGCTCCTCACCAGGTTCTGAGGTCCTTGGACTTCCTGTGACGTCTGTTCTCTCTGGATGCTTCTATTGCAAAGGTAGAAACACAGCTCCAGTGGATTTAAAAGAAATCACGATACACATGCCTGAGAAGAGCAGAGATGGGAGGATTTGCTTCAGGAAGGGCTTGATCAGTGTCTCATGTCACCATAGACTCTGTTTCCTTCATTCTGCTTCCATGATGCTGAGCTCACCCTTTTTAAAATTCTTTTTTACTAGTACATGGTTGCAATACGTAACAGTTACATTCATCATGGGGAGTTGGTACATGAGCACATTGTTTTTAGACAGGCTGGCCTTGAACCTGCTATATTAGCTCAGGCTGGCCCCAAACTCACAGTGATCCTCCTGCCTCAGCTTCCTGAGTGCTGGGATTATAGATGTTCACCACCACGTCTGGCACAATGCATCTTAATTCTTTTTTACATTCCCTTCCTCTTCTCTCCTTCTTCCCTCTGACCTCATCCTAAAACTGCATATTAGTTTTTCATTATTATAGTGAAATACCTGAAGGAGGCTACTTTATAAAGAAAAGAGGTTTTGTTTTTGTTTTATTTACAGCTCTGGAAGTAGAAGGTCAAGGCACAGGTTCTGGTGAGGGTCCCCCAAGCTGTCTTGATTCTTGGCAGGAGTGCTCATGTATCTCTGTGTGTCTGGTCTCTCTCCCTTTTCTTTTAAAGCCTGGGGCTTCAGTTATGGGGGCACTGCCCTGGGATTAGAGTTTATCTGATCCTAATCCCTCTCCAAAGGCTCCATTTCTAAGCACCACAATCAGATTGTTTTCCATCTCCTAATACTATTAATTTAAGAGCAGGGATGCAGTTGGGGGTAAGGAGTACAAACCATATTCAAACCATAACACCTGGCTTTCCTCCTGATCCCAGTGCTCCTAGGGACCCAGCCTCACAAGTTCACATTCAGCAGGAGGAAGAAAACCAGCTTCATGCCGGGTGTGGTGGTGCACACCTGTAATCCCACACTCAGGAGGCTGAAGCAGGAGGATCACCGTGAGTTTGAAGTCAGCCTAAAGTATATAGTGAGACCATGTCTTGCCATTACCCACCTCCTAAAAAAGGAGACAGAGAGAGAAAAGGAAATCAGCTTCTCCATTCCTTAGACAGCAGTCCTGGGACTGCGCGCTGTTGGAGCTGATTGGCTGGCGTGCGGCTGTGGGCCCTTCTGTGACCCAGAGCCCTGGAGCATGCGGCCTGCTGACAGGCTTAGCTGCCACAGTCAGGGCTGGGAGCTAACAAATGTCACTTCCAGACCCCTCCTGAGGAGCCGGCGGGTGCCTGGCCCCAGGTGGGCACTTTCTTCATTAAGTCCACAGCTACTTAGTGAATATTTACTATGTGTGCGAGAGGCTGCTGATGCCCGGAGAAGGCAGTGAATAAGCAGACAGGGGCGGGGCCTCAGGGCCTCCTCTAGTGAGGGCGACAGACCCATAAATAAGTGAGAACGTGCAAGGCCGTTAGTGCCAGAAGGAGGTTACAGACTCTTGGGACGGGGGAGGAGAGGGATAGAAGTAATGAGTCAGGAAAGGTTTTTTTATTTTTTAAATTTTATTTTTTGAGATGTGATATAGATTGTGTACCAGTTCCCCCAAATGAATAATTATTATGTATTTCAAACATGTACTAATAAGAAACTAAAACGTAAAATAAAAACATTAAAAGGGCTGGCATACACCCGGTGTACGCCTGTGTCTTGGTTACTTTTACTTTTCTCTCGTTGCTGAGACAAAATACCCAATGCCCAAAATTAAGGAAGGAAGGAAAGGTTTATTTATTTATTTATTTATTTATTTATTCCTGGTACCGGAAATCGAACTCACGACCTTGCACAGGCAGGTGCTCTGCTGCTGAGCTAAATCCCCAGCCCCGGAAGGAAAGGTTTATTTAGCTCTTAGTTTGTGGAGGTTGCAGTCCATAATCAGCTGGCTCCAAAGCAGGATGGCAGCGCTGCACAGGGGCATTTCAAGGCGCACAAGACAGCAAAAGCAGCAAGAGGCTGCGGGGAGGATGACAGCACAGGACACAAGCCTCTTTCCCTCCTTATGTTGTAAGCAGGCTACCCCCACCCAGGGGGCGTGTAGCCTTCACATAATCTCCATGCCCTCCTCCTGCACAGGCTCAGGATGAATACAAAGTAAGGACCCTGGCCCCCTGTTTAGTCACTTAGTTAACTTTCTAAACTTCTCACAAAGACACAATGCGTCCTTTTCACCCCTGGATGCAGAATTACTGAGTCACTTAGCCAAGCCTCTAGACTCCTCAAGTTGACACAATGTATCAACCATAACAGCCTGTAATTCCCGCACCTGGGAGGCTGAGACAAGAGGATTGCTGAGTTTGAAGTCAGCCTGAACTGCATCGTGACACCCTGTCTGAAAAACCAAAAGGAAAAAAAAAAAAAAAAATAGGGCTGGAAATGTAGCTCAGTGCAAGGTCCTGGGTTCAATCCCCAGTGCCTCCAAAAAAACAAAAAACAAAACAAAAACTTTTTTTGCTGTGCTGGGGGTGGAATACAGGGCCTCAGGTAGGATAGCCAAGCATTCTCCCACTGAGCTACCCTCCTAGCCTGCGGTGTAAAATACAGATAACAAAATTTACCAGCTGGGTCATTGTTAAGGGTGCGTTCATCATGCAAGTGCTTGGCAGCATTAAGTACATCCTCACTGTTGCACAACAATCGCCACCATCAGAACGTCTCATCATTTCAAACTGAAACTCTGTGCCCATTAAGCAGTAACGGCCCCGCCCCCTCGCCCCAGGCCCTGGGAACCTGCTCCTGCTTTGCCTGTGAACCTGACCGTGGGAGGGAACAGTGTGTTTCCTTTCCTGACTGGCTATTCGCACTTAGCACGATGCCTTCAAGGTGCATCCACGCTGTAGCATGTGTCAGAATTTCCTTCCTTCTAAAGGCTGAATAATATCCCATCGTATGTTACCTCCCACATTTGTCCATCCATCTGTCTGGCCTTCCATGCATCCATTCATCAGTCCGTCCATCCATCCATCAATCCATCCACCC
>NW_004955452.1:5554868-5558190 GCF_000276665.1 Chinchilla lanigera | reverse complement strand
ACCCATCCATCTATCCACCCATCCATCCATCCACTCACCCACCCACCCATTCATTCATCCACCCATCCACCCATTCATCCATCCATCCATCCATCCATCCATCCATCCATCGGCTGTTGTTTATCCATCGATCCCCTTCCAGACACTGCCTTTGTGTGTTTGGCCAACTAGAAGCTCCCAAACCCTGTCTTTGGGGTTTTACAAGGCTTCATTCATCTAGACCTCAAAATCCCTGCTTTTGGAGAACCCAGACTGAAATGTCAGGAAACATCCCAACTATTTTGTTTCTCCTGCACCTCCTAAAATCACACCAGTCTTCTGGCATGCGCGTTCTTATTTCCTGTCTATCCTGAGACTGACACCTGCTTTGGGATCCGGTCACTGTCGGTCCACTGATGAAAAGCGAGCCCCTCCTAGCTTGCTGCAAAGAGGCAGAGGCCTGATGCTGCAAAGCAATCTGTCAGTGTTTACCAGAACTGTTTTTCTTTCAGAACCACCGGGGACTGAATATAGGGCCTTTGCACTGAGCTACACACCCAGTCCTTTTTTACTTATTTATTTTGAGACAGGGTCTTGCTGCATCATTAAATTGCTTAGGCGAGGCTCAAATTTGTAATCCTCCTGCCTCAGCCTCCCAGGTTACTGGGTTTATAGGCATGCACCACCATGCTCAGTTACCCAAGAATCATTTTACCAAGAAATTCCGCTTCTGAGAGTTTACAAAATGTGATGTTCCATGTCATTTATTGATAATAATGAGAAACTAAAAACAAAAGGTGTGGCAACAATGTAGTCAGCTCTCTGTAAATGGCCGTTCCACATCTGTGGATTTGACCAGCTGCGGATGGAAGAAGTTCCAAGGAGCTTAAATTTGCACCATGCTGAGCCTGAGGGAATGAAGTGCTGTGGTTCCCACCCCTCCTCAGACGCCAGTCTCTCCCCACACTTGCTGCTGGATCGTGCGCACCTGGCCTGCATTAGTGGCGTCTCTGCTGGACAGGGCCAGAGTTTTTTTCTTGTCATTATCTCCTAAACAATGCACAGCATTTGCAATGTATTAGGCTTTTTTATTTCTTGAGACAGAGTCTCACTACAGTTCAAGTTGGCCTTGAACTCCCGGTGATCCTCCTGTCTCAGGCTCTCGAGAGCTGGGATTACTGGTGTGCACCACCACATTTGGCCTGTACTATTTAAAGTAGTCTAGAGACAGTTTAAAGTATACAGGAGGATGAATGCAGGTTATATGCAATTACTATTGCATTTTATGTAAGGAATTTGGTAGATTTTTGTAAACTCGGGGGTTTTAGAACAAATCTCCCATGGACGTTAAAGAATGATTGAATATCTACAGATTGAAATATTCTTGTTTTCACCCTTTTTTTTTTTTCTTTGAGATAGGGTCTTACTTTATAGGTCAGGCTGGGCTCAAACTCACAAATCCTTCTGCCTCGGCCTCCTGAGTGCTGGGATCACAGGCATGCGCCACAATGTTGGGCAGGTTGAAGTATTTTTCAGCCATTAAAAATAAGCCTGACCATACTGAGGACTGAACCCATAGACTTTTTAGTAAGCTATATCCCTAGCATCACCCCCCACATACACACACACATAACCCCCGTTGTTTTGAGACAAGGTTTTGCTGAATATCAAAATTGCCCAGGTTGCGCTCAAACTTGTAATAGTCCTGCCTCAGCCTCCTAGAGTGGGATTCTAAGCATGTACCACCACCTCATCTGTCTTTTTTTTTTTTGGCAGGGTCTTGCTAGGTAGGCCAGGCCTCAGCTTCCCAAGTGCTGAGGTTACAGGTATGTGCCACCCCGACCAGCGCAGGAGACCTTCTCAAAGGAGCAGATTTGGTTCTTTGTCTCCCTTCCCCGGGTGTTTAGAACGTGTAATTTGTCCTACAATCACTGAGGTAAAAAACAAGATGAACTCAGTCAGGTAAACTCATGTATGTTGCTCGAAAGCCAGAAGGTTCCTGGAGGAAGGGCTTTCTGAGGCGAGGAGACCTTTTGCAGCAGTGGAGGTTCTCTGTGCTTTGATGTGAGTGGCACTCACGCGGGTGACCATGTCCACAAAACTTCACCATGCTGCCCACGGCCTGTCTGTGTGCTCTACTGCAGGCGAATTGGATGTGAGGAGAGAAGGGCTGCCTCTGCTCTGCCGCCTGTGCGCGTCCTAGGTGTGGAACAGGCCTCCGCGGTGCGTAGAGCTCAGTAAACACCTACTGATGATGACAGAAAATGCTTCCGATAAAATGCTACATGAGCCAGGTGTGGTGGCTGGTGCACGTCTGTAATCACAGCACTCAGGAAGCTGAGGCAGGAGGATCGTTGTGAGTTTGAGACCAGCCTGGGCTGCAAAGTGAGCTCAAGCTGAGCCTGAACTGCATAGTGAGACCCTGTCTCAAAAAAATAATCAATCAATCAATCAATAATAAAAATCCAGCTGGGCGTGGTGGCATACGCCTGTAATCCCAGAATTTAAGAGGCTGAGGCAGGGGGATCCCTGCATGTTTGAGGCCAGCCTGGGTTACATAGTGAGACCCTGTCTCAAAAATCCAAAATAAAAAAAAGTTAAACTCATATTCCATGCATACCCACGCTTATAGTGGCAGAATTTATAATAGCTAGATCTTGGGAACAGTGTATATGTCCGTCAACAGATGAATGGACAAGAAAAATATGTAGGCCCGGCATGGTGGCACACACCTGTAATCCCAGCACTCTGGAAGCTGCAGCAGAAGGGTTGCCATGAGTTCAAGACCAGCCTGGGCTACATAGTGAGAGCCTGCCCCAAGACACACACACACACACACACACACACACACACACACACACACACACAAATTACAATGTTGTAAAACTGATGAACAGGGAAAAAAAGAAAACATCTGAAGGGCACAAGAGTAAAAGGGTGCTGGTGGTGGTTGTGGGTAGTTATGGGACTACAGAGCTGGTTTTTAAAAACTTCTTGATAGTGGGGCGTGGATGTACACAACTGTAACCCCAGCAGCCAGGAGGCTGAGGCAGGAAGATCACAGTGAGCTTGAGGCCAGCTTGGGTTACATAGGGAGCCCTTGCCTCACAAAACCAAAAATCAAACAAAAAACATTTTTGGGGGGTACGAGGAATTGAACTGAGGATCTTGCACTTGCCAGGCAGGTGCTGTGCCTCTGAGCTATATCCCTGGCCCCCATAAAATTTCCTTGATGAATATTTTCCTTCCACCCTGTCCATGATTGCATGTATAACTTCATTTGGACAGAGCAAGTAACACTGAGTGCTTATTCTGTGCCGGACTACATGCTAACAGAAACACA
>NW_004955452.1:5519544-5553969 GCF_000276665.1 Chinchilla lanigera | reverse complement strand
TCCCCCTTGTTATTTACAGAAGCTTTGTTTCTACATTTTCCCTTCTGTTCTCTTTTTTCTTGTCCCTTCTTTCCTTTCCCACTCCTCCCAAAGTAGCTACTCAGAGTACAAGATATAAACCAAAAAGATTCTTACAAAAAAGAAGCAAACATAACATAAATCTTTCCCTTCCATGAGCCACTCTTATTCAATATAATTCTGGAAACATTAGTCAGATCAATTAGACAAGAGAAAGAAATAAATGGAATAAGGATAGGAAAGGAAGAAGTTGAATTATCATTATTTGCAGATAACATGATACTCTACATAGAAGACCCCAAAAACTCCACCAAAAGACTTCTAGATTTAATAACTAAATTCAGTACCATAGCTGTTTTTATGGTATCTTAAACAGGATTCTGTTTATGGGTATGAACTCACTGTGATCCTCCTGCCTCAGCCTCCTAAGTGTTGTGATTACAGGCATGTGTACTACATCTGGCTCAGAATGTATTAAGTTTAACTGTCCTTGTCTCTTCACTCTAAACCTAAAATGAGAATGCAATAACGTCCAAATCCTGTGGGAGAAATTTCCTGCCTGTCTGATGTCCTCTCCTATGTATTTTGTAAACACAGTTATTTGTAACTTAAATTTGTGACTCTAAAAGCTCATGTAGCCTCTTTCAGTATGGAAGGTATCTTTTAAGGTAATTTGAATCTATGCCCTTGATGCCATGATCACTCATATTTGGCTTAGAAAAAACCATTTAATTATTTCTTTAGCATTATTTTATGTAGACACTCTCCGATTTAGAGATGGGGAGACAGGCCCAGAGAGGTTAAAGAACCTGCTCCAGGTCCCACAGGGTTACGTGGCAGACCTGGGAGGCTGGCCCAGCAGCAGTCCGGTTCCAGGGGCTGCCGCCTTAACTGTGTCTCACTCCCCCTTGAAAGTGAATGTGAAAAGCTCGGATTTGGGGCCGTAGCGACAATGAAGCCTGAGATGAATGAGGCTTCTGCTCTCCTCTCCCTGTGAGAGCCGGTGCCTCCTGGGAGACCCGGAACAGTGCAGCGCCTCAAAGAAGGCAAGCGAGGGGTGGGAACTCAGACCTGGAAGAGAAGGGACGCAGAGGTGCAAGGGCCCTGGCCCCGCCTGCTGCGAGCAAAGCTGTGTTCCTGTCACCTGATCCCCCGCTCCAGAAGCCTGAGCAGGGCCCCTCTCCCAGGCTGGCCCTGTCTCTGCCCCCTGTGGCTGTCACCAGGCCGGAGCCAACAGCCCAGGTCTTGCTGTCCGCCCAGGGGAAAGGCGGCCTCCGGAAGTTCGCTTCTCCCTGCCCCAGCCCACTCGGTTCCTGGAAGTTGGGGGAACCGGGCCCTGGTATCCACTGTGCAGAGCCGGAGCAGGACACCTTTCCTTGGCTATCTCCACTCATGGGAGGGGAGAGGAAAGGGCTTGTTGCTGCCGGTGGGTAGGAGTTGAGCTGAGTGTCCCCGGGCTGCTCACTTGCTTGGCCTGGGGCGAGTAGCCTGACCTCTCAGCAGGCTCAGAGCTCAAGGCCAGCCTGAACTGCATAGCGGGGGAAAAAAAAGAAGGCTCAGTTTCTCCACAGAGGAAATGGAGATGCTAACAATGCCTGCCGCACCGCTGTGGGACTGGCGACAGCAGAGTGAGGGACGCATTTGGCACTGAGGCCTGGAACCCTAAAGCACTCAAAACAGAGCAGCTATGGTGACAACTGTCCCGCCCCCTCAATCTCTGTGGGGCACAGAGGCTCTGGGTGCGGGGCTGATGGTGTTCACATGCCTTGGCCGTGGGGGGAGGGGAGCTCTTCTGATCAGCACAGACATTGGATTTTGTTCTTCGCGGCCATCAGCGTTCCAGAGACCCGCACGGAGGAGGGGAGGGTGGGCCGAGAGAAGGCTGGGCAGGAGCAGGCGCTGCTGGCCTCCCTCTGGGAGGGGAGGTTCCAGTCCTTGCTGGCCTAGCGCTTCGTTCCTTCTTGCCAGACACCCTCCACCTGCAGTCCAGCGCTGGGAAGGTGTGAAATTCCTGTCTGAAGTCAGACTCCGGCAGGCTCTTCTTCGTTCCCCAAGAGCACAGCTCCGTGCTTCCAGGGATCCACTGCCCAAGAGAGCGGGGCATCTGGAAGAACCAAATCCACGCATGGAATTGTGGCCTGGCAGAGTCAGGAGGGGCTCAGAGAGTCCCAGCCCGCCACGATGGTTTCAAACCCAGCCTACAGCCTTGGACACCGCCTGGGCCTGCCAGCCTGTTTCCCTGGGAACAATGGCTATGAACGCTCCATGTAATATGAAAGTTTTCCTTTGGCTATCGAAAGAGCAAATGGCACCGCGCTTATAAAGCCCCGGAATTACTGTGCAATCAGTGTCTAGTAAATAGTGGGTTCTTGTGGCCCATCCTCTCTTTGCACTGAGACGGTGGCAGAGCTCAGGGAACAAAACCTCCCAGGAATTTCCCACCCCACCACATGACACAATCAATACTAGATTGATGCTTCTTTGGTTTGGAGGCGCTAGGGCTTGAACTCAGGGCTTACACATGCTAGGCAAGTGCTCTACCACTGAGCTACAGCCCCGGCCCTTTGAGAAATTTTGAGACAAAGTGTTGCTAAATTGCACAGGCTGGTCTCAAACTTTGGATGGTTCTGCCTCAGCCTCTCGAGTAGCTGGGATTATAGGCATGTGCCACTGCATCTAGCTGCTTATTTTCTCATATCAATTTTTAAAAATTAATAGCCTTTATTTATTCCTTTTGGATATTAAATAGCACTGAAGACCGTCACTAAGAGCACACCCTGTGTGTATTATCTCGAATTCACGTAGTTTCCATGATATAAGCAATTATCATTCCATTTTACACTGAGAAAAACAAGCTCTAGAGAAAAATAATTTGCCCAAGGACTCCCCCGGAAGAACACACAGCTAGCTATCAAAGAGTTTTGGGTTTCTGCGGTTGCATCACAAGCCATTGCTGTGCCATAAACTATTTTGCTCACGGATCTCCAGCTGGGCAGGGCTTCAGGGGGACAGTTTGTCTCGAGTGCTCTTGGCAAAAGCTGAGCAGCTCAGTGGCTGAGGCGTGGAGTCACCTCAGAGCTCATTCCTTCATGTGACCAGCAGGTGATGTTGCTGCTTCCTGGAACCCGCTGGAGTTATCAGCTGGAACAACTCTGTGTGGCCTGTCCGTGTGGCCACCCGGCAGGTTCTTAGATGGTTTGTGTTTCGGTCTGCATCCTTCAGAGCCTTCTTTGTTTATGCATGTTTTATTATTTTTTATTTTATTTTTTTGAGACAGGGTCTCACTATGCAGTTCAGGCTGGCCTTGAGCTCGCTTTGTAGCCCAGGCTGGCCTTGAACTCACAACGATCCTCCTGTCTCAGCCTCCCGAGTGCTGGGATTACACGGGTGTACCACCATGCCTGGCAGTTGTTTATGTCTGTTTTACATACAATGCTTTCTGTATAGTGTCCAGGTGTTTAGTTGTACCTGTTTTGTGCCCCATTTTAGGGAACGCTCAGACTGTATTGAGATCATTGTTCCTTCTACCAGGGAGTGAGCTTCCTAAGGGCACAGGTCAAGTGTCTTTGGATTCCCTGCGCCTGGGGCGGTTCTGGAGGCTGGAAAGTCCACTGTCAAGGGGTTGGCATCTGGTGAGGGCCTTCTTGCTGTGTCATCCCATGCTGAGGGCAAGAGGGTGAGACAGCCAGAGCAGTAGCCCATGTGTGTGTGTGTGTGTGTGTGTGTGTGTGTGTGCACGCGCGCGCAAGCACGCACGCGCACGCTGCTGGAGTGTGAACCCAGGGCCTTTGCACTGCACTCTATCCTTAGCTCCTTTTTTTTTTTTTTTTTTTTATTTTGAGACAGGGTCTTGCTAAGTTACTAAATTTCCCAGGCTGGGATAACAGATGTGTACCTTCATGCCTTGTTTGCAATAGCATTATCTATTTATTTATTTTGAATTTTAAAATTTTACCAGTACATTTTAGATATATGTAATGATCACATTCATCATAAGGAATTTGTACCTGTACGTGATATATCTTGGTTTTTCTCTTTTTCTATTCCCTCCCCTCTCTTAACCCCTCTTCCCTCCTTATTTACAAAAGCTTTGCTTCCATTTTTTCTTTATGTTCTTTTTTCTTGTCTCTTCTTTCCTTTCCCCATCCCCCTCCCTTTTTCTCCTCTTTTGAACATTTTCTTCCCATTTTCCAATATTTGTTTTACATTTTAGTCCTTATTTACACTTTCAGTTTCTCACACCAAAGAATTAGTGTAGTATTTAAACATGTGTGCCTGATTTATTTCACTTAAGAGTGTGTTCTGACGGTGCATCCGTTTAGCTAGAAATGTCTCAAGTTTCTCCTTCTTTATGGCACAGTAGTACTCCATTATATAAAAAATCTTTATCCATTCATTGGTTGATAGGCATTTGGGCTGCAATAGCATTTTTTAAAAAAGAGTAGTTTTAGGTTCACAGCCACACTCCTTGCCTGAACACTTGCAGGGCCTCCCTCATTACTGACATCTCAGTGGTTTAAAATTGGTGAGTTGCTGGATGTGGTAGTGCACGCCTGTAATCCTAGAACTCAGGAGGCTGAGGCAGGAGGATCGTTGTGAGTTCAACACCAGCCTGGGCTACAAAGTGAGCTCAAGGCCGGCCTGAACTGTACAGCGAGACCCTGTCTCAAAAAGATTTAAAAAAAAAGGGGGGGGTCTGGGAATAAAGCTCAGCCGCACAAGCGCCTGCCTGGCAAGCGCAAGGTCCTGAGTTCAATTCCCAGTAACCCCCTAAAAAAAAGATTTAAAAAATTGTAAAAAATTGGTGAGTTTACATTTACACATGATTGTCACCCAAAGCCCATGTGTACATGAGCATTCACTCTTGGAATACATTCATGGGGTTTACACAGATGTGTCCACCTTGAACGTGTCATGTAGAATAGCTCCGGTGTTTTCCTCATCTCTGCCTCATCTTCTTCCCTCTCCTCTCTGTACTGTCCCCATAGTTTTCCTTTCTGCAGAATCATGCAGTGTGTAGCCTTTTCAGCCTGGCTTCTCTCACTTAATACACACATGAATTCCTCCGTGTCTTTCCATGGTTGGAAGCTCATTTTTTTGGATGCTGAGTAACAGTCCCTGTTCAGGTGTTTACTTATTAGAGTGACCGGAGTTTGCTTATCTGTCCAACTGCTGAAGGATGTCTTAATTGCTTCCAGGCTTTGGCATTTAGGACTAAAGTGCTAGAAAGACTCTTGTGCGGGTTTTTGTGTCTTTCCATATGCTTCTTTGCCACCTGTGTGTCTTCTTTGGGGAGATGTCTGTTCAGATCTTTTGCCCGTGTTTTCACTGAATTCATCAGCCTCCAGGGCGATGGTGGAGCAGTGAGCTGCAGAGAGGGAGCCTCTCCGAGGTTTGGTGTCCTGATGCTCAAATATAGCAATGTAAAGCAGAGAAGGTGGAGGGAAAGGGGTCTCTGGGACCCAGGAGGGATCACAGGTGAGAACTGAAGCCCTTGGAGACAGTGAAGAGCGACTTCAACGAAGAAGGAGGTGGCTGGCGGTGCCTTCTCCCTGAGCCCAGACTCACTATGTGGGAGGGGCTGCTAAACCCCCACACGTACACCATACAGACACACGGTGACAGCTGGCGACCTCGGAGGCCTCCGAGGAGAAATGCACTGGTGGGACAGAGCAGTGGACATAGCAGACGCCCCCCAGGAGAGGGGGCCTGGCCGGTAGCCACCTTGGAGAGGGGCCGACTGAGCTCAGAACTCACAACAGCTGTGGGGCAGCTCCACCCGGCAGTTCCCAGGGTCAGGATGAGGCAGAACCGAGTTCAAGTCAGCAGGAGGCTCGTGGAGTGCTGCAGGCTGAACAAACTGGGCTCCAGCCTCACAGCCAGAAACCTGTCTGAACTTCAGTGGCCCTGAAGGTGCAGGCGTGCTGGGATTACCCACCACCCCGCTATAAAGCTACGGCCAGCTTGCTGGGGTTCATCGACTCAGATCTGGACACCGTTTGCCCATGTTTACCAGTGGCAGCAGAGACATGCCTGGATGTAGACATTTTTTTTCTTTTCTTACTTTTTCTTTCTGTTTTTTTTTTTTAATTTATTCATTTTTATATGAATGTGAACATGGTTTCTAGTTTCTTCGTTGATGTTGTTCTGTCCTTGTTTTTCTTCCTGCTCTCTCGCCCTCCTGCCTTCTTCACCAGTATCCCAAAGTTTGCATGATGGTCCTTTGTCTTCCAGCCTTGCTTCTAATCTCTTCCTCTTCTATTTCTCTATTTTTCCCGCCAGCCCCTTTAAAACTTTTTCCCCTGAAGGTAAAATTGCCATATTGAGGGCTTGTTTACTGTATACAATTTTATGGTTCATTTTAGTTTTGATATATAACCACAAATCCACTTCATATGGTTAACGGTGGCCAGTTAATAGTTACCACAGTTTGTTATGTTCTTTCTTTCTTTCTTTTTTCTTTTTGAGACAGGGTCTCGCTATGCAGTTCAGGCTGGCTTTGAGCTCACTTTGTAGCTCAGGCTGGTCTCAAACTCATCACAATCCTCCTGCCTCAGCCTCCCAAGTGCTAGGATTACAAGTGTGCACCCCCATACCTGGCCAGTTTGTTATTTTCATTTATTTATTTAATATTTTATTTTATTTTTTCTTGTCTTTCTGAGACGGGGTCTCGCTGTGTGGTTCAGCTGGCCGTGAGCTCACTTTGTAGCTCAGGCTGGTCTTGAACTCACAATGATTCTCCTGCCTCAGCCTCCCGAGTGCTGGGATTACAGGCATGCACCACTGCGCCTGGCATTTTGTTATTTTCTAAACTGTACTTAATCCTGCTGTTATTGCTGATTGTACTACTAGCCCAGGTGACATAATTGTTCTAATCAGTTGTTCTTCAAGGTGTGCCAAGACTGAGATGAGCTACAGGTCATAAACAGTACTATAGGCCAGTCCCAAAGAACCAGGGAGCTAGGCCTAATAGCAGCAACTTCTCATCCCCAATAAACTGAAGAAGCAAGATCCTGAAGAGGCAACAGACTTAATTGAATGGCTTATTTCTTTATTATTAAATTTTAAGAGTTCATGTAGAGTGGGGTCCCTTATTGGCTATATCTTTTGCAAAGATTTTTACCCAGTCTGCTTGACTTGTTGTGATCCTGATTGATTTTTATTAATGGTTCGATGCTTTTCTCCTGTTCTTCTTCGTTTTTTAAAAAAAATAAAGCAAGCATGCTCTTAAATATCTGTTATGTGCATAGCTGTCTTGACTTCACCAGTGCCCTTGTCTATGAGGAAGTGTCACTTTTGGCAGGTGTAGCAGGCAGCGTGGGATCCCATGTGGGCCCAGAGAGGGTGTGGGCTTACACAGCTTGCCCAGCTAAATGATGCGTGCATCTCATGCACAAAGCCTTGGTGATAACCAGACAGCCGTCCCCTTTGGTTAGTGTTATAGTTGATACATTGTGTCCACTTTTGCCTAAGTGCCTCAGCAGTTCTGCCCGGTGGGGTAAGAAGAACATGCCCTTTCCCTTCTGGGATGCTGTTTATTATTGTTTATTTCATTTTGAAAAGTTTAACTATGGGACTCAGCAGGGAACCAGGGTGCTTACTTTGTATTCATCTGGCACCTGCACAAAAGGAGGGCATGGAGATTATGTGAATGCTACAGGCCCCCTGGGTCAGGGTAGCCTGCTTACAATATAAGGGAGGGAAAGAGGCTTGCTCCAGTCTGCCCCTCCTCCCTTCTGTTCTTGTTCCCTTTGCTGTGTTCCACGCCATGGACATTTGCCCTCTGCCATGTGCCGCTCTGCCTTGGAGCCAGCCAAGTATAGACTAGAACCTCCACAGACTGTAAGCTAAATAATTATTTCCTTCCTCCATTTTGGGCATTGGATATTTGGTCTCAGCATGGAGAGAAAATTAATCAAGACAGTTTGTATGAGACTTTTGGAATAACGTTCCTTTCTTTTTGCTGTTGTTATTGCTCAATTGAAGAAACAAAAATGTAACAATATCAGATATTTTTTGAAAAGGACAGAACAAATACTCTTAATCACACTACCTCAATAAACTATCTCACTGTTCTAGGAATTTTATCTATCTGGCAAAAGTTGGCAGCAGATCTGCTCCTGTGTTTTATTTTATTTTTTGCTAGTTGCCCAGGCTGGGCTCAAACTTGCAGTCTTCCTGCTTCAGCCTCCCAGAGTTTTTGGATTACAGGTTTACAGCACCATGCTGCCTGGTTTAGGCTTTAGCTTTCATAACAATGTTTTAGAATGGCTACATAATTTTTTTTTTTTTGAGACAGGGTCTCACTAGGTATTCTAGGCTGGATTTGAGCTCACTATGTAGCCCAGGCTGGCCTCAAACTTATAGCAGTCCTGCTGTGTCAGCCTCCCAAGTGTGTGCCCAGCATATGGATTTGGACACCATCTGTACCCTCCAGCCTTGCTTTGCCTTGGAATAATGGCTTTGAACACTCACCCATAACATGAATAGCTGCACAGTATTCTGTCTGCCAAGCCCATTGCCATTCTGTCTGGACTGTCCCTTTTCTTGGTTACGACGGAGCCTGTTCTACCACACCATGCAGGTCTCAGATCAGGTCAGGTGACAACCTCTTCCCGAACACCCTACCTAGATCAATCCCTGAACTGCAAGTCTGTCTCCATCTCATTGTTCCAATGGATTTTCTTTCTTCTTTAAGTTTTTCTTTTCTGGGCTGGGTGTGGTGGGGCACTGCCTGTAACCCCAGCACTTGGGAGGCTGAGGCAGGAGGGTCGCTGTGAGTTCGAGACCAGACTGGACTACAAAGTGAGCTCAAGGCCAGCCTGAACTGCATAGTGAGACAGACCCTAAGACAAAAAGACAAAAAACAATTTTTTTTTTCTTTTCTGGTACTGGCGACTTGTTTGTTTATTTTTTGGTCTTTTTGAGGCAGGGTCTCGCTATGCAGTTCAGGCTGGCCCTGAGCTCACTTTGTAGCCCAGGCTGGCCTCAAACTCTCAGTGATCCTCCTGCCTCAGCCTCCTGAGTGCAGGGATTACAGGTGTGTGCCACCATGCCCAGATCTCGGGTACTAGCAATTGAACCTTGAATTCAGGGCCTGTGTGGTGATCCACATTCCCAACCTTTAAAAGTTTTTTTAAATTTCAAATTAAATTTAAGGTTTTTTTTTTCAGTACTTGGAATTAAAAGAGAGCATTCACACTGAACTACATCCATAGCCCTTATTTATTTACTTTTTGTAACAGAGTCTTGATAAATCTCTATGTTGCTTAGGCTGGGCTCAAACTTGAGATTCTTCGGCCTCAGCATCCCAGAGGGCTGGGATAACAAGCATGTGTCGCCATGCACATGTGGTTTGGGTGGATTTCTTTAAAAAAATAACATTTATTGCATCAGAATTTATCTTTACTTATTTTAAACGTCTTCTCCCACCAAAATATAAACTTGAAGAGGAGAAAAGGATGGCTGGGTGTGGTGGCACACACCTGTAATCCCAGCACTTGAGGGGTTGAGGCAGGAGGATCGTTGTGAGTTCGAGACCAGCCTGGGAACTTTTCTCTCCTGCTTGCTTGGATCTTCAGTCCCTAGATCCTGGCACATAGTAGGTCTTCAGTAGGTATGGATCTAATCAGTGGGGAACTCAGTAGGCCGCAGTTTACGAAACTGGTCACTATCTTTTTCATCTTCTTCCTATTAGCCTCTCTTGCAGTAGACATAATGGAGAGCCCCTACGTACAGGGTTTTGCGGCAGGTTTTGGGAAAGGACTCGGGTTCCCTTTCACCTGTGTCACTTACTAACTTTGCGATGTTGCCCATATATTTAACTTCTCTGGATTTCAGTGTCCTTACTTGAAATGAGGGTAATATTAGTACTTACCTCATAGGGTTATTGTGAAGGTTAAATAAAAAGCAGTGCTTGTATAGTGCCCAGCAGTGTGACCCCAAACAAAGAGGAGACAACACCGTCACCCTTACCTTCTCTGTGCCAGGCCCTGACTGCCCTTAGTATCTTCCAGGTATTGGTACACATAATTCTCAAAATCGCTCTATTTGCTGGTTACACAAACATGCTTATTCTGTGAAAAATTCATTGAGCTGCACACTTGTTTCTGTATTTTTTTGCCTGAGGGTTATAATAGATAAAAAGTTTATAACAACAACAATTGCCCTATGAGGTACGAAACTTTATAATCCCCATTTAACAGATGAGAAAACTGAGGCTCAAAGAAGTTACCTCATTGGCTCAAGATCATAGAGTAAGTCGTGGGACAGAGGGTCTGGAGCCTGTGCTTTTTTGTTTTGTTTTGTTTTTATTTTTTCTAGATAGGTTCTCGCTATGTAGTTCAGGCTGACCTTGAATTCACTATGTAGCCCAGGCTGGTCTCAAACTTGCAGCAGTCCTCCTGCCTCAGCCTCTGAGTGCTGAGACTACAGGTGTGCACCACCACGCCATGCAAACCTGTGTTCTTTTTTTTCTTTTTCTGGTACTGGGAATCGAACTCACAACCTTGTGCTTGCCAGGCAGGCGCTGTGCCGCTGAGCTAAATCCTCAGCCCCAAACCTGTGTTCTTAACCACAGCTTCTGCCTTGTGCATGGCCTGGCCTATTCAAGCACACATTAAACAGTGGCCTTTATTATTATCAACATTTCATATCTTTGTTGATTTGAATTTTTCAATTTTAAATAATGCCTCAGAGTGTATCTTTAGGTTTTGGGGGTGTTTCCTCTGCTTTTGAATTATTTCCTCTGGCTAGAATCCCAAGAATGGCATTAACTGGGGGAGCTGGGGCCCTGAAGCTAGACTTGCTCAGTGACGCATCTAAGTAGTGG
Organism: Chinchilla lanigera; assembly: GCF_000276665.1. Classification (NCBI taxonomy): domain Eukaryota; kingdom Metazoa; phylum Chordata; class Mammalia; order Rodentia; family Chinchillidae; genus Chinchilla; species Chinchilla lanigera. The sequence continues at coordinate 5,543,120 of NW_004955452.1, read as the reverse complement.
TGCTCGGCGCAGGGCTGTGCTGTGCTGCACACTTGTGCAGTTGGCTCGCTTCTCAGGGGTCCTGGGTGAGCAGGGCTCCCACAGAAGGTCCAGCTGGAGCTCAGCCTTGCTCAGGGTCTGATGGGCAGAGGACAGCGTGGCACGCATGGAGACAGGAAGGAGGTGATGGGAAAACAGTGGGAAACGGTTGCCCACACCTCAGTGGCGCTAAAATCAGAGAAAAGAGGACAGTAGGAGACAGCTGGGATGGGATCATTCACTCCACAAATATTTGCTAAGCTCCTGTGCGCGGCAGGTGCTGTGCTGGGAGTGGCAGCTACAGCACTGAAACCAGCCCATCTCCTCCCTGCTGTCACTGGACAGATACTTTCTTTGTGTGTGTGTGGGTGGGAGGTGACAGAGAATTAACAAAGAAAGAAATTAAGCAAAATGACTATAGGGTGTGATAAACATTAGAAAAGACCAAGCAGGTGCTGAGTTGGCTTCATTGAAGAGGTGATCCCTCAGCTAAGCAGAGGAAGACCATTTTAGGCAGAGTACACAGCATGTGCAAAGGCCCTGAGGTAGGATGTTGTGCAGCAGGCATTCAAAGCCAAGCACAAGAGAGTTTTGAGGGGCTGTAAGTACAGAAATCTTTTCAACAGTTATTTGAAAGGACTTATTTGCTTGAGCCATAAGTTATACTCATGTATCTAGCTTCATCCATGTACTGAGATACTAAGACTTCACAGATGTTAATGGTTTTTGAAGAGTATCCAGGGCTTGGGTAATCCTTAATGGGTACTTTAAACATAGCTTCTGTTCCTACACCTTGTAAAATGCTTCTATTATTATAGCTCACTTTTTTTTTCTTTTTGAGATAGGGTCTCACTATGCAGTTCAGGCTGGTTTTGAGCTCACTTTGTAATGCAGGCTGGCCTTGGACTTGCAGTGATCCTCCTGCCTCAGCCTCTGGAGTGCTGGGATTATAGGCATGTTCCACCACGCCTGGCTTATTGCTCACTTTTGCATGTCAGTTCCCAAATAAGTTAATTTTATAACTAATAAAATAAAATGTGGAATAATACATAATTGCTGTTGAAACAATTTCAACAGCAAAAGGGTCTTCCCTTCACCCCAGCCTGACCTTTCTTTCTTTCTTTCTTTCTTTCTTTCTTTCTTTCTTTCTTTCTTTCTTCTTTCTTTCTTTCTTTCTTTCTTTTTTATCTTTTTCAGACAGGGTCTCACTATGCAGTTCAGGCTGGCCTTGAACTACAAGCTCACTTTGTAGTCCAGGCTGGTCTCAAACTCACAACGATCCTCCTGCCTCAGCCTCCAAAGTGCTAGGATTACAGGCGTGCGCCACTATACCCAGCTCTGAGCTTTGTTCTGAGTTCCCCATCCTTTTCCACCTGTCTGCGGGCTGACCTCACAGAGCAGCCCCCAGCAAGACGCATGCCTTTCCCAAACAGCCCTTTCTCCCAGCCCCCGGGTGTCCACACTCCGCCCTCACTGTTGCCAGGCACCTTGCTACTTCCTTGCTCTCTTCTTGCTGACCTTTCCTTGCCTCTTTTCTGGACGGGGCGGGGGGTGGGAACAGCCAGGGGCTGTGGGGCATCAGGACCGTGCACCGCAGGCCTTTGGAGGGGCTCAGACCCAGGTTCTGATCCAAGCTCTGCCATTCAGTTACCGTCATGGGACCAGGTGAACCACCCGGTGCGGGGCAGTTGTGCCTTTCGGATGGCTGGAGAGTCAAAAGTGACCATGACGTAGTGACAGATCGGCACACGGTAGCTATTTGATAAATGACAGAGCCTTGACCTTCTCCTACCAATATTTTAAGGGACTATTTCCTTGTCTTTATAGTTTAGCTCTTTATATTTGTGAAGCAGGGAGATGGGTAAAGTTCTGGGGTAACCACCGGCTCCCTAAGTAGCTCTCTGAAAGAACAGAAATCCTCCAACTATCTCTGTTTTGAAGACTTTTAAACAGACAGCTTACTTTAGAACACAGTCTTGGTCACTGAGAATTTGCTGCCTGCTGGGCTCGGTGCTAAGCACTTCCTGTACAGGCCCTCCTCAGGACAGCCCTGCCGAGGCAGATCCATGATTATCCCCATTTTACAGTTCAGGAAACTGAGGCTCAGAAGAATGAATTGACAGGCTTCAAGGCACCCAGCTAGCTAAGGGATGAAACTGAGACAGGAGCCCACACTTTTCCAGCACCCCAAACCTGCGTGACCAATCACAGATCATGCCATCTCCAACCCACCTGGCACAGGTAGGGAGAGACGACTGGTTTCATTCCCACCATGACCAGAAGCCCCGAGTGGGGAGTCTGCTTCTCAGTCCCTCAGGAGTCAGGCCCCAAACCTGCCCAGGCAGAGAAAGTGGGAGGTCTGAGACCTCGGGGTGGCCCAGACCCTGCCTGGAGCTGGAGGCCTCCCCGGAGCAACAGGACCATAAACACCAGCGACACTTTCAATACAAACTGGAGCCTGAGTCACGGAGTATTTATAGCCAGCCTGCTCGCCTCTCCCCCTGCTCTGCCAGAACTTACTAGGTTCACTTGGGGCTTGGAGGGTGACAACCTGTTTATCATCCAAGGTACCCGAGCACACTGTTGAGACACCCTCCGAGAACGAGGCTTGGAGGCCCGCCCCACTTCAGACCTGAGCTGACCCCTGCCCCACCCGGCGGAGGCAACTGTCTCTATCCCCAGCTTCTGTTGCCTCCACCCCTCCCACACGCCCCGCCCCCACCCCAAGTCTGTCTTTGTTAAAATGGAACAGAGCGCTGCTTTCTCCAGGCTTGATTTGGGAAGGTGACAAACTTTTCCAGACCCTGCTGCTCTTAGGAAATGAAACTTCTCATCAGTCAGATAATTAAATCAATCTCAGTATTTACAGGGGCCTTCTATGTACCAGACACGCGATAAGAGTTTGGACATTACCCTCTTTGATACAGTAATTTTATAAGTTGGCTATTAATTTAATATCATCGGTATTGATGAGGACGCTGAAGTTCAGTGAGGTTCAATAACTTGCTCAGAGCTACACAGTTAGCAGGGCCAAATTCAAAAGCTGAGTCTTCCTAGGATCCAGAGTCCAGGCTGTAGGTGAGCTTGTGCAAGTTACTGCCCCTTAAGCCTCAGTTTCTTTACCTGTAAGATGGAAACATTGCTACCTACTTCTCACTGGACTGAGCTAATCTGGCACACAAGGAGGCCCCAGTCACTGACGGCTGTCCCTCGCCCTTTTGTTCCTAGCTGCTTACAATAGTCTATCACATCTGGCCTGAGCTTCCGGGATTTGAACCCAGGATCCAGGCCGTTCACTGTCCTCCCTCTTTGCTACTCTCCAGTACCCAGGCTGAAGTTCTGAGAGACTCAGAACCCAGGAGCTGGGTAGGCAGCTGAGGAAAGAGGGGGAAGAGGAGGAGCATGAGTTGGGGTGCTGTGGGGGGTACAGCATGCAGAGGCGGGCACGCTGACATGGCTCTGCCCCCAGGATCTGTTCTGGAAGGGGCTGGCCTCCAGGCTGCGAGGAGCTGGAACTCGAGGTGTCAGTGCCGAATTCACAGAACAGGCCCTGGGGCCAGACTGCGTGGCCGAGCTCTGACCTCAGATGTGGCGTGCCTGGCGGTTCTGTCCCGCAGCTGCCTTTGGGACTCCTGTGTCTTTGCGCTGAGGGCCCTGTTTTCGGCCATGCTCACCGCCCCCTCCCCAGGCAGGTGTGGGTGTCCTGTGGCTTTGTGATTACTTGGGGTTCCTGGGGGTGTTCTCCTCCTGCTCTCACCCCCGCAGGGCCGTGAGGACTGGGCTAGTGGGCTAGCGCTCCTGTCCTCTTCTCCCTGCCGGGGCTTTGCGCCTCTTGCGCAGGCCTTGACCTGGCCATCCCAGGGGTCCGGGCCTTCTGAACACTCTGATCCTGACGGCCCAGCCCCCGCCCTGCAGAGGTGAGGGCCCAGCCCTGCTCTGTGGACTCTGGTTTCTCCCTGGGCTTCGTTACATCAAAAGCCTGGTTAAGCAGCTCAGCTCTTTGGGCTCTGATCCATAGCAGCAGCAACTTTTTAACAGTTTGGGAATTTCTTTCCAGACATTTTTTATGCCTCTGTAACATTTTTGATGTACCTGTTTATTTACATACCCACACATAATCATTTTTTATTTTATTTATTTATTTATTTATTTTGGTTTTTGTTTTTTTCCGGTACCGGGAATCAAACTCATGACCTTGCGCTTGCCAGGCAGGCGCTGTGCCACTGAGCTAAATCCCCAGCCCCTATTTATTTATTTATTTATTTATTTATTTATTGTCTTTTTGAGACAGAGTCTTGCTATGCAGTTCAGGCTGGCCTTGAACTCACAATGATCCTTCTGCCTCAGCCTCCTGAGTGCTGAGATCACAGGCATGCTCCACCATGCCTGGCTCATAATAATTTTTTAAGTAGAATAGGATCTCCTTCCATATAATTGATGTGTATCTTTCAATTTATGTATAATGATATCTACTGACATCTTATCTATTTTTTTTTTTTTTTTGTGGTACCAGGAATTGAACTCATGACCTCATGCTAGCAAGGCAGGCACTGTGCCACTGAGCTATATCCCTGACCCTATCTATTGGTATGAAAAACTCCATGTCATTTTTTAAAATTGGAGGAATGAGCAGGACGTGGTAGCGCATCCCTGCAATCCCGGCACTTGGGAGGCTGAGGCAGGAGGATCATTGTGAATTTGAGACCAGCCTGGGCTACAAAGTGAGCTCAAGGCCAGCCTGAACAACATAGTGAGACCCTGTCTCAAAAAAAAAAAAAAAAAAAGTTGGAGGAATCAACATACTTCTTTATTTCTGCACATGCAGTTGGAATGTTTATTAGGGTATGCTTTTGGGTTATGTTTTAGTAAACTTTTTTTTTGGGGGGGTGGCAGTTTGAGACAGGGTCTCATTATGTAGTTCAGGCAGCCCTCAAATTTGCTAGAGCCCAGGCTAGCCTCAAACTCTCAGTCCTCCTGCCTCAGCCTCCCAAATGGTGGGATTATAGGTCTGTGACACAGGCTTCTTCCTAAGTATAATTCCTAATTGGATGGTCCAAGGAATTCTCCCAAGGTGAGCATGCCTGGGTAACCCACACCTAGGTCAAGACATTAGCAATACTGGCAGCTGTTTCCAAGGGTAGCCTCTGTTCTGACTTCTAGCAGCTCAAGTGAGTTTGCCCTTTTTGAACATCACAGGAAACAGGATTATACAAGATGTACTCTTTGGCTCAGCAGTCTGTTTGTGAGATCATCTACAATGTTACATGCAGCAATTTGTTTATTCTAATTCTGTATAATTTTCCACTGTATGACCACAAAACAATTTATTTATCCATTGATGGGAATTTAAGTTTCTTTCAAGGTTTTGCTTTTACAAACAATATTGCCTCCCTCCCCCCCCCAAAAAAAATCCTTGTGTGTAAATAGATCTGTATGTCCGAATAGCTCTGTCATTAGCTGGGTGTGATGGCATACACTTGTAATCCCTGCACTCGGATGGCTGAGGCAGGAGGATCGCTGCAAGTACAAGGCTAGCCTGAGGGATGTAGTAAGTTCAAGACATGCCTGAACTGCCTAATGAGACTCTGTCTCGAAAAACAATAAATAAATAAAATAATTAATTAATTAAAGAATACAAATTTTAAAAACTCTATCATCTGTCAATTCACCTATCCATTTCTTTCTGTCATCTTTCCAGTCTGAGAATATAATTATTGAACCGTGCATATGAATATTTCATGTTTTGGCTTTATTAAATTGTAACCCACCCCTAAGACCAAGAAGAGTGGCAGTGTCCATATCCCTACCCTTCCCCAAATGTGGAAATTATTAATCTCTAATCTGCCAGTCTAATAGAAGAAAAATCAGATTTTATCGTGTTTTTTATGTAATTTTTTTAATCAATAAGGATAAGCGTCTTTTGGGTTTGTTGAGGGGGTTGGCCTTTACTCTTCTGTGAGTTGCCTTTTCCTATCCTCTGCTTGTTCTTAAAATCTGATGTATCCTGGAGATTGACCCTTGGCCTTTACACGTGTTTCTCATGTTTTTCCCAGCCAGTTACTTGTCTTTTAGCTTTGTTTATGGAGCAACTGTGGGTTTAAATATAGTCTGTTTTTCCTCCTGCTCGGTGTTTATGATCTGGATATGCCCCCTGGGCGTGCGTGGCAAGCCCCAGGTTCAAATTGGGGCTGGGGAGCAGCAAGGATTGGACCCCAAGACTGTCTCTCTGGGGTACAAGCCAAGGGTCATCAGGGTCAGCAGCAAGACTCTGCCTGGATGCTGCCTCCAGTCTTGTCATCAGCTCTTCCGGGTGCCATCTGAGAGTCCCTGCCAGGCCCGAGGCCAGGCCCGTGTTGTGGGGAGGGAGAGGGGGAAGGATTAAGAGCAGGGGCTAGGCCGCCCCGCCATCTGAAGTCAAGTCCCCAGCCACCCAAAGTTAGTGCCTGTATCTGCCTGCTCAGCTGCCATCACACAATCCCACAGATTATTGAATTCAACAGCAGAGATTTATTTCTCCCCGTTCTGGAAGCTGGGAAGTTAAAGCCCAAGGTGATAGCAAGGGGGGCTTCCTTCTGAGGCCTCTTCTTCTAGAGGCGGTGTTAGGAGGCTGCCATCCGGCTGTGCGTCTCTGCTTCTGTGTGCTCGGAGGGGAGGGCAGGCTGTCCTGTGTTCTTTCTTATAAGGACGCTATTCCCTCTGGACCAGGGTCCCCTGATGACCTCACTAACCCTAACTACTTCCTGCAGGCCTCAGCTCCACTTAGCATCACATTGGGGGTTGAAGCTTTCATATATGAATTTTGGGGGAGCACAGCATTCAGCTCACACTTATGCCCCAGACTGTTCCCTAGAAGTATAACCTGGGTAAGTGACCTAATCTCTCTGTGACAGGTTCCTCATCTGTAAAATGGGAATGGGAATGATATAGGCCTCATGAACTAATAAATTATTTAATGCCATAAGATGTTTTGGACAGACTGATTACCAGCCTCCAAGAAGGTCCACTGTAATTCTTTTTTTTTTTTTTTTTTTGTGGTCCATTGTGATTTTTGCCTCCTGGTACTTATGCCCTTCCATAAACACATTGTATCATGGCTGGTCTGTGAATGTAGCAAAGGAGAATGCAGTTGAAATGACAGTGTATGACCTCTAGACTAGGTCTTAAAAGACACTGCCATTCTATCTGGATCCTTTGGATCACTTGTGTCAGCAAAGCCAGGTACCGTGTTATGGGGATGCCCAAGTAGCCCTATGGAGAGGCACATGGCTGACCATGTGCACGTGCCCTCTTGGAAGTGGATTCTCCAGCTCCCGTCAAGCTCTAGCCAACATCTTGACCACAACCTCCTAAGAGGGCCTAAGCTGAAAGCATACACCATAGCTGCTCTTAAGTTCCCGACCCACAGAAACTGTGTGAGATAATAAACGTTGGTTATTGTTTAAGTTGCTAAGTTTTGGGATAATTTGTTATGCAGCAATAGATAAACCACAGGTGGCAGGTGCACAGGTGTAGCGGCAGGTCCCTGTCATCACAGCTACTCAGAAGGTTGAAGCAGGAGGATCACTTGAGCCCAGGAGTTCAAGCCAGTACCATTCCCAACCGGGATAACACTAAGAACAGTTTGTTGAGAGTCTGTCCTATGCCAGACATGTGCCTATGCCCAGGCAGGTGGGCATCCACCTCCAAGCTATCACTTTTCAGCATGGGACAGAGCCCTGGGGGAGGACAGTCACCCAGAGCCCCCAACTCCCAGGGGTACAGAGGCCCAGAGAGATCATGACTCTGCCTCGCTCACTTCAACGATAATCGGAGGGACATACAGAGAGGTTAGACAGCTTGCCCAAGGTGACAGACGCACTGATCCAGGGAGAAACTAAACTGACCTCAGCACCGCTGGACTTGGGCAGCCACCTTGCTCTCGGGATCTTGGGCAGGGGTTTATTGCATCTCACCATGCAGAGCACTCTGACTACTCTATATTAAGATCACCAGGACAGAGTCCCCTGCAGACCTTATGCTCCCATGTTCCCTGGGGCAGTGTCTTTCTCTGAGGGCCATGCCCTCCCTAGAGTTCTGGTAACCAACCCCAAGTGTTGTTCGGGCTGGGCCAGCAGGAGAGGCCTTGGGGCCCCGGTCCAGACTCCAGTGCTGAGGTCCGGAACACTCTGCTCCCTACTGTGGCACATGGGCCAGGTCCAGTAGCCTCTGCTCTGGCACCTGACTGCCCACTGAACCGTGCCCCAGACCCCACTGACCTGCCTCTGCCAACTGCTCCCGCATCAGCCAAGAGATCAAATGACCATTGGTTTGATCCTGTGATTCAGGACAGTTCTTCGAAGAGGACATCAAAGCACATGGCAGAGATCACAAAGCAGAAGGAAAACAGTCCCTGTGAGCTCCTCCCCACGAGGGTGCTGCAGGTACACAGAGGCTGGGGGGCCCAGAGCAGGGGCAGGCCAACCCCAGCCCCCCGGGAGAGGAGTGGGAGAGACACCCACAAGTAAGACCCGCCCTGTGATATACCAAGGAGGCATTTAAATAGGCCAGGACCACTGGGCATGAGGGGGAACCCAGCGCTGATTTTCTGTCCAGCATGACCATCCCGGGGCACCAAGAACCCAGGCGCTGGGAACATGGAAGGACCCCCGTGGATTGTCTCCATGGAGACACTAGGGGTGGGTGCTGTTTGCAAGCCTCCAGTGGAGATGGAGCCCAGAGGTCTCACCCTCCAGCCACGGTTCTGCCCCCTGAGCCAAGGCCTCAAAATCTCAGGTTTCTGAAAAGCCACCTTTCTAGTGAAAGTCGACTTGGGGGTCCAACGGACCATTTCTGTTTTGCCTACACTAGCTGTGGGATATGTGGCAACTCCATGCTTTGCCCTGTGCCTCTGTTTCTTCATCTCTAAAATGGGGATGATAAGCATGACCTGAACAACTGAAAATTGCTTGAGTAGATTTTAAGTGCTCTTGCCACAATCAGATGTGAGAAAATGCACAGTTGAGTAACTTGATTTAGCCACCCTCATTGGGTATGTATATCAACACATCATGTATGCCATGAATATACATAATTTTTACTTTTCAATTTAAAAATACTGTATTTTTAAGAGCACCCCCACAGGCGTGGTGGTGCACACCTGTAATCCCAGCACTTGGGAGGCTGAGGCAGGAGGATTGTTGCGAGTTTGAGACTAGCCTGGGCTACAAAAGTGAGCTCAAGGCCAGCCTGAACTGCATAACAAGACCCTGTCTCCATTAAAAAAGTCAATAGCACAAAAGAATGGGAGGAAAAACAATCAATTGCTATACATTAAAAGAGATTCACGAGATGATGACAGAAAATGCCACATGTAGGACTTTATTTGGATCTGACTTGGACAGAAAACTGTAAAAAGATATTTGAGACAAATAAGGACCTCTAAAAATGGTCTGGGAAGTAGATAATATCAAGGTATTATTACAGGCTTGGGATGTGGCTTGGTGCAAGAGTGCTTACTTAGCGTGAGAAAGGTTCTGGGTTCAATCCCTAGCACCATAAAAAAAAGAAAATTTTTGCCATTTTTGTTAGGTGTTTTAATGATGTGGTAATAACATGAAAAATTCTTCTCCACTGGAAGTGTATACTGAAGTATTTATGATGCCCAAGTTCATTTTAAAATATACTTTTTAAAAAAAGTATGTTGGGGTATAGATAAGATAGGATTGGGGAGATGCTGAAAGAGTTGAAGCTGAGTTTGACTGTATGAGTTCATTACCGTATTTTCTCTGTTTTAATATGTTTGAAATGTTCACTGATACACAGTACAAATAAGTAAAGGCAGCCGGGCATGGTGGCGGAGGCCTGTAATCCCAACACTGGGGAGGCTGAGGCAGGAGTATTGTTTCAAGTTCGAGACCAGCCTGGGCTACAAAGTGAGCTCAAGGCCAGCCTGAACTGCATAGCGAGACCCTGTCTCAAAAAAGACAAAAACAAAACAAAATAAAATAAAATAAAAAAAGGAAGGAAGTGACTGACAGAGAGGGAGCCAGTTGAATGTAGTGGTCAAGAGTTCTGGATCAGGACTGGGGATTTAGCTCAGTGGCACAGCGCCTGCCTGGCAAGTGCAAGGTCGTGAGTCTGATTCCCAGTACTGGGAAAAAAAAAAAAAAGAGTTCTAGACCAGATTTGCCAGTGATATTCCATAGCTTTATAGTATGCTCTAATAACTGCTCATGAGACTGGTTTATAACTTCCCACTTCTGATGCTGGCTATGTCCCTCACTGCTGGTGGACCTTCGCCAAGTGGCTTAACGTCTCTGAGCCTCTGCCACTGAGCTACCAGACAGGAGAAATCACGATCCCTGCCTCACTGAGTTTATTTGGAGAACTGAATGACAGGAGAAGAGAAGAACTTAGCACAATGCCCAGCACATAATAAGCACTCAATAAATGCTTCTGTGGAGGAGCAAAGGTTTGGGAATCAGGCTACCTTGGACATGAACCCTGGCTTGGCTCTGCCACTTGTGGCTGTGTGACTTTCAGCCAAGTCAATTAACTCTCTGAACCTCATTTCCTCCTGGGACAGAACTGAAGATCATTACACCTCCCCTACGGGGCTGTTGTGTGGATTAAGTGACGAGACATGTTTTGATGCCCAGCACAGCCCACATGGGAATTTCCCTTCCTCCCCCTTGACTCCGCCGGCCCTGCCAAGGCCGGGCTGGAGCCCATCCCACTGTCCCTGACCCTTTGTGCGGCTTCTGCACCTGGGCTCTGAGAGCGGCGGAGAAAGTCAACAGGCCCCTGTGAGTGGCTCCTCACCTATGCCAAGTTGGTGCTGGCAGCCCTCTGCTGGGCCCTGCTGCTCGGGCAGTCCCTCCTTCCGTCCAGGGCCTCCCTCCCTGTTCCACACCCCCCCACCCCGCACCCTCCCCGCTGCCGCAGCCCCGGAGGTTCAGCTCTCTCTCTCTTGAGTTCTCAAGACACAAGCACTTATTCCTCTCTTCCTCCTCTTCTCCTGGCCCCCCACCTCAGAAGCCGACCCCTCCCTCTTCCCAGGCCTTCAGCGTTTACTCCATCCTCGCCTCTGCTCTAGCGCCTTCTCTCCCCCGTTGCTGGCACCATTTAGGGAAAAAAAAAAAGCTCACTCAAATATCTTCATTTATTCCCCCCATCTGACTTCGACCCAGCTGCTCCCTAACTGAACGCACTCATCCATTCATCCGCTCGCTGAGGAACCATTTGAGCTGGGTGTGGTGGCACATGGCTGTAATCCTGGTACTGTGAGAGGCTGAGGCAGGAAGAAGATTACAAATGCGAGCCCAGCTTAGGCAGTTTAGCAATTTAGCAAGACCCTGTCTCAGAACAGGACGGGGACGCAGATCACTCATGTCTCTGTCACCGGGGCGCCTGACATAGAGTTAGCACACAGAAAAATGCCCGATGCATGAGTCAGTGGCTTTGCCACTTCCTTTTTAAATGACTTCTCACAAGATCTTTTCCTTCTCCTGATCCAGTTTCAAAATCTGCGAGGTGGGGCTGGGGATTTAGCTCAGCGGCAAAGCGCCTGCCTGGCAAGCGCAAGGTCGTGAGTTCGGTTCCTGGTACCGGAGAAAAACCAAAAAAAAAAACCAAAAAAACCAAAATCTGCGAGGTGAAGGACCTGGGTACTTCTCAAGGTTTGGAGAGATGGGCCGCCCGGCAGGGCCTCTTCAGGATCTCTGGTAAATGCTGTCCTCGGGTCTGAGGCAGCGGCGTGGGCTGGGAGGGGCTGCCGTGACTCATCGGAGGAGCTGTCTGATATTCCAGCAAGGGGCGCTGGCTATGAACCCCTGCAGCCCCAGGGGCCATCCCCTGCTCGCCAGCTGGCCAGGGGGACACCCATTTCTGCAGAAAACCCTGGGTACCAGCCCTCCTCTAAGGCCTCCGGACAGCCTGTTCTTGTTTACGACCCCCGTCCCGGGGGAACGGGATTGCACACCCTCGCATGTGACTGGAGAGGCTGGTCTCTGAGCGCTGGAGGAAACTCAAGCCCCGCCAGCCACTTGGCATCAGAATGCTCAGCTGGTCCCCTCTTCGGCGGGGCTCATGTGACCGAGGCTCAGCTATAAATATCAAGGGGGCCTCAGAGCAAGACAGAAATCGGACGCCAGGAAGAGACAGCGAAGAGGATCCGAGCTGGTGTTCTGTGGCCCGGGCAGGAGCCTCAGATCCGTGTAGAGAGAGGCAGGTAGAGGCGGCAGCTGCACCTCCGGACAGTATGGATTATAAGTCCAGCCTGATCCAGGATGGGAACCCCATGGAGAACCTGGAGAAGCAGCTGATCTGTCCCATCTGTCTGGAGATGTTTACCAAGCCCGTGGTCATCTTACCATGCCAGCACAACCTCTGCCGGAAGTGTGCCAACGACATCTTCCAGGTCAGGGGGGTCCGTGGCCGGCTCCTAGGGCCCCGGGAGCTTACCTGGCTTCCCTTCCCTCTCAGCCTGAGACCCCTGCACCAAGGGGTCTTTCCCTGCTGAGCGGACCCCACTAGACTGGGCTGGGGGTTGAGGAGGCAGCTCCGGCTGTCCCGGGCCTTCTCCATAACACATGGCCCCTCCCCACCCTCCCCACCCTGCCCATGCTGCCCGGAGCTGCTCGCTGTTGACTCCCCAGTGGAGAGTCAAATGCCTCAAGTGATAAGTGGGGGACGCAGGCGGAGAGGAGAGAGAAACCAGACTCCTGGGCCAGAGCCAGCTCCATGGTGGCAGGGGGCCCAGAGCTTCGGGAGGGGGTGACAGGCAGGCGACGGGGTGGGGGGTGGGCGGGTAGAGGTACCTTCCCTTTGAGGCTGTCTGCTCCAGTCTGGGGGCAAGAGGGCTCCACCTCCCTGAGAAAGGAGAGGGAGCAGACGTCCCAGCTGGGAGGCAGGATTAAAAGTCCCCAGGGGCAGGACACTGGATGTTCTTTCACTGGTTTGTTATTATGGTTTGAGTCTGGATGTCCCCCCAAAGCCTCCTGCAGTCATGGGGCAGGCTTCTAGAGTTAATGATTGATCCATGGTCCAGTGCTGGGATTGTGGGTGTGAGTGCTGCACCTGCCCTGGGGTGGGAAGCGTATATTGCTTATAGCGTATATTGCATACAATATAAGGGAGGGAAAGAGGCTTGCTCTCTGCTGCTCCTCCCTTTTTGCTCTTGCTGCTTTTGCTGTTTTCCACCACCGTGAACCGCTGCCCCTGTGCCATGTGCTACCCTGCCTTGAAGCCAGCCAAGTACGGACGGAAACCTCCACAAACTATGAGCTAGATAAACTTTTCCTTCCTTAATTGTGGGCATCAGGTATTTTGTCTCAGCAATGAGAGAAAAGTAACCGAGACGCTGCCCACCTCTGAAAGTGTAGCCCCAGCTCGTTCCGCTCCCTTATAAGGGCCAACTCAGGAGTAGGCAAACTGAGGCACAGAGAAAAGGTTGCTAGCTTACAGTCTCTCGTAGAATGAATGCGAGTTGAACTCAAGGTCTGCTGTCCCCCGAACTGGCCCACTGCTTGGCTCCTTCTCAGGTGCTCCATGTACAGGTGGCTTGGTTCCACATCAAGACGGGGAGCTCAGGGCCTTTTTGGTCTGACAGGCGTGGTTGGGGTAAGCAGGGCCAGGAGGATAGGACTAGGAAGGGAAGGGACCAAGGAGGGAGCGCAGGGGCCTCACTCTGCCCCGGCCACTTGCAGGCTGCAAATCCCTACTGGACCAACCGGGTCGGCTCGGTGTCCATGTCCGGGGGCCGCTTCCGCTGCCCCTCGTGCCGCCACGAGGTGATCATGGACCGTCACGGGGTATACGGGCTGCAGAGGAACCTGCTGGTGGAGAACATCATCGACATCTACAAGCAGGAGTGTTCCAGGTCAGTGCGCAGCTGTGGGAGCCCCCTCTCCTCCCCAGCCAGACGCCCAGGCCCCTTTGGGCCTCCCGTCCACCCCAGACCTGGTCCCTAGCTGGAGAGCCAGGCTGGCCAGCTCCAGAAACCACTGCCCTCCTCTCCAGGTGGGGCCAGTGACCTGGAACCCCCATCCCTGTTCTCAGCCTCCCTCAGGACTAGCAAAGGGACCCAGAGATCAGGTTGCCTTCTTGGGGGACACTGAGGGGAAAGTGGATTTAAAAGGGAGGGGGTTGGGCTGGGGATTTATCTCAGCGGCACAGCGCCTGCCTGGCAAGCACAAGGTCGTGAGTTTGATTCCCGGTACCGGAAAAAAAAAAAAAAACCAAAAAAAAAAAAAAGGTAGGGGGAGGGGGTCTGGGGCCAGCAAAGCAGTCCTGGTCAGCAGAGGCAGCGTCCAGTGAAAATGCAGCTGGGCTGTCTCCAAGGACAGCCAGAGTGGGCTGTGTGTATGCAGCACCATGAAGGAGATGGGGGTTGGGGGGTGCTTCCTTGTGGGGCCTCAGAGCAACCCCGCAGATGGGGCCAGACTTTTATTATCCCAGTTTGTGCAAGCAGAGGCTCTGGGAGTTGGTCAGGTCTATCTCGCTCTAAGTCTCCCTTTAATGAAAGAGCGGAATTCGTGATGGTGGCGATTGTGCTGTTTGAGGCCTCAAACTGGAGAGAAACAGGAAAAGATCTTTACAGAGAAGAATGTCCTGGTTGAGGACGCGGCTCAGTGGGAGAACATGTGCTTGGCAGGCAGGAGGCCAGAGGTTCTGTGCACGGCACCACAGAAACAAACACATGTAATTCCCAGCCTGCTAGATGTCAGATACACTGAGTGTGTGTTCCCCAAAGTCGAAGAATAAATTCTAAGGAACAACGGAGATTAAGAATGGGAAAATTGGGCCGGGGATACAGCTCAGTGGTATAAGCGCCTGCCTGGCAAGGGCAAGGTCCTGAGCTGGATTCCTGGTACCAAAAAAAAAAAAAAAAAAAAAAAGGAAAATTTATTGGGAAATAGGATTAGGGGTGCTGAGTGGGTTGCGAACCAGCCCACTTCTCTGAAGAGCAAAGTCATGAGGGGAGGGCAACCTGGGTCAAAACTATAATTAACCAAGAAGATTACAAGTACAGCCGCTTGGCTAATATTGACCCAATAATAGCAAGGGCATATGGATGACATCATTCACCTTGGTCAATGCTCTGTAGTTTTAGTCTTAGTCTTAGTAGTTTTAGCCTTAGTTTTAGTGGGTGGGAGAGGATGGCTCACCCCTAATGAGATAATGGTTTATCTAAACAGGAAATCTCAAAAGGGGTAAAACCAATAATCTGAAGCTTCCATTTATCCCATAAAGAAGTATGTAAATAATGGCCTTTGTGATTTTAATCTTCAGGTGTGCCTTCAATCACAGTTTATTTTACTTTATTTATTATTATTATTATTATTATTATTATTATTATTATTATTAATCTTTTTTGTGACAGGGTCTCACTATGCAATTCAGGCTGGTCTTGAGCTCAATTTTGTAGCCTAGGCTGGTCTTGAACTCACAACGATCCTCCTGCCTCAGCCTCCTGAGTGCTAGGATTATTACTATTTTTTGAGAGAGAGGGTCTTGTTATGTGGTTCAGGCTGTCCTGGAACTCACATTGATCCTCCTGCCTCGGCCTCTCGAATGCTGGAATTACAGGCATGTGACACTACGCCTGGCTTCAGCCATAGTTTTGATGTGTTGTCATCTTCTACACTGATTTCCTCAAGGGCCCAGCCCTGCCTATACTATTTCTACCTAATTTAGCTGCCTATAGTAGTGGAGTTAAGGCTTGTCCTGGGCCACTGGACCACCCTGGGCTACCCACTTGTACTTGTGTTACTTGGAGCACACACACTACCTCCTCTGAGCCTCAGAGACACCCCAGGGCATGTTTAACTGATTTATTCTTCCTGCCTGTACTTAATTACCACCTCCTCCATGCAGGCACTGTACACTGTAGACTCAAGGGTGAAGAGAATAGGCAACTTTCCCTGCCTGGATGGAAGGGTACAGTCTAGTGGATTAAATATAGAATTCAGTGAGGCCATCAGTAGAAATTGCTTAGCTCAGAGCCCAGCCTGCACCAACTAAGCTACGAGAACTATAATTAGAGTGAAGGACCTCTAGCCTCCCCTGCCCTGGCTCGCTGTGTGACCTTGGGTGAGTCAGTTCACTTTCCGGAGGCCCCATTTCCTGTTCTCCAAAACATCTCCGAATCTGGAAGTCTGTGCCCTTTCCCAAGTCTTTTGTGCTGTCAGAGGCTCTGGCCAGCTCCAGCCCTGGGGTTTGAGTCCCGGGATGTAAGGACAGGTTTTGTGGGTGTCACTCGCTTCCGTGGTCCCAGGACCCCAGAAGATGAAAAGTTTGGGAGCAGCCAGTCACTGAGGGCTCTGGGAATGCACCTGGGGTAGCCTCCTGTGGTTGGAGCCAGGGATAGGAACTCAGGAGCCCGCACCCAATGTGTGACTGTCCTCTTCCCCCACCCCCAGTCGGCCCCTGCAGAAGGGCAGCCACCCGATGTGCAAGGAGCACGAAGACGAGAAGATCAACATCTACTGCCTCACGTGTGAGGTGCCCACGTGCTCCATGTGCAAGGTGTTTGGGGCTCACCAGGCCTGCGAGGTAGCTCCGCTCCAGAGCGTCTTCCAGGGACAGAAGGTACAGGCTCCAGCCCCTGTTTCCTCCAGTGATCCGCAGGAGTGGATTTGATCCCCTGCGATCTGCTGAGCCGGCCTTTCAGGAATAGTCCCTCTGGAGGGACTTCCCAGGCCAATAGACAGCAGCCTTTGCGTCCTTGGGGGGAGGTGTCTGAGCTCATGGGTTATACTTAGAGCCACTTGAGAGCACCTGGGAGTGGCCAAGGGGAGAGGTCCGACCCCGGAGCCAGGCCACCAGGCCCTCTCAGGCCACGGTCTCTCCATCCTGAGTATTTGGGCCCAGATACCTCTTGAGCCAGACTTCAAATTCCCCTGCAGTGGGAAGCAGCTGAGAGCCCTCTCCCTGGGCCACTGGCAGCCCCTCCGGCCTGTCCAGGCCAAAAGCACTGGCCCTTCTTTCTGTATCCTTTCTCTTAATGCCCCCCTGTCTCTTTCTTCTAGAACTCTCCAACTCTTTCTCTTTTCTCCAGAACTAGCCAGTCTTCTGTTAGTACCTTGCTGTGTATTTTGGGCAGTTTCCCCGTCGGGGCTTCATCTGTAAAATAAAGAATACAGAGCTGGGTGTGGTGGTGCACTCTATAAACCCAGCACTAAGGAGGCTGAGGCAGGAGGATCACCATGAGTTTGAGGCCAGCCTGGGCTACAAAGTGAGTTCAAGGCCAGCCTGAACTGCAGAACAAAACCTTGTCTCAAAAAGACAAAAAAAAAAAAAAAAGACTCTCAAAAAACCAAAATAGGTAAATAAAGGATACAGTATCATTCTGATATTCTCCGCTCTGGACCTGAGCTATACCCCAGAAAGACGGATCACACCCTACTTCCCAGCAGAGAGGACTCCTAGGCTGCCGTGTTTATGCCATGTCTGAGCAGCCTGGCCCTGATGCTATTTCTGTCTCTCCTCTTTTGCCTCCTCCCTTCATCTAGATGGAGCTGAGTAACTGTATCTCCATGCTGGTGGCGGGGAATGACCGCATGCAGACCATCATCACTCAGCTGGAGGACTCCAGTCGAGTGACCAAGGTGAGGGGACAGAATGGCACTGCTGGGGGTTTGAGGCCCCCTGGTGTGACTGGTCTCCTGGGAAGGCTCACCCATGGGTTGGATAAAGATTGGGCCAGGAGCCTGGGGTGGCCAACAGGGTGGCAAGGGAGGGACTAAATCCACCATCCTCTTGCTCAACAAGCGCTTCTTGCGCACAGCTGTGTCAGGCCCCGCTCACAGTGTTGGGGATGGGGCACGACAAAGACAGACCCGGCTGCTGACCTCAGGGAGTGTCTCATCCTGTCAGTCACTCCCAGGATTTATTCAGCACGAATGACTTTCAGAACACTACTCTCCAGGGGGCTGTAGGCCAGGGCTTCTCAAACTTCAAGGGCACACACGTCACCCTGGGTCTTGTGAAAACTCAGGTTCTGGCTCAGTAGTTTCGGAACGAAGCACGTGATTCTACATTTCGAGCATGCGCCCAGGGGTTATACTTGGGGTTGTATTTCTAGCACGCGCCCAGACTGTACCCGCAGTCGCAAGGCTGCAGAGGGCAGAAGGGTGCAGTGTCCAGGATCACCCCAGAGTGGCCCTGGTCTGCGAGGGACTACTGTCATACCCATTTGACAGACAAGGCAGTTAAGAGATATATCGGCGTTGGGGAGGAGGGGGCCTTGCTAGATGGGCTGCTGGGGCTGCTGTCTTCCCACCTCCCCTGGGACCAAGTGCCACCAACTTCCCTGAGTCCTGTCTCAGGGTTAGCATTGAGAGAAGCGTGTACCTGGGGTATTGCAAGGGGTCGCGCCATGCGACCTGAGAGTCTCCATCGCTCTCCAAGACACCAGCCAAGTGTCACAGAGCAGCTGTGAGACCTTGCGGGCGCTCTCCTCCCCATAGCTTGCTTGCCTTCTGCCTTCTGTCAGATGGGCTTCGGGTTGCTGGCTCCTGCGTAGGGAGCAAGGACTCCCCAGGATGTGACTGTAGGGCTTCTCCCCTCAGGAGAACAGTCACCAGGTGAAGGAAGAGCTGAGCCAGAAGTTTGACACGCTGTACGCCATCCTGGACGAGAAGAAGAGCGAGCTGCTGCAGAGGGTCACACAGGAGCAGGAGGAGAAGCTCAGCTTCATCGAGGCCCTCATCCAGCAGTACCGGGCGCAGCTGGACAAGTCCACCAAGCTGGTGGAGACGGCCATCCAGTCCTTGGACGAGCCTGGCGGGGCCACCTTCCTCTTGGTGAGCAGGTCTTAGAGTCTGGGCAGGCTCCCGTTGTGCTCCCCTACTGACCACCCTTGGATAAGTCATTTAAATCTGTGAGCCTGTTTTCTCATCTGGAAAGTGGGCAGCAACAGTCCCTGCCTCCTCCTACTGATCTTGTGAGGTTCAAACAAGAGGGTGTTTGTGAAACTGTAGAAGCTGCAAAATGCAAAATGCAATGTCCAACCTGGAGACCATTAGTTGAGCACCTACTGTGGTCAGAACTAAGGGGGAGATGAACGAGACATAGCTGTGACCTAGAGGAGCTTATTGGGGATGACAGAAGAGGCTCAACTCTAAGACTTCAAGGTTCAGTTCATTAAAAAATTCCTCAGCTCCTCCCACGGGCTAGAATTTGGGCTGAACCTAGATCTGAAAAGGTGACTGAGTGATCATTCTCATCAGCATACTTCCATGCGTAGGCACGTTTAGGTGGATATGAGAATCTGGCTCCCTGCTAGGACAATTGGAGGGTCCTGGGTGCTGACCAAGACCTATACAGGCCATGGACAGAGGGGGGAAAGTCTAAGTTCTGTTCAGAGTGGGGCAGGGAGTGGGTCACAGCCAGGCTAGGAAATGACATCCAGTGGCCCTCTGGAATACTCAGTGGCTGGTTTTGCATGTTTCCTGGGGTCACCTCTTCTGCAGTCCTGACTCTCTACTCTCTCTCCTCCCACAGAGTGCCAAGCAACTCATCCAAAGGTCAGTGTCTTTCCTGGGACAGTTCTCTTTCTCTTCTTTTCTTTTTTTTTCTTTTTTCTTTCGGTACCAGGAATCGAACTCAAGACCTTGCTCTTGCCAGGCAGGCGCTTGTGCCCCTGAGCTATATCCCCGGCCTGTTCCCAGTTCTTGTAGGGCCTCTGGTGAATGTCCAGAGACACCCCATGCAACAGATCTGGGGGACTCCTATGGGTCATCCATTCTGCTTGAGACTGAACAGGAAACGCTTCACCCTGGGGTGGGGCTGTCACTGCAAGGCTGGGCATGAGCCCGGCATGGTGCTGGAGGGGCTGGACTAAGACACCTCTCCCTGCGCTGAGCTCCAGGATCTCACTGTGCCCCTCTCCCTCTCCCCTCCAGCATCGTGGAGGCGTCCAAGGGCTGCCAGCTGGGGAAGATAGAGCAAGGCTTTGAGAACATGGACTACTTCACTTTGGACTTAGAGCACATAGCAGACACCCTGCGGGCCATCGACTTTGGGATAGGTAAAGGGGGTGGTGCTACCACTTGTCTGCTTACCTGTTGACCGCTGAAAGCCAGCGCCCTCCCACTGAGCCCCGTGGGGAGGCAGATCCATTAACAAAGATTCCCAGCCGCCTGGCCAAATAGACACAGCCAACTTCTACATGAGCCCGGAGCCCAGCACAACGCCTCGTGGGGAACTGTCACACAGGAAGTTATGCATGGATCCAATGCTCATGGCATCTAGAATCAGACAGTCCTGAGCTCAAATTCTGATTCTGCCTTTGTGTGTTATCTGTGGGGCCTCTGACAAGCACCTCTCTGCCTCCTTGTGCTTAATTATCTAATATTTATTTTTATTTTAAAAAATTTATTATTATTATTTTTTGTCTTTTTGAGACGGGGTCTCACTATGCAGTTCAGGCTGGCCTTGAGCTCACTTTGTGGCCCAGGCTGGTCTCAAACTTGCTGGTCTCAAACTCACAATTGTCCTCCTGCCTCAGCCTCCCGAGCGCTGGGATTACAGGCGTCTGCTACCACACCTGACACTTTCAGGATCTTGTATTAGTTTATTTTCAGAGCCAGGTGTGGCAGTAGTTACCTGTAAGCCTGGCATTGTGGGAGGTTGGGGCAGGGGGATCACAAGTTTGAACTCAACCTGGGCAACTAAGTGAGACCCTGTCTCAAACTAAAATTTTAAAAGGCTGGGGATGTAGCTCAATGCAATGGTTCCGGGTTCAATTCCCAGTACATACGAACATATATACATGTGTACAAGTGTACATACATACATCCCCAGTGCAAAAAAAGAAATCTATTCTCAGAGACTCAGATTTAGCTCATTCATGAGTAAAGACAAAAATATGTCCCAAAGGTAAGACAACAAGGGACTTGGGCCTATCCCTGGCTGATGATTATCTGCTCCATGGCTACTGTCTTAGTTACTTTTCTGGTTGCTGAGACAAAACACCAAAGTTAAGGGAGGAAGAGTTTATTTGGCTCACAGTTTGTAGAAGTTTCGGTCCACAGTCAGCTGGCTCAAGGCAGGGCGGCATGGCGGTCAGGCATCAAAGAGGAGAAACAGTCCGTGGCAGGCAGAAGACAGCAAAGCAAGCAAGCAAACAGGACCAGCCTCTTTCTGACTCTTATATCTTATCCAGGCTGGGTAGCACTCACATCCTTAGTTCTAGCACCCTTAATCTTAGCACTGCACCACAAATCAACCCCAGCATCACATTAGATCCAGCCACCTCTGAAAAAGTCCCACCTATGACCACATGAGGCTTTGGGGGACATCTAGACACAAGCCTTAACAGCTGCCCTAACAGGCTAAGATATACAACAGCAGGCCTTACTGTGACTATCACAGTGAAGACCTGCACTGCCCTTCATTATCAGCCTGAGCTTCAGTTTCCTCAGAGGTAAAGTAGGGAGAGTAGCAACAGCAACCATTTATGGAGTCCATTTGTTGGCCTTTCCATGTCTTGGGCATAAACATAAATTCTATCATTTCATACAGCTTTGAGATAGGTTGTTATCATCCAAGTATGGTGGTGCACGCCTGTAATTCCAGCACTTGGGAGGCTGAGGCAGGAGGATCGCTGAGAGTTCGAGACCAGCCTGGGTTACACAGTGAGCTCAAGGCCAGCCTGAACTGCATAGTGAGACCCTGTCTCAAAAGATAAAAACAACAACAACAACAACAACAAAAACAGAGATAGGTTGTTATCTCTGTTTCAAAGTTGAGGAAACTAAATCTTAGAGGGGCTAAGTGACGGGTTCGAGGCCACATAGCTATTAAGCAGCCCACCTAGAGCTCACTGAGGGCCACCGCACTCCTGAGATTCCTGAGCTTATATGAGACCATATGTACATGGCACTCAGCACAACACCGACCACAGAAGTCCCCAGAGAAGGCTGTCATGAGTAGGAATTGTGACAATGATTAAACAACCACAACAAAGCTCCCTGGGTTATGTACGGATCCCAGGTACTTGGCTGGAATTCTGGCTGTCATCTCAGAGGCATTTGGGAGACACTCTTGACAAATTCTCTGTGTGATCCCGAGGGCCTCAGAGGATTAAGGAGGTGGTGTGCGAGAGGGTGCAGGGAGGGCGAGTTCCTTGTTAGGAAAGCTTGAAGGTGACATCCCAGAAGGAGAAAGCAAGGACACAGGTTGCAGCTCTGTCACTGTCCCTCTCATGCCCAGCTTCAGAGAGTTCCGGAGTAGAGATGGTCCCAAAATGCCCCCACACCCATTTCCTCCTGTCTGTGAAATGAGAAGGGGGCAGGTGCTGAGCATGCAGGTTCCCAAGGCTGAGCATCTCCCTCCAGGACAGGAACTCTGATCCCCGAGCAGTCTCTGTTCCGTTCTCCGCGGGCGATGCCCGTCTGTATGAGATATGCTGAGTGTTAAGCATGCTTCCTCCAGGCTCCCGGGCCACAGGCTGAGCCGTAATAAAAGCCACTGCTGTGTTGAAGCGAAGGATTCCTAGAGGGGAGAGGCAGGGGTGCCACAAGGGTCTCTGTGCAGCCTGGACCCTCTTGGGCGCCTGGCACCTCCTTTTGCTGTTGAGCCTGACTCTGCATGGGGACAAGCGCTGCCTGCAATGTGGGTCCTGTCCCAGTAGCTGCTCTGAGAAGCCAGCCCCATCCTAACACAACTGGTCTTTGTCACAGAGGAGGACGAGGAGGAGTTCACTGAAGAGGAAGAAGTCCAGGAAGAGATTTCCACAGAAGAGAAAGAAGAAGGTAAGAAATCCACCTATCTCCGTTCGTGTTTTTCCCTGCATCCCTTCCTTCTTCCTTCCTTCCCTTTTCTCTTCCTTCTTTCCTTTCTCCTATAACATGAAGCACTCACCGTGTGCAAAGTGCTGTGTGAGGCACTGGTGCTGACACCTGGTCCTATTCCCAGTGTGTCTTTTAAACCTGTTAAAGATAAAGTCCTGTTATCTTTACCCTTAAATAAAGTGACAACAAAAACACCAAACCATTCATGCTAAAAGCTCTCTTTTATATCTAAGGAGGCTCCTAAATGATAAATAATACAGCACAGAGAGGGAAAAGACACCAGGTTCAGGAGCCAGGCTGGGCCCACTGATCAATTGCTAACATTTTTTTTTTGTCTTTTTTGAGACAGGGTCTCGCTATGCAGTTCAGGCTGGCCTTGAGCTCACTTTGTAGCCCAGGCTGTTCTAGAACTTGCAATGATCCTCCTGCCTCAGCCTCCCGAGTGCTGGGATTACAGGTGTGTGCCACCATGCCCAGCTTCTACCATTTTAAAATTAGGAAATTATTTTTAAGGATTAGAAAAAAGGAGATTTTGGCTGGGGATCTGGCTTAGCAGTGCAAGCACCTGCCTGGCAAGCACAAGGTCCTGAATTCAATTCCCAGGACAAAAAAAAAAAAAAAAAAGATGATGTTTAAAATATAAAATACAAACACATTGTAGGACTCTCTTATGTGGATATTTTTACTAGTAATCTGCATTTCCACTTCTGGTGGAAACTTGGAAAAAGCAAACAATGCTGGGCTTTAACTTCCCCTCAGGCCCAGAGAGGCAGCTGTGGG
>NW_004955452.1:5515769-5519444 GCF_000276665.1 Chinchilla lanigera | reverse complement strand
GAGATTTTGGCTGGGGATCTGGCTTAGCAGTGCAAGCACCTGCCTGGCAAGCACAAGGTCCTGAATTCAATTCAAAAAAAAAAAAAAAAAGAAAGAAAGAAAGAAAGAAAAAAAGACAATTCAAAAAAAAAGAAAGAAAGAAAAAAGGAGGTTTCTATGCTAGTAATCTGCATTTCCACTTCTGGTGGAAACTTGGAAAAAGCAAACAATGCTGGGCTTTAACTTCCCCTCAGGCCCAGAGAGGCAGCTGTGGGTAGGACTGTTCCCTTTAAGCTGGACATGTACTTGGGGACTTGCCTGGCCTCACCTCCACCACAGGTGGAGCCTGCCTCATTCATACTGTCTGCTGGTCCCACAGGTATCTGAGGCTGCCACCCTGGCAGAGCTTGGTTAAGAGCCTGGCTCCTGAATCACAGCTTTGCCCCAGAGAGCTGTATGATCCTGAGCAGTTCTTGATTTCTCTGAGTCTTGGGCTACGCATCTGCTTACCGGGCCAAACACTTGTCAACTTTCGTTGTTGTTTCCTGCAGTATTGGAGATTAAACCCAGGACATCACACATTAGTCAAACCCTTCACCATTGAGCAATGTCCCCAGCAAGTTGTCCAGGCTGGTCTTAAACTTGTGACCCTACTTCTTCAGCTTCTCGGTTAGTGGGAGTTATAGGCGTGCACCACCATACCTGGTTGCTACTGTTATTTTTCAAGCCTAGTTTGTGGGACTAAGTTCCAACCCAGTGGAAATATATAGTTTTGTATAAAATGTGCAATGCATAGTGTTTTGGCAGCTAAATTCTATTTTGGTTTTAAAAGGAAGAGACCAGGCAGGAAATGCAGTTTGACGGTCGTACCTGTCACTGTAGCTTGGTAAGCCCTGCCCGCTCCTGAGTCCCTGTCTCATCATGTTCCTCTGCGTCTTTTTTATTTCAGGACACCAGTAAGGAGCTGGATGAGTGAGAGACCCTCTGGATGCAGAGAGACTGGGGGAAGGGCCCAGGGTGGGAGGGACGGGGCCCCTGGAGGGGTAATGGGGAATTGTGTCTCCTCTGCTCAGAGAACAGGGACTAGAATAGCAACCCCACCGCTGTGTCCAGCAGTCACTGAACCAGGATTGGAAATGTGCCTGAAATCGTCACACAGGACACTTTTCTACGTTGGTGCAAAATGAAATATTTTGTACGTTTTTAAAATGTGATTTTTGTATATACTTGTCACGTATGCCAATGTGGTGCTTTTTGTAAAGGGACTTTTGTATAATAACGCTGGGGCACTCTGACTGGCTTTTGAGAAAGGGAGAGAAAGCCAGGTCAATAGAGCCGCCCGCTTTCTTTCCCCAGTGGGAGGGCTGGGTCACACTCACGGGCCTAGAAAGAGATAATGTACTGTATTTCAGTGCCCATCCCTGACGTGGGGGAACTGAGTTTGTTATATGTTGTTTTAATAAACGCACAGTGCTCTCTTCCTGTTATTACAAACGAGCTGAGGTTTTCTTCATCCTGTTTTTCTCGGGGGACAAGAGTTGAGCGTGGAGGAGCAGGTCTGACAGGTAAAAGACATGGGCAAGGCTGGGCTTATCCCACCAAAGGAGAGCTTTACACTGGCATTTCTGGCGCACTTGCCGTGGAAATCCGGCCCTGAGATGTCTAAATTCCAAGAGGATATCTGTTGACTGCAAATAAAAGGGTTCCTCTACCACACAAAGGGCTCTTCCTGTCCTTTTAAACCTAAGGCTAGCATGAAGGATTGTTTTGTTTTGTTTTTTGGTGTTGGGAGTTGAACCTCGGCCTAATGAATGCTGGACTCTACCACTGAGCCATACCCCCATCCCATATAAAGGGTGCTTGATCAATAATCGTCCTTTAAGATCTTGCTGTAAGGAAGGCCTGTAAATCCCAGCACTCGGAAGGCTGAGGCAGGAGGATCGTTGGGAGTTCGGAGACCAGCCTGGGCTACAAAGTGAGCTCAAGGCCAGCCTGAACCGCACAGTGAGACCCTGTCTCAAAAAGACAAAAAAATAAAAAAATAAAAAAAGAGAAGATCGTGCTGTAAGAGGAAAACTGGCTTTGAGGGAGTTCTTTCAGCACCAAAAGAAAAAGAAAAAAAAATTAAAAACAACCAGGAAGTCTGAGATTTCCCATCTTCACAGTCCAAAGGAGGTGGAAAGGCACCGAGCAGGGACTCAAGCACGGCAGACATGCTCAGCCAGCCCCGGTCCTTGTACCCTGTCCCTCACAAGATGTATGGGGACCGACTGAAAGAGCTGCTCCCTGTCCCCAGTGGTGTGGGCAAGAGGCCTACAACCTACACTTTTTTTTTTCTTGTTTTGTTTTAAGACAGGGTCTTGCTTGTAGCCCAGGTTGGCCTCAAACACACAGCAATTCTCTTGCCTCAGCCTCCCCAGGGCTGGGATTATAGTCATGTGCCACCACACCCAGCCTCCTTTCTTTTTCTCCCCCTACCCCTTGTGGTGCTGGACATTCAGCCCATAATGTCACAGCTCTACCACTGAGCTACACTTCCAGCACTAGTTTCTGTGATAGGCCGTACCTTCCAAGCTATGGTTCTGGAGGCACTGGGGCTCATGGAGTGAGCGCCCAAGGAAAGTCAGCAGCCTTCTACACGGGCACGTGCTAGAGGCCAGCATGGAGGCCGCAGGCCCCACCCTCGGGGCCTGGGTGGTGGGACACTCCTTCAAGTAGGTGGGGCACAAGTTGCCAACTGGGCACAGACCAGCTTCTCCCATCCATACCACTACACATGGCACCTTCTCCCTGCATCTCCCAGGTTTTTGTTGTTGTTGTTCCAGGTGTTTACCTGCCGAGCTTTCTGGTGGCCCCTGAGCTGCTTCAGGGGATGGGAGAAAGTGTGGTGGTGGTGGACGGATGGCGACTGTCAGTGAAGCAGGACACCCACACCGTCCCGGTAGAGGTGGAGATAAAGCTGGCCACTCCCCGCAGGCGTGGTGGCGCTTGCCTCTAGTCACAGTACTCTGGGAAACAGCCCAGAGGGCCAAAAGCTGAATCCCAATCTGGGTAATTTAGTAACTTTCCTTCAGTCTCAGAATAAAAAAGCCGGCCACTCCAGATTCTAATCAGAGCGCCTAAAACGGGAAGAATGGGCGCTGCTTCAGCGGCAAAGCTGTGGGCTTCCCCGCCTGTCCGAAGGAGCGCACCGCCCCCCCCCACCCCCGCCGAAGGGAGATGAACTGCACCCCCAGCCGCGGGGCAAGGCACCGGCTGGTTAGAGGTCTCCCAGCTGAGAGGGGGCAAGTGATTGTGCCCCAGCGGGGTCCAGTCTGGGGCGTGATGCCCTGCCCCAGGCGCAGAAGTCGCCACTCCGAGCCAAGGGGCCACATTCTTGCCCTCGGGGTAACCAAGAACCAAGGATTACAGAAACCCAGGTCCTATAACACGACCTACCCACGCGGGGCAGAGTGGGCGCGAAGGCTGTTAGGATTTTCCTCGCAGGCAGCTGGGCTCCTCGGGGCCTCTCGGAGGGCACCAGCGGGTGGGAGGCAGCACCGCGACGCCCTTTGCAGCCGGCCACCCTCCTCCCTCCCCGCGGGCTTTTGCGCACGACGCGCGGCGGGCAGCTTCACACGGCGTGGCCGGGATAAAACGGGCGCGCGCGGGGCGCAGCGGGCGGCGTGCACACGTGGAGCGCGCGGACGCGGAGCG
>NW_004955452.1:5507399-5515669 GCF_000276665.1 Chinchilla lanigera | reverse complement strand
GGGCACGCGGCCAAGCGTCCCGCGCGCAGCGTCCGGGGCGCTCTCGGCGAGGCGGGGGCGCGCGGGGTGGCATGGAGGCCACTGAGAAGCAGCACCTGCTGGACGGCAGGCGCGGAGCGGGGTAAGACAGAGCCCCGGAAGGCGAGCCCTGGGGCGACATCCGACCCACCCCATCCACGCTGTGGTTGGTTTTGGCTGCCTGCAGCCTAACCTGGGGCCACGCCAGAGAGGTGGGGTGAGGCCAGGGAAGGGGAAATTGGCCGCGGTGCCCGTGCTCCAGGAACCATCTGTGCCTTTCAGCGGCGGAGCACAGATCCTGACTCAGTCTATGGGAGTGGGGTCGGGGACAAGGTCTGGAGTCCCGCCCACAGTCCAGCCCTTTGCCCTCCCCTACCAGCAGCCCAGGGGAGGCCCTGTGCCGCAGGGGAGCCGGAGGGGAGCTCTGCTCTTCACCGGGAGCCGAGGCTCTGTTCTTTCTCCGCGCTCCACTGGACAGCGGGCCTCCTGACCAGTCCCCAGAGGCTGTCGGTCCTCCTGTAGTCCTCGGAAGCAACCGAGAAGGGAGCAGCCTGGTTCCAGGGCCCCGAGTCTTCCATCCCTCCAGCGGCCGACCCCCCAGAACAAGGGCTTCTCACCCCTTGGTCCCTCCCCGGGGCTGGTGAGCTTGGCCTGCTCTTAGCTCTCCTTTCCAGTGGACACATGGGAGCACCAGGGGTCCGCGGGGAGATGGCCCCGGAGCCGGCCCTCTTTGCCTCTAGCTCCCAGCCGAGTTCCCTCCCTCCCCCTCCTGCCAGGTCATACACAGGATCTCTGTGGCAGGACAAGGCCGGCTGGTTCCCTCAGCCCCAGTCTGGCCTGGACTTCCAGGCTGTTGAGCTGACTGCCCAGAGCAACCATTACTGCCATGCCCAGAAGGATCCAAGCAGTCAGTATGACCCCAAGAAGGAGCGGGCCCGTCACCAGCTCTATGTGGCCTCTGCCGTCTGCCTGGTGTTCATGATCGGGGAAGTCATTGGTAAGAAGTCTCGTGCTAATTAAGTGAAGTTGGTGTGGGGAGAGCCTGGATGGTCCCAGAAATGTGAATAGCAGTAGCCCCATTTACAGAACCCTCATTATGCTAAAACCTGCATTTACACATTATCTCACACAATTCTCACAGCCAGCGTATGCTAGCGACTGTGTTCTTTTCCTCCCAGTACTAGAAACCCAGAGCTTTCACCCTGAGCTACATCGCCAGCTCTGTTTATTCACTTATATTTATTTGCATTTTGAGACAGGGTCTTACGAAGTTGCCCAGTCTGGGTTCGAACGTTTAGTCCTCTCGGGATTCTGGGCTGACAGGCGTGCACCGCAGTGCCCAGTTTATTCTCCTGATTTTACAGATGGTGAAACTGAGCTATGTTAAAGTTAAGTAACCTGCCAAAGATCACACAGAGTGGGTAGGTAAGGGAAGTCCCCACTTCCTAGAAGGAAAGAGCCTTTACTGAGTGCCTGTTATATTTCCAGCCCGTATTTGAATTTGATTTTCACATTCACCCTCTAAGCAGATTTTTTTTTTTTTTTTTTTTTTTGTCTTTTTGAGACAAGGTCCCACTATGCAGTTCAGGCTGGCCTTGAGCTCACTTTGTAACCCAGGCTGGTCTGGAGCTCCAACGATCCCCCTGCCTCAGCCTCCCGAGTGCTGGGATTACAGGCGTGTGCCACCACGCCCAGCCCTAGCAGATGTTAAGTCATTTCACAAAGTGGAAGTTGAGGCTCAGAGAATGTAAGCCATTTGTTTATGGTTGTACAGCTGATGGACGGAGAGATCTGGAGCCCCGTGTCTTTTCCCAGAGCCTGTGGACTCCCCGCTGCACATGCTCTGGGGAGTTGGTTCTGCAGGGAACCGACAAGGACCCTCACTCCCCTGGCCCTGTCCCTGCAGGTGGGTACCTGGCACACAGCCTGGCCATCATGACTGATGCAGCCCACCTGCTCACTGACTTTGCCAGCATGTTAATCAGCCTCTTCTCCCTCTGGATGTCCTCCCGACCTGCCACCAAGACCCTGAACTTTGGCTGGCAGCGAGCTGGTGAGGACACTTACTGGGCTACAGATGAGGTTGAGAGAGAGAGAGTGTGGGGATCAGAAAAGAGGCCGTTAGGGTGGTCGGGAGGGTCAGGCCTGACTGAGGCCAGGAAGAGGGCAGGGAAAGAGGATGTCAGCCATGGCCTTGGTCCTCTGGGACCTCAGTCTGATCGGGCAGCCCTGGTCCCAGTCATCCAGGAGCTCTGATCCTGCAGAGAAGCAAAGGTCGCCTTCCTAAGAATGCAGTGGCTGAAGAACTTCAAGAGCACAGGACAATAGCATTAGCACTGTACATAACTCCATGGATCAGCTCTGCAGGGAGGGAGAGTCAGCAAAGGCCTTAAACTCCACCAGTTCACTCTGGAGCTGCATTGTCATTTTCCTCCACGGAAGATGGCCCAGCCTCCTCTCCTCGGATGCTTGTTTGCCAGCTGATCAAAAGGCATATATAATAAGAAGTCTGTTTCTTTCCATGTAAAACAAACAAGGTTGACCGGGATGACTTCTTTAACTCCTTCTAGCCCCGATGCACTCAGACGTCTGAGTGCTGGGGTAAGGTGTAACCATGCCAGCCACACCTTCAGCAGGACCCAATGGGACCCCGGCATTGCAGTGGGGAGGAGAGACCGTGAAGTGGGGAGGCCCCCAGCCATAGGGCCCCAGGCTCACTGTGGCGCTGGTGGTCGGGTCTTCCCCAGAGATCCTGGGAGCCCTGCTCTCTGTGCTGTCCATCTGGGTTGTGACTGGGGTGCTGGTGTACCTGGCTGCGGAGCGACTCATCTCTGGGGACTATGAGATCGAAGGAGGCACCATGCTCATCACGTCGGGCTCTGCCGTGGCTGTGAACGTCATGTGAGTGTGGCCTGGGTTCCCTCAGCAGCCGCCCCCCCACCAGGCATACTTTGCTGTCACTGGAAGGCCATGCCACGGTTCAGCACAGGACAGGGACGAACTTTTCCTAATACTTTCAGCTCTGGCACCTGGGATATATGGATCCTGCCTCAAGCTTAGGCCAAGGACGTTGGGGGCTATACATCAGGGTTCACATCAACTCTAATCACCCCTGAAACACGTCCAAATAACCTTGAAGCCCTCAAACCTGCAGGGAGAGGGATGAGTGTAGGTGTCCCTGGGGGCCTGACCCTCATCCTTTCTCAAGCTCATGTGGCTGAAACTGGTTTTGGTGGAGGCAGTGAGGGCACTGCATGGGTGTCTCATTTGGGCCTTCTGTCTCACTTACTTAGTAGCCTCAGTTCCCCCATCTGTGACGTGCCACCGTGAACTGGATGACCTTCACACTGCCCTCTTGCTCTGAGATTGTTGTTCCCAGGCTCAGCCTAGCCTTGGAGCTGAGCCCTTTCTCCTGTGGCTCTGAATCGAGGTCACGAGGATTAGGCTCTTCTCTTGGCCAAAAGAAATCACAGAACCTAAGGCCCTGGAGATTTTGGGTCCAAAAGGAGGTCAGCCCTATGGGTGCCTTCTATCTTTTTTTTTTTTTTTTTTTTTTTTAAATCTTTTTGAGACAGGGTCTTGCTATGCAGTTCAGGCTGAACTTGAACTCATTTTGTAGCTGAGGCTGGTCTCGAACTTGCAACGATCCTCCTGCCTCAGCCTCCCAAGTGCTGGGATTACAGGTGTGCGCCATCACGCCCCGCAGTGCCTTCTGTCTTGCTGATTTGAAGCCTCTGCTGCTACCTCAGTAACCCCTGGGTTTTGTCTCCACTTCTCTAGAATGGGGTTGATCCTTTACCAGTCTGGCCACGGGCACAGCCATGGAAATGGGCACAGCCATGACGGAACCAGCCAGCAGCAGGAGAACCCCAGTGTCCGAGCTGCCTTCATTCATGTGATTGGGGACTTTCTACAGAGCTTGGGTGTCCTGGTGGCAGCCTATATTTTGTACTTCAAGGTCAGAGCTGGGAACAGAGGGCGGAGCATGGGGCAAGGGAGTGTAGATCATCGCAGGCTCCTCTCTGCATTGGAATCTTCCCAACTGTAGCTCTCTCCCAGCTCTGGACAAACGGACGGAGAGAGGGAAGGGAATATCTATTCAATACCTACTGAGTAAGAGTGCCTCTTTTTTCACAACTGCCCTAAAGAGTGGGTGGTAGCATTTTATACAGCTCAGAAAGGCTCAGGGACTGGCACAATGTCACACAACTGATAAGCCAGATTCAAACCCAGTCTTATGTGCTGCCAAAGCCTGGACACTGCCCATTACAAATAGGCAGGGAGGGCTTGAGGAGAGTCAGGCATTGAGTTTGAAGCTGTATGGTGCTGAGTAAGGTGCCTGCTCATATTGAGCCTCAAATTCCCCATCTATAAAATGGGGCTATCAGGTCAAATGCTAAGATTCCTTTTAGCTCCGTTCGTGCCTCAGCCCCTCAGACAAGAAAGGGCGGGGAGGGCCTGGGTCTGAACTGTGGTCTGTTCTGTCTGTTCTTCGAGATGTGGAATAAAGAGCAGGAAGTAGGAGGCAGGCTGGGGTGAGGCTTATGCCCACCTTGCAGAGGGAGCCCCGCTCCCCGACAGTGCTAGAGAGAAGAGGGAGCTGAGGTGTTGGCTGGTGAAGCCCAGGTCTGCCTTGCCCTTTTCCTGCAGCCCGAGTACAAGTATGTGGACCCTATCTGCACCTTCATCTTCTCCATCCTGGTCCTGGGGACAACCTTGACGATCCTCAGAGATGTGACCCTGGTACTGATGGAAGGTAGTCTGGGCCGTGGGCTTTACTTTGATTCAAACCATAATCGGGCTCAAATAGTGCATGTGTGTGCATGTGTGCGTGTGTATGTGTGTGAGTGTAAATCCCAGCACACTATTGGGGAGCTGCGATCGGGAGCCAGCACGGGAGGGAAACTTCTGGGGTCCCCAGCTGACCTTGGCCTAGAGCTGGGCCCTCATTTGTGTCACTTCCTGGAAAAGTCCTCTGCTTGTCAGTGCCCTGTCCTCCAGCCCCAAGGGTGCCTCCTCCTCTGCCGGGGTGTGTCTTGCCTGCCTATCAGGTGGCTTCTGGGTGGCCTCTGTAACACCTGGGGCTCCAGCCTGACATATACCCGTCCCCAGTCTCTGCTGCCTTCTCAAGCAAAGCAGCTGAGATTGTTTCCCATTGTGCAGGGAATGTCTGAGGCTCAGAAAAGGAGTCCACCCCAGCTCAGGCCTTCCCAGCAGCTACACAGGGTCCAAAACTTACCCTGGCTCAGGGGGAGGGGCTTGCAGGGCGGTGGAGAACGATCTGCCCTGACCACCACTCTCCTTCACCGGGGTTTTCTTATGTGTGGGGCTTGAGGCTTGGGGCTTGGGCCGAGTCACGGGTCTCTGCGTGGCCAAGGTCAGTGTGGAGTGAAGGTGGGTGCTGCAGGCCTGAGGTTGGCGGTAGCTTTTCTCCAACAAGATGACTGGCTTAGATTAAAGTGATGCTGATCCCTCAGGCAGGTACAGGGACTCTGGGGTTCTGTTCCTTCTTTCTGTCCTTCCTCCCATTAAAAATAAGCACTTAGTGAGCATGTAGAGAGGCAGGCGCTGTTCTAGGCACTGAGGATACGGTGGTGAACAAAACAAGAGCCCTGCGCCTGCGGGGTTTCCATCCCAGAGGCGGAGACGCAAACGCTCTAACAAGCTGGTTTCAGGCGGTGTTAACTGTGAAGAGAACACAGCAGGATGCATGGGAGTTGGGGAGCGGGGCAGTGTCAGACCAAGGAGGTTTCTCGGAGGAGAGGGCTGAGGGGCAGCAGCGCCCTTTAGCTCCTGTCGCTGCCGTCTTCAGGGACTCCCAAGGGCGTGAACTTCACGGCGGTGCAGGAGCTGCTGCTGTCGGTGGAGGGCGTGGAAGCCCTGCACAGCCTGCACATCTGGGCGTTGACCATGGCCCATCCCGTGCTGTCTGTCCACATCGCCATTGGTGAGTGGAGGGGACGTTCGGGGTGGGGTGAGGGAGCGAGGCGGCCAAAGGCCCGGGGCCGTCCCGGTGGATCTTGCAGGGTCCTGGCCCTGAGCCAGCACTTGGACCGTATTACTTCATGTGCTTATTATGATCTCATTCACCCAAGAAGAAGCTGAGGTTGGGGGTGGTGGCGGTCAACTCCTTTGCCTGGGCAGACAAGTCCCTTGCAGCAAACAAGTGCAGAAGGCGGCAGATTCCTGGCCCCTAGAGGCTGGTGCTTTTCTTGCTCTTTCAGGATTGGGCCAGGCATGGGCTTTGAGGGTTTGCCTGATGCAAGAGAGGAATCTGAAGTCTTCTTCTTTTGTAGTACTGGTAATCAAACCCAGGGTTGCTCCACCACTGAGCTACATCCTCATCCCTTTTTTTATTATGAGACAAGGTCTTGCTAAGTTGTTTAGGCAAAACTCACACTTGGGGTCCTCCTGCCTCAGCTTCTCAAGTGCTGGGATTACAGGAGCTTCTGGGGGCTTCTTCATGTTCATGGTCCCCTACCTTGTTCTGCTGGGGGTAGGCAGGAGACTTGGGCTCCTGATTGTTCCTTTTTTTTTTTTGAGACAGGGTCTTGCTATGCAGTTCAGGTTGGCCTTGAGGTCACTTTGTAGGCCAGGCTGGTCTTGAACTCGCAATGATCCTCCTGCCTCAGCTTCCTGAGTGCTGGGACTACAGGCGTGCACCACCACGCCCAGCTTTCCTGATTGTTCTAAAATGCCAAGCTTGGGTGAACAGGTCTCTGGTCCCCCTCACCCCCCTCATGTCTCCTGCCCCAGCTCAGAATGCGGACGCCCAGGCTGTGCTGAAGGTGGCCAGCACCCGCCTCCAGGGGACATTCCACTTCCACACGATGACCATCCAGATCGAGAACTACTCCGAGGACATGAAGGACTGTCAGGCATGCCAAGGCCCCTCCGACTAGCAGCCTGGCCAGGCACCGACTGAGGCTCCACCAGGACCTGCAGGTGGCCAGACCGAGTGTCCCGCAGACCCAGCCAGGACTCTGCCTAGCCCGTGCCTCTCTCTGTCCCAGGGTTAGTGCAGAGCTTTGTCCCCTGCAGGAGTGGGAGCTCCTCCTGGCCTCCCCCATCTGCCCACAGCCAGCTCCGGGGTGGAGACTGGGCCGGTGTCCGGCCAGTGGGTCCCCTCTCCTCCACCTCTAGGTCAGCTCCCCACAGGGCTGTGTTTGGGTCTGATCCCCAGCTGGTGCCAGCCTGACACCCACAGCAAGAAAGTCATTGAGGCACAGCCTGGGCCAACAAAGAGGAGAGTGGCTTAAGAGTTCCCTGACTGGCCCGCATTTCCCACCTGCATCCTGACTGGAATGGAACCCTTCCTTCTGCCAGTAAGGCTTGAAGAAGCCATGGGGTCAGGAGTTATGAGGACCCCTGGACTCACACGAGTTCCCTGAGATGTGGAGGCGGGGCACCTGAGGTCTGCCTGTGCCTTAGTCACCTTGGCTTGGGGTCAGATGCTTCCCTTTCCTGGAGGGGGACGCTTCCTACTGGGTAACCCGGCTGTTTTCCTCCTTCCTTGTCCCTCCTCAGCCAGGAAGCTGGGCCAACATACAGATACGCTTGACACAGTTTGGGGGGACAGGTTGCAGCTGGGGTCTGGCCCAAACAACTTTACAGCCCCGGGGCCACTTCTGGCACCCTGATAGTGTTCCGGGGGATCCCGGAGCCTGGAATCACACATGGTTGACCTGGCTCTATTGCCTGCGTCAGAATCAGGGGACGGAGGACAAAGCCCAGGGCCTAAGGAGGAGGGGCCGTCCTGGCTTCTGGGATTCAGTGTGAGAACACTCCTGACTTAGGGGCTGGCTTGTGTTTACAAGGAGCAAGAGCGGAGACCTGGCCCATCTCACGGAGGCAACATGCCCAGTTGGCAGGGAGCCCTGTGCCTAATGTCTGTCTCCCTAATGTCCACTCCTGCTGTCATGGGCAAGTGTCCTTAGGCCAGCTGGCCTCCCCACTCTTACCTGAAGACAGAGTGGGACACCTACCTCACAGGGCTGTTGTGAGGACAGAGCCAAAGATTTGGTCACCTGGCCAAGCACCTGTGGTTGCCGGAGAGTGGTTACTTTCACTGTCATCCTGGAATGCGGGGACCTCTGCGGCCAAAGGCTATCCGGTGGGCTTCTAACCTGCCCGGGGCAGCGCTGAGTCTGTCCGGACTGTCCAGGCCATGGCAGGAGGAGGAGGATCTGGTCACTTCCTTTCTTCTTTGAGTCTCTTCCTTTTTTTAGACTTTTTTTTTTTTTTTTTTTTTT
>NW_004955452.1:5474029-5507277 GCF_000276665.1 Chinchilla lanigera | reverse complement strand
GTATGCAGTTCAGGCTGGCCTTGAGCTCACATTGTAGCCCAGGCTGGTCTCAAACTTGCAACGATCCTCCTGCCTCAGCCTCCCAAGTGGTGGGATTACAGGCATGCGCTACCATGCCCGGCTAGCCTCTTCTTTGTTACTGGGATTGCCTGTGATCTGGGTCCGGGGTGCTTCAGCCTCTCACGGTTACTGGGAAGTCGTCAGTGCTGGCCTGGAAGGGCCAGGAGGCAGGAGGACAGTGATGACTGTGCTGCACACCACCAGTCTGAAGGAGTCGGATGTCCGCCCTGCAATCCCCGCAGGCCCCAGGAACCCAGATCTTGGGCTTCCCCATGTTCCAAGTCCTTACTCCCCTCCCAGAGCAGTCATTTGGTGTCTTCTGTTTTTACATATGAGAAAAGTGAGGCTCAGAGAGGCTGAGTGAGGCTCCCAGTGTGAAGCAGGTCTGGGATTTCTGCCTCATCTGCGGGACCACCCTTACTGCAGGGGCTGGGGACCTGCTCCGAGTTGCATTTGGTGCATTCTGAGCCTCCGAGTCCAGCAGTGCCCACCCCACAGGCACAGCGATGCCAAGGCAGTTCAGCGCCCTGGGTGCTGAAGGCGGTTGCAAAGGTGCCGCGGTGCCCTGGCTGGTCTGGCTCTGGGAGCGCTCCTGCCTTGGAAGGCCGCCCAGCCGCAGCTGTGTGCCGCCCCACGCCCCTCCCGCTAACTGTTCCTATCCTGGGCGCGACTGCGCCCCTCCCACCTTCATTTCCAGTCTCCCCGTACCTCCAGCCTCAAGGCACCCTGCCCCCCAAGGGACACCTACTCTGAATGCCCAGTAGTGAGTTTCCGGGGAGGGCTGAGTCATCCAGGGGCCAGAGGTCAAGCCGGAGGATGGGGGTGGGCGGTCTGCAGAGGGCTTCGGGACACCATGTTCCAGAGGGCGACGTAGTCACGGGAGTTTCCAGAGCAGCGAATCCCTCAAATCAGGAAAACACCGGACACCCTAGACGGGACTGGACCCCTCACCCCCACCCTTTGGTCACCCGGGCTTCTGGAGAGCCCCCCTCCCTGCCTGGTGCGCACAGCTGCTGTACGTGTATTTATAGCCTGAGCGTGAAGGGGCAAGGACGCGCGTTTTATTTCGGAAGTGATAATTCCAGTTCCAGGTGGACGAAGCCGGGAGAGAACCAGCGCCCTCCCCCACTCCACCCTCACCTACGGGGCGCTGGGGACGGCCCCCCTCCTGCCCTGTCCACCAGAAATAGTCCTTTCTTGCGGGGCTCCGAGTGTGTAAACCAAAGGGGTGTGGATGTTCTTTCCGATTTCTCCAGTGTTTGCAGACCCCAGACCCCGGGCGGTGCACACGGCCGACCCTCCACGCCCGGGGCTCGCCCTCTCACCCCGCCCCCCCGCCAGGGGAAGGTTACAGCGCCAGGCCCTTCGGCCGAGGGAGCGCGGTGCGGCGCTGACCTCTAGTGGCACAAGTCGGTAATGCGGGGAGGCTGGTGGTGCCAGAGCCCAGGGTCCTGCGCGGCAGGGATGCGTCACCTGCGGTCCCATCGCTTTTCCTCCTCCGACTCCTGGCTTTCCTGCACCTCTTTGCTCCTTCCCTGGGGCGCGGGGA
Source organism: Chinchilla lanigera (assembly GCF_000276665.1). Classification (NCBI taxonomy): domain Eukaryota; kingdom Metazoa; phylum Chordata; class Mammalia; order Rodentia; family Chinchillidae; genus Chinchilla; species Chinchilla lanigera. The sequence goes on along the minus strand of NW_004955452.1, from coordinate 5,505,668 downwards.
TTAAGCCTGACAACCCAGGCTTCTGTAGATGGCTGCCTTCCTCGCCGACTAGGAGCCCCGGGGTGGGAGGTTTTGTCTCTCCGCACACAGCGTCCACGCTAACAGGCAGTTAATGTCTCTTCCACCCATCAAATGTTTGCGGCGCTCCTGCCAGACCAGAGAAAAGAGGACGCGACCCGCCCTCCGGACTCCCAGGCCGGTCCTGGGGCCGGCCGGTGTTCGCGTTGCCAGCCGGTGTGAACGGTTCCGAAACCGCCACAGCATCAACGGCCCGAACCCTGTGAGATCGAACATAAATGTCAGGCAAGGATCTGAAAGACAGTAAAGGCAGCTGGGCGGAGTAGCAGGGGAAAGCATTCGAGGCGAGCGGGTCCGCCCGAGCCGAGGCGCAGCAGCAGAGGCGAGGGCGCGGCGCATCCAGGCGCTGCCCAGCGCCGCCCGGCCGCGGGGTGTGGCGTGGGGTGTGGGAGCCCCGGGAGCCGGGCTAGGACCCCCCGGGTCTCTCCTAGGGCTTCTCCAGGCTGCGATACTTCTTGCGCTGCACAGACACTGGGTCCTTGAATAGCACGGGGTCCAGACGCAGGCGAGAAGAGACCAGAGGCATGTGCCCGAACTCCGCCGCCATCTGGTTGATGCAGTCTTGGTGTGGCGGCTGAGGCTGGGGCCCGGATCCCGGAACCCTAGGAGCCTACAAGGTGGAGGACAAACGCCTCGATGGGCCCCTCTGCCCTTTGAGGCTCCCACAACCCCTGCCCCGGAGCAAAAAGGATTTGGATTAGACAGAGAGAGGAAGCCCCGCTCCGCCCCCAGCCAGGCTGTCCGGGTGCGGCCCGCCCGCCGGCCCTCACCAGTGGAGCGGCCTCTTGGTGCTGCTTGCCATAGGGCACTTTGATAGGGGGCAGCTTGGTGACTGCTGCTACTAGGAAGTTCATCAGGACGTCTACGCAGGCGGGTGCCTCGTCTGCCAGGGTCCTCATGGCCTTGGGCAGGGAGTAGGTGAAGAGAGTGTGGTAATACCTGGGCGAGAAGGGAGGACAGAGACTGCAGCTGAGTCCCCCGCCGTCCCTAGGCCCCATCTCCTCCCTGCTGACCTCACCTCGGCCTTCGACCCTGATCCCTAAGCCTCTTTCAAAAGTCTTGCTCCTGGCCCTGTTTGCCTTAGAGATCTCTCACCCGAGTTATGAGCCGCCTTCCACAGGCCCTGGCTTGCCTCCATGCAATGGCATGCCCTGCTCAGGCAAAGCCAGGCTTGGGGGGCCAGGGAGGGGCAATCAAACATGGCTACTCAGATGCCAGCTCCAGGAAGACTATGGAATAACCAGGAGAGGAGATGGTTCACGCTGATGCCCCACAGCACGAGCTGGGTCGCCCTGCAGACATGAGGGATGTCCTTCACTCTACTAAAAATTCCCTGCAGGGTCCCTGGATGAATCCGCAGAGTTCCACGCTACACAGATGGGTTGAAACACGCTGAAGGAACTGCTTTGAGGAGCTCCTCGGCAGTGCAGTTGCTGCCCCAAGAGTGAGGCTCCGGGGCACCTCAGGCAGCTTGGGGAAGGCCTGGGATGCTCCCCAGCAGATCCAGATTTACACCACATCAGAACCATTCTCCTAGCTAGGCGTGGCGGTGCAGGCCTGTAATCCCAGCACTTGGGAGGCTGAGGCAGGAGGATCGTTGCAAGTTCCAGACCAGCCTGGGCTACAAAGTGAGCTCGAGGCCAGCCTGAACTGCATAGAAAGACCCTGTCTCAAAAAGACAAAACAAAACAAAACAAAACCATTCTCTTGTTACCCCATCACCACCATCCCCAACCCAAACACTGTCCTTACCCACTGACTACTGCACTTCTATGGAAAACTACACTAGCTGTTTGTTGAACGTGTGTGCCGGGGACCTGACTGGATGATCACTCCATCCCTGTGAGGTGAACACGTTCCATTTTACAGACAAAGACACTGATACTCAAGAGAAGTGAGTTGCCCAGGATGACATAAGCGGGAAGTGACAGAGCTGGGCCCTGAACCTGGGTCTCCGGGCGCTAGGCCACCCTGTTCCTGGTTCAGGCAGGGAGTCACTGGCCCTGGGATCCCTGCACCAGCCCAGCGTTTGTACCTGTGGTAGAAGGCAGCCGCGGTGAGAACCATGGAGAATTCATTGGCCGTCTCAGCAGTGTAGCCCCAGCCACCCTGGGCCGCATCCCAGAAGTGGCTCCATGTGAGAAAGCCCACCATCCGCTCTGGGAAGCTCTGCCACACCACGAAGGCAAAGTCCACCTGGAGAGAGTTAAGTGGGCTGTGAGGAAGGACTTCCAGACCAGCCAGAAACACCCCTGTATCTTGTGGAGGCGAGGCTGCCTGATGGGGGTCGGGATGGGGTTCAGCAGGAAGAGGATAGGAGCCATTGCTTGGGGTTGACTAGAAGCGTGGTATGAATGTTTCAGGGGCATTTTTAGGGGGAACTTTCTTGGCTGGAGCCACAAAAATAATGTTCAAAAGAGCCTGAGAGGACCGGCATGATGGTTCATGCCTGTAATCCCAGCACTCAGGAGGATCACCATGAGTTCGAGGCCTCCTGGGCTGCATAGTGAGCTCAAGGCCAGTCTGAACTATATACTAAGACCCTGTCTCAAAAACAAACAAACAGCCAGGTATGGTGGTGCATGCCTGTAATCTCAGCACTTGGGAGGCTGAGGCAGGAGGATCACTGTGAGTTCAAGGCCAGCCTGGACTACAAAGTGAGTTCAAGGCCAGCCTGAACTGCATAGTGAAACCCTGTCTCAAAAATAAAAAATAAAATCAGAAAAGAGAATCTGGGAATATCTCTCTTAGACGTCTAAAGGGGAAGCCCCCTGGCTTGCTACAGTGGTTCCTCAAGCAAGAGGCTGTATCTCATGACCTGCCAGAGCCTCCTGGCTCTGCCTGCAGACTCTGTGCCCACCGCACCGAGCTCCTCCTGGGCCCTGCTCACCTCACTGGTAGAAAGACTGCTGTGGGCATCGAGGCTGAGGATAGCGTCGGTGCTGATGGCGCTGTACGGAAAGAAGCGGTCACTGACCTGCAGTGGGAAAGGATGAGGGTGACTCTCACGGGAAAGCCCAGCGCCAATGAGTAGGAGAGGAAGGGCTGCAAATACAGCAAGCCCCAGACTCACTGCACTGTCTGGATTCCAATGGCCCCTTTGGTTAAATGGAGCTGGTCTCTAGGGGCCCTTCATGCTGGGGTTGTAGCACAGCAGTATAAGCGCTTGCCTGGCAAGCCTGAGGTCATGAGTTCAAGTCCCGGTACAAAAGAAAAAATCCAGATGCAAGGCCTGGATGCCGAGATCTGGGACCTTTGGGACCTCTAGGGGCCCTTCAGCTGTGACACCTCAGGTTTCCCCCACTGTCATTAGACCTCACGTCAACCCTGGGAGCGGATTTCCTTCAAACATCCCTCATTTGAAGGAAACAGGTCCAGGGAGCGGAAGGGACTGGGCTGGGAGCACAGGGCAGATCAGTGGTGACACCGCCTAGCTTCTCAGAGGCCACCTCTTCCTGGCCCCATTCCTCTCCATATTTCCTCAAAGTCCCAGGTCTCCCTGTCCCTTGTCTGCGTCACCCGCACACTGCTCTGCCTTCCCTCCTCACAGAGAGCCTAGTGCTCTGGAAGCACCACTCACAAGGGCCAGGGAGGGAACAGAATCATTTCCATAGGTCTGCAGCTGGAACCCAAGGTCTGATTTCTTCAGGCCCGTCTCGAAGCCTGGCTTTGGCTCCGGCACAAGCGAAAGGCGCTGAGCGCCTCCCCAGGTCCCAGCACAAGCCCGACCCTTCCTAGCCCCTCCCAGCGCTCACCTTCCTGTGCCCGTCCACGACTGTCAAGGGCACCCTCGTGTCCGGCCACCTGAAAGGGAGTGGCTTCTCACCGCTCCAGAGAACCAGGATCTAGGAGGGAAGGGGGCTCCTGAAGCCTGGGGCCTGGGGGGCGGGGGTCCCAGGAATGACTCTCTGGGGACAGTCCCAGAGGCGCATGTGTGAGGTGATTTGTTGGATCTGGGGTCCTTTCATTGCTGCCCTGTCCTTGCCTTTGGGCTCCAGAAGGCAAGAAATCTGGTGCTGTGGTCGCCTTCTGCCAGGGCCCAGACTCCACGCCCCCTCCCTTTCTTTTCTCTAAGCTTTGCCTTCTCTCCCCTGGCTTCTTTTCATGCCCAGCCCAGCCCAAATGTCCCTCTGAGCAGCTATCCTCTTTGAGCGTCTACCTGGCTTCCCTGAAACGTGATTTGACAGCCTGGGTGCCAGGACACGCCAACAGAATCTGAATCCTGGGGCAGAATCTCGTCTTGCTTTTTCTTTGCATGCCCGGGGTCTGAGCCAGAAAATAACTGCTGAGTGCAGGAATGAATGAGTGAATGCTGACTTCTCCAACCTCCTCAAGAGGCACCAGCTTTAAGGGGCTTCAGCAATTCCAGGGAATTGGGGAAAGGAACAAAAAACTTGGTACTTGAAGAGGAAGGCCGCAAGAACCCTTGGAGATCTCTTTGCCTCCCGAGAAAATATGTGGTCATCCTTGGGCTCTAGGTGTCTTAAAGAGCCCTGCCCTGCCCCTTTCCCCACCCTGCATCCCAGGACTCCAGCTGGTCGTGGGGGCAGACCTGAGCACAGTGCTGGGAGCCTGCCACCGCCTGGATGAGCTTCAGGGGGGGCTGGCCGGGGGCCCCCACCCAGATCAGGGCGCTGAATCTGCCCTCAGGGCGGGAGCCTGGGGAAAGGAGACACAGGCTGTTAGGGTGGGGAAAGACAACCCTCCGGAGAGTTCCTGAGGAGGGGACCCCAAGAGCCAGGATCCATGCTGGAGGCTTGGGGAAGGTCTCGGCAGGGCCCTATGGGTGAGGCCAGGATAGACCTGGGGACAGCTGAGGGGCCTTCATGTTGTCCTATGCCCAGAACATACCCTGCTGCAGGTGGTAGAAGGGGAAGTCCTGGGGCCGCCTGGAAAAAGTGGACAGGGCCAGGAGGGCTCCTGGAGGGCTGTTCCACTGCAGTGAGGGGCGGGCAGATACGCCTAAGATCCGGTCCTGAAGAATCTGCGAAGTGAGAAAGGAGGGGTGGCCAAGGTGGCCCCAAGACTGCAGCCCCGAGGTCTGAGGAAGTCAGGGCGGGGCAGAGCTTCGCACCTGCCTGTTCAGGTTCGGGGGGGGGGGGGCAGCAGCTGTGGCACCAGACCCCCGGGGCCAGAAGTTTAGAAGCTGCAATCTAGAGGCGTAGCATCTGCGATAGCCTCTTACAAGTGCCAGCATTATAGACAGCGAAGTCAGGTAGAACTGGTAGAGGGTCAGACAGGGCTATGCCCTCGAAGGAGTCAGCGCAGAAGATAACACATTACAACTGTGGCTGGAGGCACCTTTGTTGAAGTTCAGGAGTCAAGATAAAGGGGGAATGACTACACCTATGTGCCTCCCTGAGGGATAAACAATATACTGTAATGGATATTCTAAACAGGCATCGGTCACCGGGTGGGTGACCAGGACCCCCTGACCCATCCTTTCCTAAAAGGTCCTTGTTCTTCCCATGCACACTTGCTATGTGACCTGCTTCCCCATTGGCTCTACATTACCTAAGCACCTATACTTGTAATCTTATTGGTTGATCACAGTTTTGTACACCTGCACCCACCTCCTGATTTTTTTTTTTTTTTTTTTTTTTTGTCTTTTTGAGACAGGGTCTTGATTTGCAGTTCAGGCTTTTTTTTTTTTTTTTTTTTTTTTTTTGTCTTTTTGAGACAGGGTCTTGATTTGCAGTTCAGGCTGGCCTTGAGCTCCCTTTGTAGCCCAGGCTGGTCTCAAACTCCCAATAATCCTCCTGCCTCAGCCTCCCGAGTGCTGGGATTACAGGCGTGCACCACCACGCTCAGCCTACCTCCTGATTTTGCTCTATAAAACCTCCTCCATAAAAATGGAGTCTGTGGCAACCCACTTTCCGGGTCCCCTCCTGTCTCTCAGGAGCTGTCTTTCCCTCAATACAATTTCCTCCTCTTACCCCCCATTGTTCCTCAGGATTCGCTTTTCAGTTTGGGAGAACACGAACACGGCGTATGGGACATCTAGCAGGGTAGGGTTTACAATATTTCCCAGTATCATTTGCAGGTCCAATATCACCAGACCTGATGGTCTTGCTGCGTTCCTTTCCTTCCTCACCCACAGCTGACATAACCCACAGATCATAACATTTCCTCAGGACCCAGAGTCCTGAGCGATCCTGAGATTCTCCTCCCTACCTAGCCACTGCCATCAGCTGGAACTAGCACACCCTTTGAGGGTGTGTGCCACGGCGGTCTCCTCTACAGATGAGAAACCAAGGTCAGGGCTCGAGGGGAGGGGCCAAGATCTCACAGCCCACGAGCAACTTCACAGAGGAACCCAAGACTGGGAAAAGAAGGGGTCCAGGGAGAGGAGCTTAGAGACTGCGCAGATGAAGCAGGAGACCGGGGCCGGGGGTGGGAGCAACAGGTGAGTCCGCCTCACCTCCAGGGTGGTGTGGACGACTTTCTCTACTGAGGAGAAGTAGGCGTCCCACAGGAACTGGGTCTGCTGGCGCAGGGCGAGGACCCGTGCGGGAGCCATCTCCTGGAGGGCGGCCAGGACCTGGGGCACAGAGGGAGCAAAGGCGGAGGCCTGGGACTTTGTCGGGCCCGACTGACCTTGGAGGGGCCTGGGAGCCGGAAGCCCTCTCCCTGTGGCTTTCAGCAGACACTTTTGGCCAGTTGAGATTAGGGGTCCGCAGAGCTGGGTTTAAGTGACACTTAGTAACCGTGTGACTGTGGTCTAGTGCCGTCCCAGGGCAGCCGCAGAGGGAGGCTCAGGGTGGAGGAAATCTATCGATACGCGCAGATGAGGGATAGGAATGCGGGCTGAGGCCAGGTGGACCTCGGGGTCCCTCCCGTGTCCTGGGTCCAGTCCCCACCCACGGGCAGGGCCCTGAGCTACCTGAAGTGGGAGCCGCTCATCAGCTACAATGGCCGCCTTGGTCCAGTCGATGACCTCAGAGAAGGGCAGCTCCCAGCGGGGGCTGAGGAGCACAGGGATGCAGCCAGCCTGGGGGGCAGGGCAGTCACTGGGCAGCCCGGTCCCAACCCGCACAGGTTCACCCCTGCCCAGGTCCAAGACAGCAGCAGCTAGCCGGGCATGGTGGCGCATGCCTGTAATACCAGCACTCGGGAGGCTGAGGCAGGAGGATCGTTGTGAGTTCGAGACCAGCCTGGGCTACAAAGTGAGCTCAAGCCCAGCCTGAACTGCACACCAAGGCCCTGCCTGAAAAAGACCAAAAAACAAAAAACAAACAAACAAAAAAACACCAACAAGACAGCAGCTGCTGCTCTAAGGGGCAAGGGGCAAAGGTGAAAGGAAAGCTGGTTTAGAGGGGCCAAGGCGTTGCTCTGCAGGGCGCTCACGGACGTGGCCGTGGGTACACCTGACCCCACAATGAAGAAGTGAAACGCTGACTGCCCCTTCCACGGGCCTGTGCCCACGTATCTACCAGCTCAAAGGGAGGGGTACGGACGACGGGGCTGCCCGAGTTGGGGCTGTACCTGCAGGGCTTGGAGGAAGCGAGAGGCTTCAGCATGGCGGCCAGGGATGAGGCAGAAGGTGGCGTTGGGCAGCTTTTCCTCAGGGCTGGTCCTAAGGAGGCACAGGACAGGTCCCTGCACAAGCGAGTCTGACAGAGTTGCCCCTTGCCCCGCTCCAACACTCCCAAGTTTATAGTGTGCACCATTGTAATCTCGTGTGTTCACAAACATGCATGGCACACGCAGCCACACTGATTCATGCACAAGCCGTGCCCTGGAAGACAGGATCCCAGCGTTCTAGCTATCTACCCTTGGTGACCTCAGACACCTCTCGTCCTTTCACTTGGCCTCAGTTGACTCATCTGCAAAATGGGAGGCAGTGGGACCTGATGTTTCCCAGGCCTCTTCCGCTCACACTCTGCCACGTGCAGTCTCTCAGGCACCTTCAACATGAGTGGCCTCCGTGCCTGGCCCTCCCCTCACCCAGGAGGAGCCCAGGCCCATGAAAGGCTTCTCTGTCATGTGGTGGGCTGGGCTGCAGCCTGGAACCACACAGGAAGCTCTTGCCCAGAGGACAGGGCTCCTCTGTTCCTCCGCCTCTGACCCCCAGCCCCAGGGCCACACTCAGGCTGCGTGTGCCTGTGGGGGAGGGGAGGGCGGCACAGCCTGCTCAGAGCCACCTCTTTGGGTCTGCCCACTCAGGGAGTCCTTGTCCATGAGCCAGCCAGGGAGGGAGGGCTGCGGAGGGGACCAGAACCCCTGGGCTGCCCAGACTGAGCCTGAGGGATGGTGTCCCAGAGGTTCCCAGGACCCTCCTCTGCTGCAGCCCATCTGGTTGGCGGCCTGACCTTCAAGAAGCAGACCCGGGAAGGTCAGGCCGCCTCTGGGGCAACCCCCACTGAACAATGCGGAGCCCGAGTCCCAGAGGGAGCTGGGGCAGAGCGGGACTAGGACTGAGATGTGTCAACTCCCGATCCCTGGTAATGAGCCACACCAGAGGCGCTGCTTAGGGGCCTCCTCTCCCCTCCACTCGATGCGCAGGTGTCCACCAGGCGACCCCTGGAAGGAGTCAGAGTTAAACTTTGAGACACCCTCTGTCATATTAAAAGCCAGCCACCAGCCAAGCAGGTAGAGTCTCCTTCACCCCCAGTAAGCCCTGAAGGACTGAAAACCCCTAGGTTAAGGCTCTGGGGAGCCCAGAGAGCCAAAGGCCCTGCCGACTACCCTGTACCCCTTGGCCCTTCGCCTGTTCCCATCTCAGTGCCCCTGCGCACCTGCGTCCCTTCCCCCCACCTAAATGCCCCTCCCTGTACCGTGGACTAAGGAGTTCCTCCTCCTCTGCATTAATGCAGTGCTCACACACTGCCTCCGCTGGGAAGCCCCCTTAACTTCCAGATAATGTTTATGGGGCACATATTTTGCTCCAGACCTGGTCCTGTGTGCTTTACATATACTAACTATTCTTTTTTGTTTTGTTTTGTTTTGTTTTTTGTTCCGGGGATTGAACTTCCCACCTTTTTGTTTGCCGGGCGTTTGTTTTGCTGTTGGGTTAATTCCCCGGCCCCAAGGATTGCTTTTTTTTTTTTTTTGTTTTTTCTTCCAGTACCAGGAATTGAACTCACGACCTTGCACTTGCCAGGGAGGTGCTGTGCCCCTGAGCTAAATCCCCAGCCCCACACTAACTATTCTCACAACAACTCTATGAGATGGGAAGCATGCACTGATATTATTCCATTTTACAGATCAGGAAACTGAGGTCCAAAGAGGACATTTGGCTCTTAAGCAGAAGAGCCAGACAAGCAGATGTGCAGCCTCTCTCTGCCTAAATCAAACCATGGAGCTGTCTGTCTCTCTTACAGTACTGAGCTACTCGAGGGCAAGGGCTATGCCTCCCTCATCTTAGCACCCTAGGGCCTAGCAGCACAGGGTGGAGAATGAACACTCAGTGGGTGCTAGCTAAACTGATGAATGTTCAGGGGGGCACTAGCGGATAGGTCCAAGACCAATGGACAGGGACTGGGGGGGGGCAATTTCAGCACAAATTGTAGTAATGGAGCTGAGGGTACAGACAGGCATGGGAGGTGGTTTGTTTCCCATCAGTAGAGTTAAGTAAGGGCGTGTGTCATAAAGGGAACTCGTGCATCATGTGGAAGCCAAAGTGTTAGTATTCTATGACTCTGTAAGGTGTTTGCTATAGAAGATCCAGGACCTCAGAGCCCAGGAGTGATCAGTGTGGCCCTGCCCATGGCCATAGGGCTCTACTCTGGGTCTGGCCATAGGCAGGGAGGGCCACATGGTAGCTCCATGTGCCTCAGCCACTTTGAACTTTCCAGCCAGTACTGCTATGAAAAAAATTATAAATTATATTTCCTATCTATGTGGGTATAAAATCAAACTTTTTTTTTTGAGACAGAGTCTCACTTTGTAGCACGGACTGGCCTTGAACTTACTATCACACCAGGCTAGCCTTGAACTCACAAGAACCCTCTTACCTCAGCCTTCCAAGTGCTGGGATTTTAGGTGTGTACCACAATGCCTGGCCCAAACAATATTATATGTTAAAATTTTTTTCTATCTAAATGTTCATTTTTTTCTCTTGAAAGCATTTTCATGCTCTTTAAAAAGTATTTGGTTCTTAGACATGGTACCTGTGGTGTCTAATAGATATGGGCTGGGAGAATTGAAAACATCTGTTGATGGGAGGCTGAGGCAGGAGGGTCATTGCAAGTTTGAGACCAGCCTGAGCTACAAAGTGAGCTCAAGGCCAGCCTGAGCAGCATAGTGACACCTTGTCTTAAAAAGACAGAAAAAAAACTATTGAATACATATTTAAACATGGGGGATATATGTGCATATCATGCCCGAACACACACACACACAGCTTCTCAGAAGAGACACGCAAGCAACTGGAAACGGTGCTTGGCTCCAAGAAGGGAAACTGGGTGGTCGGAAGACAGGAATGGAAGAGAGACCTTTACTGTGTACCTTTTGTGCCTTTGGAATTTTGTACCCTGTGAATGAATTCCCTATTCATAAAAATACATAAGTAACAATTTCAGTGGGTGGACCCTCATTCTGAAGCAACAGAAGACTGTTCAACCAAGGTGGAAAAACTTAGGCGCCAGAGCCAGAAGTGCAGGGTTTAATCTCAACTAGAGCACTTCCAGGCTCCCAGTCAGAACAGTGAGGGGGGCCCGGGAGCAGAACTGTGTCACCAAAGGCCCTTGGTTCATTCATTCACATCCCCTCTCTGAGCTCAGTTTCCTGTGCCCTGAAACGGACTAACAATGGTTCCCTTGAAGAGTGCGTGAGAGAATTTGCAATGACAGGTAAAGTGCCTGGCACGGCACCCCGCCAAGGCAGGAGCTCCCCGTGCTCGCTCCCCACCCCCCAGCTGGGAGATTGGGACAGTGGCGGCGACTGAGAGTTGCCTGTTCTTGGCCAGTGCTTGTTTATTCAGAACACCTTCTGAGGGTTGGCCCTGTCGCCGTTGGCCCCCTCTCTCTATCCCTGTACTGAATGTCTGGCCCACACAGTTGCCTGGCACTCCAGAGAAACTGAGGCTCCAGGTGGTAGGTTGAGCCCAAAGCTGAAACTCCTTGTGGTTCAGAAGCCAATGAAAAGCTGCCACGCTTCAGATTTTGGATATAAACTTATCAAAAATGCTACCCAAGCCTGGCATGGTGGCACATACCTATAACGCCAGCTACTTTGGGGGGCTGAAGCAGGAAGTAACAAGTTCGAGGTCAGCCTGGGCAACTTAGCAAGGCCCTGTCTCAAACTAAAAACATTAAAAGGAGCTGGGGATATAGCTCAGCGGCATAAGCACCTGCCTGGCAAGCACAAAGTCCTGAGTTCGAGTCCCGGTACAAAAACAAAACAAAACAAAACATTAAAAAGGCCCTGGGTTTGATTCCCAGCCCTAGGAAAAGCAAACAAAACAAAACAAAAACCAAAAACCAAAAAAACCCCTCTCCTACCCAGAGGGTGACCCATACTAATTAGAAAAACAAACTGTGTCCAGTTCTGGTCCATTTTGGATCCACCAGTGAACACGTAGGGTGCTCACCTTCCTGCCATATGTAACCCTCTAACTTCCAGTTTCTCAGAGTTCAGACTGAAATAGCTTTGCGTTCACCAACAACCACTGCGCTTAGCAGTCAGTCACCCAAGTCAGGCTGATGTGGAGCTTCCAACAAGCCAGAATGGCTGCGTAGTGCGCACTCAGGCAGGGAGGGAGGGAGAGTATGACCAGGCACACTGTCACCAAGGCGAGGGTCCATCTTGGCTCTGAGCTCTGAGCCTGAGGGGCCTCAGGAGAGGCTGACACCTCGGCTTGCTGCTGAGGATGATAGGGCTGGGTCCCCACAGAAGGGACAACAGGATCGCAGGGCAGTTCCCTTCTTAGCCCTGGCTGTGCGGCTCCCTGGAGGCCTCCAGTCCCGAAAGAGCCCTCACGGAGAGAAGCCCCAGGAGCCCCTTTCGAGGCGACACTGGAGCTTGGCCACGTGAAGAATTCCCAGGAGGGAAGAGGAGCTCAGAATAGTCGCGTTCATATTCTAGCGGAGCACAAGACGCAAGCCCAGGGGGGCACTCTCAGGCAGGATGGGGGAGGGACAGTTTCCAATCCAGGCCTGCTGGAGGACAGGACGGAGAGGGAGCCCTCTGCCACCAGGGCCGGGACGACCTCAGAGGGAACTTCCACTCTCGCCTGCCAGCCTTTGGGGGCAGCTGGCCTCCTAGGATACAGGGGCTTGCGGGGCTTGGACGCTAACCACTCTGTCACCAGAGACGCATCGCCCCAGCCGGCCTGGGTGAAGGAGGTTCCTGCAAAGCCATGTTCCACAGGCCCCCATGCCCTTATTTATATCTGGGTGCTCTCACTGGCAGGAAGTTCTTCTTTAGATCAGACCTAAGTCCTATTTGCTACAACCAAAGGCTGTTTTTTGTTGTTGGCTTTTTTTTTTAAACGTTTTTCTTCTGGTACCAGGAATTGAACTCACGACCTTGCACTTGCCAGGCAGGCGCTGTGCCGCTGAGCTAACTGCCCAGCCCAAACGCTGTTTTTTGAAGAGATTAATGCCCCCAAATTAGACGGGAACAGCTTCCAGCTGTGAGCACTTACCAATCTCCAGGACCCCACTGAGGCATTTGACAGGGTTGACTATAACACTCTTGCTTAAAACTCAGAACTCTCAAACGGAAGGCTTTAGAAATATGTAGTTCTGGATTAAAATATTGGCCGTGTTCATTCTGGCTGTGTGACCTCAGATGGGTGTCTTAACCTCTCTGCGTAAGTACTGCCTAATCCTAGTGTGCGATATATGAACACTCAGATTAGTATTAGTTTATTATGCATAACCATTATTTATAAAAGTGCTTATCACAGAGTAAGCACCACACCAGTGTATGTTACATAAAATGTTAGGGTAGGAGGGATTGGAATAACAGAGAGGGAGGAAGTAGGTGTGAGTCATGCTTTGTTTTTCAAGATGCCCAAGGGAGAGCTCCAAAATCTGCTTTTGACACTCCTTGAGGTAAATCACTGTCTTGGTGGAAGTGTTCTTGTGGTCTAACCCGACTCCCTCCTGCTGTAGCTGAGACCTAAGTTTGCCAAGAGCAGCTGGTGCTCTGACTCAGTCCTGCCCTGCACCCTCGGCTCGGGGCTTCTCCTACCACAGCCGTCCTCCCGTCCAGCCCCACAAAGGGAAGATTCACTTACTGCTTAGATCCAAGGTCTTGCTCACAGCGCCCATCCCAGGGGCAGGTGGAAGAGTGGGTATCTGCTGTGCGCCACCTGCCCCCCTCCTCTGCCAGGGCTAGCAGGGTTGCCCTAGGGTGGGGGCTGTGCTGCCGCAGCTGGCCAGGAGCCCCACCACGCAATGGGTGGGCTTCAGGGAGAAGCGGGAGAGCCACATCGAAGCCAGGCCGGAAGGTGTCCACCCTGGGGCTGGCCTCTGCCACCATTGCCTGTCCCAGCTGGGAGGCCCAGGGGCAGGGGTCTGGGTGGAGACGGACGACCAGGTGGTTCCTGCCTCCATCCCAGTGGTGAGGAGCCGGGCCACACCGTCCAGACGGGGTGTCCGCGCTGAGGAGGAGAAGGAGGCAGGCCTCCGTGAGGTTGCGCGTGTGGTAGCGGGAGCTTTCCAGGGAAGCCAGGATCCTGCGGTGCATCTCAGAGGCTGGTCCAGCTGCTGCGGGTGCGAATACCTTGAGGCCATCACCCCTGCACCTGGAGGGGTCAAAGCAGATTCCCCAGCTGCAGCTGGCACCACGGGGGGCTTGAGGAAGTTGAGGTGCATCTTCTGGGGGCTCCTCAGGCTGGGAGAAACTCCTCAGGAGAGCTGCATCCAGCCAGCAGGGCCAGCCTTGAGGGGCGATGGGCTGAGGTCTGGGGGACACTGCTAGGCGGAGAAGGGGCAAGACCCCCAGGAAGGTGAGGAGGAGCCAGGAGGCTGACAGTGCCAGCCAGAGAGACTTTCTTCTCCAGAACTGCATTGGCCACCCACAACCAAGGCTAGGGGAAGCCAGGTACCTCTGCAGGCACACAGGCAGAATGAGCAGGACCTGAGGGCAGAGACCGGGGCTGTGATCAGCCCTCTAGTCCAGCACTGTCATTGTACAGATGGGAAGACTGAGACCCATGAGGACAAGCCTAGGGCCATAAAGGAAGTCACTGGCCATGCGTGAGGGGGCGGGGAGGACCCAGCTCTCTGGACTTGCTTTCTTGTGCTCAGGACTCTGTCTCCTTGGCCTCCAAACCCAGCCAGGCTTTGCCCTACTAGTAGGGGCACTTGCCCCTGCGCACTGCTCAGACTGATGCAATCCTTGTCCAAAATGCAAGGCAATGTCCCTCTGCCCTCGTGGCTGCACCCTCTGACCCTGCCCTTGACTGACAGGAGGGCTGTCTGCCAGGCCATGGAGGGCTGGTCAGGGCTCCCGCAGGAAGCACATTTGCCGGGCAAAGGGCTGGAAGCAAGTAGCGCTGGTCTCCCCCGCTCCTCGCTGCCTAAATAGTCCCTGCGCGGCTCTGGCTACCCACCCCGTACCCACGGCCAGGTACTCCTGAGGCTGGAGCTAAAATTAAACTCCGTGCCCATGCGGGCCATCAGAGTCGGCTGAAGTCAGAGCCCTTTGCCAGGGGGACCAAGAGTCCTTTTACACTCCGCTGCTGCCCCAGCGGGCAGCCCTGCCGCTCCCCAGCCTGAAAGCCACCCTGGACCCTCGAGCTTGGAGCTCTCACGGAACGGAGGCCAGGTCTGCTGAACCCTGCCCTGCCCCGTGCCCCTCAAGCCCTGCCAGCTCCTCTCCCTCTCCTCTCCAGGCAGCATCTGGCAGGTCTAGATCTCTTTCCCAGCAGCAGCCTGGCTCCGCCCCTGCCAGCTCTGATTTGCTCTTGGCTGGGAGGCAGGGTCTCCACTTAACCCCTTCCAGATCAGTTCCCTGGGTTGCAGGTACCACGTGGCTCAGGGCTGGCCGAGAGCTGTCACAGCCTATCTCTGAATCTTACAGCAATCCCCCAAAGCAGAGATTTCTCTGTCACTTTTACAGATACGAAAAGTAAAGCTAAGACAGGGGATGGAATCTTCCTGAGGGGACTAGGCAAAGAAGTCTCCTAGTGGAGATTTGAACCCTGAGCTCTTGGCCGTGGGTCACCCTCACTGTGTGTTTGAGTGTGGGGAGTGGACAAACCAGCAGATGGGAGAACGGGCAGATGAGTGAGGAGTTAGGGCTGTGGCAGGGGAGTTAGGTGAGGTATTCTAACCTGTCTCAGGGATGGGTCCCCTCTTCTTTAGAGTCCCCACCCCAGGCTCATCCAGCCCCAGCTTTTTGTTCCGTCAGTACAGCAAGTTCTCCCTGAACTTGATGCTCCTTGAGTGCATGCCCCTTGAGGGACTCCCTGGCCGCTCCTTGGTCTGTCTTGTGTAAGGAGAGGCTGCAGCGTGCTGCCACCCGCTGAGGAAGAGCAGAGGTGACAGGGAGACGCAGGAGCCCCAGGTTGGTGAGGGAGGACAGGCAGGGAGCCTTGGAACTGGACACTGGTCCTCCTGCCTCTGCCTGCCCATCTCTGTAATGGGGACAATAACATCCACCTTGAGAAAGTTGCCAGGTTAGATCCAAGCCTATCCCCTGAGGGCCCCATGATAAGGGGTGCCCTCCTTTCCCTTGCTTGTCTTCCCCTGATCTGAGAGCTGCTGATCTGATGGGGGAGCTACCCCGGGAACATTCTGCCCTACGTGAGCAGCCAGTCTGGGGGTGGGACGTGATCCATACAGCCAGGAATGTCCTAAAGATGCCCAGGGAGGGAAGCAGGCCTTTTGCATGTCGCTCAGTGGTGGCCAACCAATTCCGAGTGCACCAGGGCCTCGCCTACCAGGGAGGCAGGCAGGCAGTCGCACAAGCTGCGAAGGGCTCCTCCTCATCTTCCAGGAAGGGGCAGAGCCTCCCTCCTAACAAGAAGCCGCCCCAGCTCTCTTTGACGGGGTCAGGCCCCTCCTCCCGGTCCTCCCTCTGTCCCTGCACTCTTCCATTCCTATTCTCCTCCACCTCACCCAGGCTTAGGACACCGCTGGGGAAGGCCCCGCGGGAGGCACGGACGCTGCACAGGGTAATGGGGCAGGAAGTAGGAGGAGGTCTCTGGAGGGGGCCTGAGAGGCAGAGGAGAATAGAGCAAGCCAGCTCTCCAAAACCACCTTAGCTTCTAACGACTAGGACACGCCTGGTAAAAACAAGGGGGCACACGCACTATAGGCTCCTGGGGGAGCCCAAGATAGCTTCCCAAAGACCACACAAAGCATCCTGCCCTAACAACTAGACCACACCTGGTAAAAGCAAGGGACTCCTGTACCACAGACCGTCCTCAGCACCCAAAGGTAAGCCCAAGTAAATCATAACCTCCTTTGCACTGTGGTCTTCATCCTTCCCACCACGGATTTGGGCCACTGTGACAGTTCCATAAAGGTCCCTAGACAGACAAAAAAAATCCCCCAATACAAAAAAATACGCCAGAAAGGAAGAGCCTTGTTCCTAACTGGAATAACTAATTTCATCAGTCCAAAGAGCTGCCTCTTTCCTGAAAAACAAAAACAAAAACAAAAAACAAACATAAAATACCACATATAGGTCCTGGGACCTGGTTTCTTTGGGGCCATGAGCTCTCCTCACTAGCCCGCTCCGTGAGGAGCAGTTTCACTTTAAATAAACCTATGCTGCTTCTACTCTCTGTATGTTCTGTTCAAGCCTTTCCCCAGGATACCAAGAATCACAGAGAGCTTCCAGACTTGTGCTAGTAACAGCCAACGTGACTATGTATTAAGTGTGCTTAAGGTGCTAACACACCAGCTCATCTAATCCTCTCCCTACTCTCTCTATAAAGGAGATACTGTCCTTATCCCCATTTCATGGACAAAGAAACTGAGGCCCAGGGAGTTTAAACTGCTTGCCTACATTCCTATGGCTAGCTGGGACCTAGAGCCTGGGCCATCCATTTCTTTAACCACAGCACCATTCTACCCACTGAGCGAGACAGATGCCTTCTCATCCTCCCGAGCGCACTGTCCAGAGGAGAAAGAGGCTGGTGACCAGCAAGCTCAGAATAGTGGTGGTGGAGGGGACTTGGGAGTGCCCAGGGGGTGCCTGACCCAGAGGCGGAGACGGCTTCTGAAGTGATGCCTACCCCCAGACCTGAAGGGTAGCAGTGTGGCGTTTTGGGGTTTTTCTTCATTGCAGCCAAGCTCAAAGCCAAGGATTAGCGATAGACAAGTGATCCCCCTGCACTTCATCCCCAGCCCGCCGTGAAGTGCTTTTGAGAAAAGGCATCTCGGCTACGTGGGGACAGGCAGGAAATGGCAGGTATGGAGGCAAGGATGGCTCTCGACTTTCGGTCTTGTCCCGGTTTTGGCCGGGGAGTCTGATTTTAGGGGTCCTGACAGACCAGGTTCTGCTATCTGCCACCTGCCACCCGGAGAGCTCAATCAGAAAAAGAGATGAGTGGTCCTGAAATGCGAAAGAAATTTTATTCTCAGGGGGGCCACACAGGGAAGCGGGGGCGGGGCCAGCGTCCTAAACCCTGCCTTAAGGCACTGACAGGAGCTTTAGACTCCAGAGGGGGAAAGAACAAATGCTGGGGGGTCGGGGAAGAAGTATGCACAGTTAACCGGGCTCTGCCAAGCTATGATCTGGTTGGTTACCAGCGCAGGTCTGGTTCTTTGAGGTCCCGCTGGCTCTGGGAGGGGCAGCTGGTTTCTGGCATGGGTAACTGCTCCCTCTTAAGGGTGGTCCTATCCTGGTGTAATCTGCCTGTAAGAGTTGCTGTTCCTGGAATCTTGAAGATATCTTACACTTATCTTGCTATCTTTGGTCCAGAAGAGAGAGGTTAGGTAAACGTAAGACTCATCATCCTGGTATTACCAGTTTTCAGACAGACACTCCTTAAATGATGATGGTTGCTACGTGCAGAGTGGAGCAGGCTAGTAATCAGCTCTGCTCTCCTGCGTCCCGCACCCTACTTCCCACTAGGAAGAATAAAGGTCCAGCAAAGGCCCATTGAATGGTGAAGGAATGGATGAATGGAGGAAGCCAGCAGCCCGGGAGGGGATTGAGGGTCACCGATCCTGCTCGGGCTGTGGGCTTCCCAGCTGGCTCACAGCCAAGCCCACATTTGTGCAGACAGACACAAATGACAGACACCCTCTCCTAGCTTCAGGCTCCGGGGGAGGCTCTCGGGCCAGCCGGGCCCAGGCTTGTCTGGACCTCAATTCACAGGCTGGCTCGGATGGGGGCGGAGAAGGCGGGGCAGCCTGGCGGGGAGGATGGAGTTGAGCTCATCCTAAAAATAGATCTCTGTGATCCGCCAGGGGCTCCCAGGCACTGAGCGGGCTCTTCAGTGCTCATCGACGCCCCGGAGACCCTCTTCTGCAGCAGGGCCCTGATTTGGGGGACAGAAGCCAACGCACTGGGGAGGTGGGAGCAGGCCAGGGCACAAAGGAGAGGTGGCGGGGAAGAGGCAGAGGACTGGCTTCCCGGAGGAGGCCGGGCAGGCCTGAAACCAGCCTCTATGTGGATGTGTGGTCACGGAGGTGCTGTGGACGGCAGCCCAGGGCTCCGAGCACTGCAGTGTCTGTTCCATAGCAGAGGGATCCCACCCGCTACCCTGGGGGCTCCTGGGTCAGGGCTTGCTTCCTGCCTGACACGGCAGGTATCACACTGGTCAAGGTGGCCCAGGCAGAGAACAGGGACGATGCCGTCGTTTGATCTGAAATACTCCTCTGCATCCTGCTTGGGCTTCCCTCCCTGCATTTCTCCTTCTGCCCAGGCTGGGCCCGAAATCTCTGGGAAGAGTGGCTGCAGTCTTCAGAGAGGAAAGGGCCTGGAACACTAAAGCGTGCTGTGGTTAAGAGTACAGCTCGAGTGTTCTTACAGAGCTGGGTGCTTCTGTGCAAGTTACTTCACCTCTCTGTGCTTCTGCTCCCTCATATGTGAAATGGGGGTGCTCACAGTAGCTCTGCCTTTTTTTTTTTTTTTTTTTTTTTTTTTTGGTCTTTTTTTTTTTTTTTGTCTTTTTGAGACAGGGTCTTACTATGTAGTTCAGGCTGGCCTTGAGCTTAATTTATAGCCCAGGCTGGTCTCGAACTCACAACAATCCTCCTGCCTCAGCCTCCCACAAGTGCTGGGATTACAAGCATGTGTCACTGCCATGCCTGGCAGGAGCTCTGCTTTAAAGGCTTGCTGGGAATAAGAGGAAGTGAGATAAGGACTGTATTAGGCACACCATGCCTGGCACGAGGTATCCTCCAGCACCTCCTCAGGCCCCCTCAGCTGTGTGTTCCTCCAGCTCTGGACGGCCTGGGTGTCTCACTGTGGAATTAACAGGTGCCAGGAGGCTGGAGGTTTCAGCAGGCTCGTGGTGTCAGTTCTACTTGCTTGCTCACGGATGGCCCCAAACTCTCAGGAATCTTCACAGGGCCCTGCAGTACCAGTCAACTCTAGCTCGAGTGCATCTTCTCCAGGCCCCAGAAGGATGCAGGGTAGTGCCTACCAACAATGGTCAAGTGGACTCTGGGCAGGGCCAAGGAAACAGCCCAGGGACCAGGGATGGAGGGTGGGACAGTAGGTTCCTCCGCTCCTCTCCCAGGCCTTTGACTTTGGACAAATCACACTCTTTTTCTGGGCTTTTATTTTTCTACCATCAGCCTAAAGTTGTAGCAGGACTAGGCTTTGTGGACCAAAAGTTCTTTCTCACAAGTGGTCCTGAGCTGGGCGTGGTGGTGCACACCTGTAATCCCAGCACTTGGGAGGCTGAGGCAGGAGAATCACTGTGAGCTCGAGACCAGCCTGGGCTACGTAGTGAGTTCAAGACCTGCCTGAACAGCACACAGAGAGACCTTGTCTCAAAAAACAAAACACAACAAAAACAACAAAAAAAGGATTAAGATGCTAATTCATGGAAAAGATAAGATACAAAATGATTTTTGTCCAGTAGTGATACAAATGCTCTCTGACTAGTAGAGATGGCTCCAAACGTTATAGGCCATCCACTGTTTGGGATCTCACTAACAATTTTGTTCCACCGTTTTCTGTGCACCATAGGCCCTATTATCAATAAACTGAACAAGCGCTGTCCATCTGATAGTTTCCTCAGCAAGGAGTGAAATATAAATTTGTTCCACTCTGCCACGCTGGGGATCCAGTCAAAGGCTCTAAACACATTCCACCACTGAGCTAATACCCAGCCCCTGAAATAACGTCAATGCATGCTCACTATGTTTTTTTTTCTTTTCTTTTCTGTTTGAGACAGCGTCTCGCTATGCAGTTCAGGCTGGCCTTGAGCTCACTTTGTAGCCCAGGCTGGTCTCGAACTCGCAACGATCCTCCTCCTGCCTCTCGCTGTGTATTTGTATGGTCATTTTTTTTAATGTCGGAGGATTATAATTTGGTAATGCACTGGGCCTCGCTTCTTCTTGGTTGAGTCATGTACTGAGAGCACGTGCCAGGTGCTGCTGAGCTCTTTGGAGCCAGCTATGGGGCAGGTGTCTGTCCTCCTCATTTTGTGGGTGAGGTTAGAGAGGCTGCAAGCAATGACGTGAGTGCCCCGAGGGCACGGTCAAGGAGTAACAGAGCCGGGGCATCCAGCGCTGCACTGGAAGGGGCTCATTCGCCCTTCCCACGTTGGGTGTAGGACTCTCACAGGAGACAGCATGTGGGAAAGTACTCGGCAACAGGACACGTAGGTGTACACGGGGATAGTTTCCGTCCACCCAAGTCTGCCTCCTAGGCAGCCAAACCCAGCCAAACCCACCGACAGGGTCTGGGCTCGCTCCCCTGGGAGGTGGGTCTCTGCTTCCTGGTGGTGGTGGTCCCCAGAGACAGCCAGTGGTTATCCAGGGGAATGGGCATCATGCACAGGACACTGTCCATGCCTTGAAGTGCAGGCTGAGCTTTTAGTCCCGGCTTTTCCTTCGCGGCCTGTGTTTACGGGGCAGAGGTCTGGTCAAGGACATATCACACCCTGACCCTGAAGTCATTTTGTTCTTTCTTCTAGAATGTTTTCCCCCTGAATTAAACCTTCTCTGAGGGCCCAGAACCCTCCCCCAAGGTAGTTCCTGGATCCTCCCAGAGCAGCCCATACCCAGACACCTCCACCTCTGCCCTGGTTATCAAGGGGTTAATCACCAGGCCCGCCTGGAGAGTGTTTACCTAGCTGGCAGGCTGCTGCAAACCCAGGTAATTAACAGTCTGCTTCTCAGAGCAGAGGCAGGAAGATTTGCTTCTCCTCTCACCCCTCCCCAGGGATGCTGCTTGGCAGTGCAAGCACTGCTTTCTGTGGGCTCTTCGAGGAGATGCTCTGAACAGCAAGTCAGTGGGGGCAGAAACCAGGCCTGGGGGAAGCAGCCCTGGGGTGGGCTCTGAGCAGGGAGGAAGCACACACGGAAATCCCAGCACCAAATGGAGTTAAGGTGCCTCTTGTAATCTAAATGGCACCCTCACTGAATTAATTCAATTTACTGTTAAATTTAATTTGTTATTGTTTTATTATATTATTTTGTTATTAATGTATTGCTTTAATTTATTTTATTGCCTGTAGCTGAGCTACATCCCCAGCCCTATTTTTTTATTTTGAGACAGGATCTGGCTAAATTGCCAAGGCTCGGCTCGAACGTGTGATCTTCCTGCCTCAGCCTCCCAGAGTGGTGGGACCACAGGTATGCGCCCCCATCCCTGGCCTCTCTGAATGCTCATGGGATCCTGTAAGCGCCACCTCCCAGCTAACCCTGAAGCGGTCTTGCTTCCCCACTGCCCCAACCCCACGACAGCTGCCTCGTGTGGCACACAGATCACGTCACTGGCCTCTGGTCTCTGTGTTCCCCCGTTTCACTAAAATACTTTCTCCTCACAGCAGCTGGAGGGTCGTGTTAATTATATACCCGCTTCCTTCCTTGGCTTTAACTCTGTACCAACTACGTCTTTTTATCTTCTGCATTTTGATGCTTTGGCACCAGAGTGTTGCCAATCGGGAAGGACTGTCTCTCTAGAGCCAGCGGATCCCTGGAAAGCTAGCCAGCCCTGGACTGGGTCTTCCCAAAGCAAACCAGCCCATCCAGAGCCCATCTCCTCTGCCTTACCCTCGGGCACTATCCCCTGCTTTAGTCGCCCCAGGACCAGGTACCACACACATCCCTTGGCCTGCTGAAATTATCCCAACTCCAGTCCTAACTTGCTTACCCCACTCCACCTCTTCCTTCCCAAGGCGACCGCCATCCCAGCTCCTGCCCACGGTGTGCCCTGCTCCTTTTGCCTCCTGACTGTCACGGCACTTCTCTTGGTGTCCCCTACCACCTGCAAACGTAGCAGTGATGTGTTCCCTCCTCTTGGGACCCACGAGGAAAGCAAACTGTCTTTTCCATGGCAGTCATCTCCTGATGTGTGGCCCTGTCATCCTGAATGATAAAAGGCCAAATTTTGAAGCCAGCCCCCATAGCTTCTATTTTTTGTTTGTTTTGTTTTTCTTCTGGTACCAGGAATCGAACTCATGACCTTGCAGTTGCTAGGCAGGCCCTTTGCAACTGAGCTAAATCCCCAGCTCCCCCACGGTTTCAGTTAGACTTAGAATACCCTCCGGGATTCTTTTCCTGCTGTAGAAGGTCCTCTGTGACCCTGCCCCATCCCCCCCCCCATCAGTGCTCTAGCCCCAGGGTCTTCTCTCTGATCCTCAGACTCTGTGAAGCCGGTTAGGCCTCCCCACCCTACTCCACCCTCCCATTTCTTCCCTCTGCCTGGAATGTTCTTTCCCCAGAGCTCAGCAGCTCTTTGTCAACATCCCGGGCTTGGTTCATGACGCCCTTGCAGTGAGGACTTCTATGAAGGCTCACCACGGAGGAACAGTAACAGCTACCGCTTCCTGGGTGTTTGCCATGCGCAGGACACTCTTTCTGTACCTGCTGTGTAGTCACTCTTTAGATTGTCACAAAAACCCTCCAAGGTGGGTCTCATTACTATTTCCACTTTGCAGTTCAGGAAACTGAGGCTCAGCGAGGTTCACTGACACAGGCAGGCTCACAGTTAACAGGCAGGCGGGCCAGGACTCAAACCAGACAGCCCATTCGCAGAGCGCACTGCACCTCATTTCCTAGTGAGGGGGAGAGTTTACTTGGCCTCAGCAGTGACCTGCTTCCCAGAATCTCTCATCAACAATGACTTGTGTCCACTGGGCCAGCTCAGGGATGCCAGAGGCTGAGGCTGAGGGCCCAATTCCTGCTCTTTGAGAGTTTACGTGCAAGGAGCCAGAAAGCAGAAAGGGTGCCGCCCTCATCAGCTCCCCTCTCTCGGGGGTGGAGATGGGCAGGGTGCCCCACCCCTTCTTCACAAGAAGTCCCCTCTGCCTGCGATCCTTTCTCTGGGCTCCACAGGCCCTGCTCCTGCTCCAGTTAGGGCTCTGGCAACTGCCCTGGGGGACATTCCTGCAGCTCTCAGGTTAGGTCTGACCGAGGGGGATGTGGGAGCAGCCTCCAAGACCCCAGTGCCTCTCCTTTTCTTCCAGCCAGGATTCAGTTCTGGTAGCAGAACAGGCAGAGTTTTCAGTCTGGCGTCACTGACCAGAGGACCTCGGGCAAGCCTGAGCTTCCACGCACCTCAGCGCCCTGCACGCAAAGCGGGGATGGTGCTGCTGATCCCTCAGAATCATTGTGTCGATCACACGAGACAAGGAGCGCCGAGCACTTGGCACCCATACGCTCCCTCCCAGCGCTGGACTCCAGCGTTTGGAGTTCATCGAAGGGCGGGTGGCAGGGATGGAGTGACAGTGCCCACGGGTGGGTCATGCTGTCTCAACACATATTATTCTGCAGAGGAGACAAGACTTGCGAAGGCAGGGAGTGGGGTCAGGGCGAGACCAGGGAACGTCATGTCCCAGGCAGTTTGATGTGCCTGGAGTGCGCCCCGGCCAAGAATGAGGAAATGAAACAATAGATCGGCAGGAGCTGGGATGTGAGGGGCCTTACAACAGGCTCCATTTTCAGGCCTCAGCTGTCACACGGCAGCGGAGCGGTCACGACCTTGGGAATGTGACCCATGTGGACCTGGATTCAAATTCTAGTTCATCCTCTTGGTTGGGGTAGCCTTAGGCTCTTCAGCTCCATCTTAGCTTGAAGTCCCCGAAAAGCAGAACCTGAGACTGGGATGCTGGGACTGTTTTGGGGAGGCAGAAAGGGGAGCAGGAGGAAGTAGGGCAAGGGAGACAGAAAGTAATCAGGGGCGCATCCTGGGGTGGGTGCCGGCCAGCTGGGGAGCCTGGAGAGACACACAGCACGCTCCAGACCTCAGCATCGTCCTATCTGAACACGGGGAGCCTGGGCGCTTGGGGTGCATAACATCCCCTCCTTCCCAGCTCACAGATATCTATGAAAGTCCTTAGACACGGTGGCTGAGGGAAGGAAGCAGGACCTGGAGCGGAGGGGCTCAGGCAAAGGAAGTCAGGAAAGGGCAGGGGAGAGGAGGTGGTGGCAACAGCCTGTAATCCCAGCACTCCAGAGGCTGAGGCAGGAAGATCGCTGTGAGTTAAGGGCCAGCCTGGCCTACAAAGTGAGCTCAAGGCCAGCCTGAACTGCATAGTGAGACCCTGTCTCAAAAAGACAAAAAAAAATAAATAAGAAAGTGGAAAGACATACTGCGCAGGTTGATTAAATTAGGAAAAGTTTTTGACAGTACTAAAGCCATGCACGACATATAGTAAATAATCAGTAAGTGGTGGGCACAGCTGGGCTCAGTTCAAATACCCCCTCCTCCGACTCCACCCGACACTTCTATTGACAGTAGCTCACTCTCTTCATCCACCGGAGCATCCCGTTTCCTGTAGAAACTCTAATACAGTGTGTAATTGTCCTGATTATGTATTGCTGCTTTTTATCTGTCTCTCCTCACTAGAATGAAAGCAAAATGCAGGCAAGGGACAATCTCTCTTATTCATTGTTTTATATTCACCTTTAGCCCAGTGCCTGGGGTATAATAAGTAATCAATACTTTTTTTTTTTTTTTGAGACAAGGTCTTACCATATAGTCCAGTCTGGCCTTGAACTCCCTATATAGCCAAGGTGGCCTCAAAGTCATGATTCTCCTCCTTTAGCATCTTGATTACAGGTGTGTGCCACCGTGCCCAGCTCAATAAATTTTTTGTCTTTTTGAGACAGGGTCTCGCTATACAGTTCAGGCTGGCCTTGAGCTCACTTTGTAACCCAGACTAGTCTCGAACTCACAACAATCCTCCTGCCTCAGCCTCCCAAGTGTTGGGATTACAGGTGTGTGCCACCATGCTGCCATGAGGCAGAAGGATCACCATGAGTTTGAAACCAGCCTGGGCTACATATTGAGTTCAAGGCCGGCCTGCACCACAAAGAAAGACTATGTCTCAAAAAACAAATAAAAAAGAAAAAGAAACCAAGGGATGGAGCCCCGGGCTAGTCCCTCCCATACTTGCTGAAGAGTTAAAATTGAGTAAAGATCTTCCTTGTTTATGACACAGTCCCATGGCCTTGTTCTAAAGAGTACCTGTTGGGGTGTCTTGGCAGGACATCCTGACCTGAAGAGAAGTCCTTGGGAGCCTGGCCAGCTCCCAAGGACAGTCCCTTACCTATCAGGAGGACACAGATGGATGTGTGTTCCCTCAAGCACTCAGCCACTTCCTGGGGCTACAAACACCCCAATTCTGGTCACACACTATTGGGACGTCGACACTTTAGCCTTGACTGCCATTTAAGGGGCCTCACTGGTGGGGGACTTTGGAGTCCCATTTGTGGAGAGGATTCTCTCCCCAGACCCTTCCCAGTTACAACCCTGAAAGCCATTAACATGACTCCCCCTGCACTGGGATTTCACACATTGACGCTCTTCCCATCTGGTGGTGGAACTTTCTTTCTGTACTTTCTCTTCCTTCTGTGTAATCGTGTTTGTGTGTGTGTGTGTGTGTGTGTGTGTGTGTGTGTGTGTTAACAGTTTATCACTTTTGTTTCATTATTTTTACCTTGGTGTCAGGGGCTTTTGTTGTTTGTGAACCCAAACCTGTAAATTAAGTAGCCACAACAAACTGCTGTCTCTTTAAGGCAACAGGCCATAATGTGAACAGTACTGTTACTCAGCTCACAAAGACATGGAGGTTTTTTTTTTTTTTTTTTTTGTACTGGGAATTGAACTTAGCACCTTGTGCTTACCAGGCAAGTGCTGTGCTGCTGAGCTGTATCCCTGGCCCTACATGGAGGCGTTGAGAACAGTCATTGCCCCAGGTCTTGCAGTAAGTGCTACAGCTGGGATTCCAGCTCAGTTTCCATGGCTGGGGGTGTAGCTCGGTCATGTGCAAGGCCCCCAGTTCCAACCCCAGCAGTACCTGAAAACCTTCAGTCTCCTGGCTGTAGAACCATGACCCTTGGTCATCCCAATCATTTTTTCCTTTTCCTTTCCTCTCCTTTCCTCTCCTCTCTCCTCTCCGTTCCTCTCCTCTCCTCCCCTCCTCTCCTTTTCCTTCCCCTCCCTTTCCCTTTCCTGTCCTGTCCTTTTTTCTCCCTTTCTGTCTTTCTCTCCCCCTTTTTTCCTATTTCTTTCTTTCTTGCTCCTCCTCTTCTTCGCCTTCCTCCTCCTTCTCCCTCTCCTTCTACTCATCCTTCTCTTCTTCCTCCTCTTTCTTTTTCATAGTGCTGGGGATTAAACCCAGAGAGCACCAGGCTACACCCTCAGGCCTTTTATTTTTTTGAGACACGGCCTCATTAAGCTGTCCCGGCTGGCCTCCAACTTGCCATCCTCCTGCCTCAGCATCCTGAGTAGCTGGCATTATGGGCATGCATTACCACACCCAGCAGAGAAAGTCACTTCTCTGTCCTTGAGTTTCAGCCTAGAGAAGCCACCAACACACGCTGGTGGGTAAGAAAGAGACAAGCAGCCCTGAGCCCCAGAAGCCTGCCTGGCACTCAGCTGGCTTCGGTGTCCCCTGTGGAACATAAACTTCACAGAAGAGCAACCATGCACGTAGAGAAACGGCACATCCAAGACCACTCTGTTATCGTGTCCAGCCACAGACAAAACATGAACCGGGGATATAGCTTAGCAGCACACGTGCCCACCTGCAAGTGCAAGGGCCTGAGTTTGATTCCTGGTACCAAAACAAACAAACAAACAAAAACATGAACATTGTCTGAACTGTGAAAAAGGACCAACCCTACCCCATCCTTGCTAATGTGAGACTGTGGCCTCTTACCTATGGCCACTTTAGCCTCGGCCTTAGTGCTCCCTGCTTCCTGAGAGCATCCAACCCAAAGGAAAGCCCTGCTTCTTTAAACTCTCCCCCAGACTGACCTCACAAAGGCCTGCAGTGTAAGGAGTCCTTTCCAATACCCTCTTCCTGAGACCTGGCCTCCCCCAGCACAGAGCTCTCCCCCGCCGCATGGGGCCTTGTGCAGTGACAGGTGTGTGCCCCTGGCTACCTTTGGCTAGAAAGGCCCTGACACAAGTACCATCCACTGGTGGATCATTGAGCACAAAATACCACTGTCAAAAGTTACACAGTGTTGCCTCCTCCAAAACTAGTTGATGATGAGAAAAAGAAAAATGGCAGCTCCCTTTACCGGTCAGGGGTGATTGGTTTTAAAGAGAGAAGGCAACTTTTTAGGGTACTGGAAATGGCTGGCTTTTTTTTTTTTAAACAGGGTCTTGCTATGTAGCCTAGGCTGGCCTCGAACTCGTGGCGATCCTCCTGCCTCAGCCTCCTGAGTGCTGAGATTATAGGTGTACACCAGCATGCCTGGCATGGTCTACATTTTGAACTAGGTGTTAGTTACAACAAATGCTAAAAAAAAATTGTTGAGCTGTACATTTAAGGTGAGTGTGCTTTCATATTTTATTAGAAACCTATTATACCTGATTTTAAAAGTGTTACCCACCAACTTGAGCAGGTAGTGAGACAACAGACAAGGGCCCGACACTCCCCAAGAGGAACTTCTTATTTTTTCTGTCAAGGCTGCCTCAAATGCCATCTGGCCAGTCAGGCTACCTCAGGTGTCCCACAGCCAGTCGGGGAGATGTGTGCTTGGCTACCACAAGCTTCCTTCTCAGACTGAACCCGGATGACTCTGCCCTGCAGCCCCTGTGGATGGTGCAACCCTCTGCAGCCCTCCTTAGTCAGGTCACTGAGGAGCCCCTTCCCCACCATGATCAAACGGAAAGTCTGCCACCATGTGCAAACCCTCCTCTTCCCTATCCAAGCAGCCTCCCTTTACTCTTAGTGGGTCAGTCCATGTACTGTTCCGCCTATGCTGTAGCATAGGTCCTAATAAAACCTCTTTTGGACGGTATACCTTTGCCTATTCATGATTTCTATCTTGAGCAGAGCACACTGAACGCGGCCAGCTGCCGTCTTCAGGGGCCAGAAGAGATGGCAAGTCCTGCTGGTAGCTGCTGACTCTGAGCGCTGAGGAGGGCCATGAACTCTAAGAGCTGGTAGCTGCTGATATTCAAAGTTCAGGACTATTGACCTTACAAGAGCTACACTCTGCCAACTCACAACCTCAACATAAATTGAGCAAAGGAACCCTCATCCAATTGGTAACTTACTGGTGGTCCACGCCAGCACCCTCTCCTTTAGAGGGCTCTGCAGAAGAGGGTGGACGACAGTGACAGTCATCAGCAGTGGAGAAGTAGCTGAAAAACTAGCTCGTAATTGATTTCTGTACTACATGCGGCTAAAGACTCACACCAACTGATGACAGCAGAAAGAAAAACAGGAAATCCAAAGCTGGTCACCCAAATACTGACTTAAAATAGCTTAACTACAAGGCAGCACCAGGGTTGGGATGGTAGCTGATTTGAAGGAAACCTTAGGCCATTGGAAGCCAAGATCTGTGTTGGAAAGACTGGAAAATTAACTTGTGGAAAATTTAAAAGCATTTGGTTGTTCATCCTCAAAAAGACCAGATACATTTAATCAGTTTATTTTGCAACACCAGAGTCTGGGTGGACTCAAGGAAGACCTTCCTAACAGTGACTTATGAGTAGAGCAGCCCATGACATCCTGGTCTCTGGGAAATTTGAAACTCACCTGGTCAGCAAAGGCCCCAGCATGCCCTGGGCTGTGAGTAGGAGACTGGAATAAATGACCGCCGACCTCCAGCTGTCCCTTTCATGACCAAGGACTCTGGTGTATCATGAAGGTTCTGAGTCAACTGCATAGCTCCAGTTAATTATCCAAAGGGAGCGCTCTCTGTCCACACTAAGCTTTTTATGTTCTCTGGCCATCACCACCAACCAAGCTTTAATTAAATCCAAGGCTTAATTCCCACAGAGCAGTGCTGTCATCACTCTCCTGATGGCTTGTCTTCCAGGAGGATGGTCGTGGCAACAGTGTCTCAGGAAGACAGATGTGCCTAAAGACACCCAAAGCCGGGAATCTAGACGCTGGAGGCCTGGGGGCCCACAGGGAGGTCATGTGCTGGACTGTTGTCCTAAAAGAGCTCATAATGTGTGTGAGAGTTCAGAGCTCCAACCTGGTGGATGGCACAGCGCAGGAAGGGGTCCTGTGGGACTGAGGGGCTCAGGGAAGCTTTGTGGAGAAGGAGAATTTAAGAGAAATTTTAAAGACAGAGCACGATTGGCCAGATCACCAGGTAGGACAGAACATTTCCTGGCACCGGAGTCCCGGGTGGAGGAGACAGCATGCGCTCAAGGTACTGAGACGTAACAGAGACTTAGAGGCTGGGCCTGCAGCTGCCCAGTGGATAACTAAAAGCAGGATGAAGCTTAGCATGTCTGCCTTCGTTTTGTATCTCTCTCTTTTATTACCTGAAAATTTGGGGTCGGATCATAGCTCAGCTCCACACGTAGGCACACTGATCACCTAACAATCATCTGTCTAAAAAACTAGTACTACAAGGTCTATTATCTCTAAATATAACCTACAGCATCCTGCCTCAGAGACAGAGGACACTGAGATCAGAGCACCTCAGGTAATTTTCAGGATCTGCAGTGATACCCAATTGCAAGCTTCTCCGCCCCTTGGGGGATGCCCAGCAGTCTCCAGTTATTGTCTTGGAGTCACCTCAATTCCAGGAAAATTAGAGCCTCGCAGACCGTCTCATGTTGTCGCCACCTCCTCCAAGCAGAAGCAATTACCCCATGATAGGAACCAAGGCGGCTCTTACCACAGACAGCTAAGTTAGGTAGAAATATTACAGGCAGTCAGACCGGAAAGCTCCAAATTTCTTATGGACGTTTACGGGACTTTGGAGGATGGGATCCGAGGTCATTCTCTCCCCACCCTTACCCAGCACACTCGGGGCTCCGCAAACACTAACCTTACCATCTTACACTCCCTGTAGTCATGGCTAAGTCTTTTCCTTCAGGTCTCAGTTATAGCATCACTTTCTCTAGGGAGCGTGAGCACACAGCTTCCCCTCCCCCAGCCCCGGGCAGGTGTCCCTTTTCAAGGCTCGCACGCTAGCTGTTTGTCCCCCTAGAGCACACACCACTGGGTTGTAATTATTCCTTTGTGTGAATTCTCGGCTAGTCTCGGCAATCTGTTGAGGCTAGAGACACGATCTCTTCCACCAGAGTTCCCCTAAGAACCAGCATAAGGCAGTATAGTGGGGGATGATTGAAGGGACATTTGCGGACCTGCTGATATCTCAGGTTCCTCTCTAATCGTAACTAGTGAGACTGTCGAGGACAATGAAAAATCCCAGCTGTCAACAGCTGCAGGTTGGTAAGGTACATACCCTTGACACCAATGGTTAGTCTTTTATTTTCACAGGAAGTAAAGGGGAACACAAAACAATGCAAGACCTCCTCCTCTTTTTCCTGAGAATAAAGAAGAGCCAGCGTTATTTCCGGGCACGCCCGGGAGCTATTTGAGGCACGATGAAGCGGAGGGTTACTCACCGGGACTTTAAGCAGTAATCCTCTGTTCGAAATCGATCTTCGAGGCGGCCGCTTCTCAGACTACCACCAGGGGGAGGAATCGCACCGTATCCCAGGGCGGTTCTCGTGCCAAGAACTCTGGGAATTGTAGTCCTGGGGTTGCAAGGCGCTGTCCCTTCGCGGTGCACCTCGGGAGTTGTAGTTCTTGGAGGAGCAGTGGAACATGCTTTTAAACATCCGTGTTGAGTCCTGGAAACTACAACTACCAAAGGGTCACGGACTCCTGGGTGGTTTCGCGTTTCCGTCGAGTGAAACCTCTGAGGTTGCTTCTGAGGGATCACCTTGACTGGGTAAGTTTGGTTGGAGAAAGCTCTGTTCTCAACTGAACTGTTTGCAGACTTTTTCATATTCCAGTCTGATTTATGGCCTCCTCGTCTCTCAATCCCAGAAACTGCACATTAACCTTTAATCTTCGTCCTTTCTGTGTCCCATTCAGACACCTCCAATATCCACCCACACCCTAAACCCGTCCTTCACCTCTCGGTTCATGCTGGCAGTCCGGGACTCCCCCGGAGACCTCAGCCCCAGCCTGACCCTGCAGCCTGAGCGACCCCAGATCAAGGCTCCTGTTTTCCTTAACTTGTGTGATTAGCTCTTTGACTCACTGTCCTTTTTTTTTTTTTTTTTTTTTTTTTTTTTTTTTTGGTCCAGG
>NW_004955452.1:5472313-5473929 GCF_000276665.1 Chinchilla lanigera | reverse complement strand
AACTCGCAACGATCCTCCTGCCTCAGCCTCCGGAGCGCTGGGATTGCAGGCGTGCGCCACCACGCCCGGCTTTGTCCTGTTGTTCATGCTGGTGAAAGAAGGGTCCCATTTCTTCTTGATGCTGGGAACTTGGAGGTCAGCCCAGGGGGCTCTAGTCCAACCCTACGCCCCGCTGTCCGTGACCTCGGACAAATCGTACAACCTCTCTGGGGCTCAGTTTCTTCATCTATAAAATGGAGATGACCATTAGTCCCAGGGAGAAGCTGTGTTTTGGAGCCAGTAAGCTAATAGGTGTGAAAGTGCTTTTAAACTGTAAGGCCTCTGCAGGCGACAGAAGTTATTTATTACATTTATTAGTAGCCTGGAACACCCCTATCAGGGCTGCGTTTCAAATTCGGCCACCTTGTTACTTAAGCCTGTTCGTTGAGCCTTGATGTCTCCATCCAAGAGCAGATGGTATTTCCTCACTTCCTCCAGAGATCAACGATCAGACAAACCAGTGAGCTTTCAGTCTCCGGGGAGCTTTGTCTGAAAGGAAGCGCTAGACAGGTGCTTATCTTGGATGCTGTCCTGAAAGAGCCAGTGATGAAAGGTCCACATGGCTGGTAGGGGGCAGCAGGAGGACAGCCGCAGTGTTAAGCTCTGTCCGTTCCCATGGGGCTCTTCTGGCCCTGCTTTGGCAGGGGTATCTCAGGCCTGGAAAGACTGAGAGGGAAGAGTGCCTGGGTATGCTGAAAGAGAGAGACATAGCATTATTAGGTACTGACATTTTATGAGCACTTAAAATGTACTAAGCTCTAGACAGTGTCACTCTTCTTACTTAAATTTCACTTAAAGTCGGGCGGGGTGGCGCATGCCTGTAATCCCAGCACTTGGGAGGCTGAGGCAGGCAGATCATTTCAATTTCGAGACCAGCCTGGGCTACAAAGTGAGCTCAAGGCCAGCGTGAACCGCATAGCGAGACCTTGTCTCAAAAAGACAAAAAAAAAAGAAGTGTTCCCATTTTACATATAGAAAGCTTAGGTGCAAAGAAGTCATGTAAAGTTATCTCTACCTTCTGTGGCTATACTACCTTTTATATAGCAAGTGCCTATGCACATTGTTTAATCTTTTTTGACATTATTAGCAGTTGTTGTTTCTATCAAGTGGGTTCATTATCAGAGTTTGTTTTTTTTTTTTTTATCTTTTTGAGACAGGGTCTCGCTATGCAAATCAGGCTGACCTTGAACTCACTTTGTAGCCCAGGCTGGCCTTGAACTCGAAAAGATCCTCCTGCCTCAGCCTCCCGAGTGCTGGGATTACAGGTGTGCGCCACCACGCCCAGCAGTTTCAGAGTTGAAGGAACTTTCACAAGGTCTCACAGCTAATAATTAGCAGAGGTGACTTTCAGAGTCATCCAAGCCTTTTTTTCCTACTCTTCCCTGTAACCTTATTTTTAGATCAGAAAGACAGATTCCATTGCTCAGAAACGGAGAGAGTTTAAATCAAAACCAAATGAAGGTACATGTATCAAGTCCCTACTATTTGGAAAGCTTGTGGGTAGATGGTTGGACTTACAAAGAACATAGTCTTGGGGCTGGGGATTTAGCTCAGCGGCAAAGCGCCTGCCTGGCAAG
>NW_004955452.1:5457394-5470973 GCF_000276665.1 Chinchilla lanigera | reverse complement strand
GCCACCAAGCCCAGCTTGGCCAATTATTTTTATTTCCAAGCAGAATTTAATTGATGTCCCTCTCAGAACTTTGTGAGAGATCTGCCACCCTTCCCCCTGCGTGTGTGTGTGCGCGTGTGCGTGCGTGTGTGTGTGTGTGTGTGTGTGTGTGTGTGTGTGTATTCAAATCCACTTACTCTGATTCCTGTTCCAAGCACTGTTTTCAATGCTAGATGAAACAAGTCTCTTCCCATAAGAAGCAACTATCTTCCTACTCACCAGGTCCTGAAACCTGATTATATTTGGCTCTTCTCTCTCCACTGACTTTGCAGATCCACTCAGTTGACAAATCCTATTGTTTCTGCTTTCACTGAGTCAACATGTATTTACTGGGTATTTGCTAAAATACCAGGCTAGGTATTAGGCTAGGTGCTTTAAATATTTCATTTCACTTTATTTCCGTAGCAACCCCATGAGGATAGAGAGGATTCTCATTGGCTTAGAGAGGTCAGATAACTTGCCAGAGAAAGCAAACTAGGCAGCAGAGGAGCTGGGCTTCAAGTGTGGGTCTTTCAGGTATAATTTATCTCCCAGCACTTCACTCCCAGAGCAGATTCCAGCTCCTCAGCCTAGCACTTGAGGCACTGCTGTCTTCTAGGTCTTATCATGTTTCCTTTCTCCCCTTGCACCCATCACTAACTACTCTGTTTCTTGAATGCTTTTTGTTATTATTGTTATTTTTGTTTTGTTTTGTTTTTTGAGACAGGGTCTTGCTACGTAGTTCAGGCTGGCCCTGAACTTACTTTGTAGCCCAGACTGGCCTTCAACTCATGGCGATCCTCCCGTCTCAGCCTCCCAAGTGCTGGGATTACAGGTGTGCTCCACCATGCCCGGCCTTTGAATGCTTTCTTAACGCTCTGCCTTTACCCACTGTTTCTTCCGCTTAAAAGTTAGCCCTCCCATCTTCTGCTGCCCTCCACTCCCAAGCTTGGGGAGTCCTGTCTCCTCAGAACTCTTCCACTGTTTTATCTGACTCTCTTTTATGACAGTTGGAATTTGCAGCTGCTTCAGGGTCATGTGGGTGACGTGTGTCTTGCGGCCCCAGCTGTAGGTCATGTGTGTGTGTGCCCTCAGCAACAAGAGTGCAAGGAGGGCCAGGCACTGTGACTGAGCAGCTCCCATCTTCCTCTGCTCTGGCTGCGTCAGGAGCTTAGCTTCTTTTTTAGGATAATTGAGTTTATTTTTTATTTTTCGAGAGAGTCTTGCTATGTTCCCCACACTTGAGTCTTGAACTCATGGGCTCACAAAATCATTTATTATCTTCTAAAGTTAAACAGAGCCAAGTGTGGTGGCGCACACCTGTAATCCCAGCACTCAGAAGGCTGAGGCAGGAGGATTGTTGCAAATTGGAGGCCAGCTTGGGCCGGCCTGAACTGCATAGCAAGACCCTGTCTCAAAAAGACAGTAAGTAAATAAATTAAAAAAAAAAAAAGTTAAGCAGAACACCATTGGGATTATTTGGGGCTTTCCATTCTGTGGAGTGGTTTCTAGCGGACAGGACAATTGTATATAATTATGGTTCTGCTTGTGACCTTGAACAGCTCACAGACTCTCTCAGGACCTTAGTTTCTTCCTCAGGAAAGTGTATAGAGGTACTGGGCGGGAGTGGGGAGGTGATTGTGAGGAGAATTGACAGAAATGATCCCTGAGGTCTCTTCTTGCTCAGGCACGTTTTGACTTGAACTCTCTGAACCCTTCCAGGGCTGTTAAAGGAAGCAGAGTAATGTGATGATTAACAGTATGGGATGCTTTTATTGGTTGCAAACAACAGAAGTCTAATTCTGTCGGCTTATGTTTTTAGTTGTTTTGTGGTCCATATTGAACCCAGGGCCTTGTGCATGCTAGGTTCACTCTATACCCCCAGTCCTTGTTAGTTCTGTTGACCTCAGAAAGGGAGTTTATAGGTTCAGGTGACTAGAAAGTCTGGGAGTGGGCCAAGTGTCAGATGTGCTTTAATCCAAGGATTCTTATGTTTTCCTGAATAAAGCTTATTTCTCTGAGATTCTCCCAGCTCTGCCGTCCACTGTGGATAACCTCATCCTCAAAGTTGGCAAAGTGGGTGCCGTAGTTCAAAGCCACTTGACAGATAACAGCTGTACATCATGCTAGTTCAGAACAACAAAGAAGGTTTCTCACCTCAGCCGTCAAACCAAAGTCTTGGGCTTTATTCTGATTGGACCAACTTAATGTTAGATGTCCACTCTTTGTCCACATACTTCCCGGGGCCCAGAAATGGCTGATTGGCTCAGGTCACTTTGGGGCTGGCTCTGGAGGTTGGGGAGAGGTCAGCCCCACCAAAGTCACAGGCAGTAGATCCTGGGGAGTTTGAGCACAACTCCATGTTACAGCCACAGTGTCCATGATTTGATTCTGGCGCTGATACCTGTGTGTTGTTGGGTAAGTTACATAATTTATCAAGCCTCAGTTTCCTTGTCTGTGAAATGAGTTAATAATGGACTGTTTAAGGATTAAATTAAATATTGGATGTAAAGCACTCGCCGTAGTTCCTGGCAGAGTGCGATGATGATGATGCTGGTCTGGAGAAACTGAAGGCATCGGGGAACCATGGCATTAGCTGCAGTTTAGGAAGCAGCAAAGGCCAGGAATGGGACCTAGTCAGACGCAGGCATATCCGGCGCCAGGAAGGTTCCCGTTTGATCTGCGCATGTCATACTCCTGACCGCTGCCTTTTTGTGCTCTTCTTACATCTTGTCTAGAAATGTTTTCTGCCCATTGTCTGCCCTGCCAAACCTCCTCGTCTTCCAAGGCCTGCATAAGTGCCACCTTAGAGTCAGTCGTTTAGGTCAGACCTCGTAGCTGCCTATGTGAGTCATCCTGTGAACGGCACCAGTTATATTTAAGGACTCAGTGTCTAGGCTTGCCTGACCAGGGTTTGCTGCACTAATGCAGGGCAATTTGAGGAGTTACCCAATCTCTCTATGCTGTAGTTTCCTCCTCTCTAAAACAGGTCTCAGTGCTAGCTGCTTCGGAGAGTTGTCGAAAGAACGAAATGAGATAATGTACATAACATGCTTAGCATGGTGCTAAAAAGTAAATAGTAGAACTTAGTGACTATTACTAGCTCGATAAGGCCGAGGTCCCTGTCCCTGTAGCAGGTACTGCTATTATGCTGGGCATGTAGTAGGTGCTGAGTAAACACTTGGAAGATTTGAAGATGGTAGTTCTTTCTCCTCATCACCATTTCCTTACCGTACCAGAAAAAAGAAAAAATCATCCCCTAAATGCTGGTAAAGTCACTGTGGCAAAGCAGATGATCTGTATGATACAACGTGTGACTGGCAGGGAGGATGGAGCGATAAGGGCAGGAAGAAGTAGATAGGGTGGCATGTGACTCGCAAGGAACCAGAAGTTAAGAAGCAACCAGCAAGAGGCTGTTCTGTGTCTCACCCTCCAGCCGTCAAGTCCAGCATTACTCCGGTCATTTGGTTCAGCTGGTGATGAGATGGGGACCAGCCAGTCTATGTGCTTCCCGCCTGTCTCCGGACCCCACCTTGTGGGCTGTGGGGATGTGATGGAGGGGCAGAGTCTCCAGGTAGGTGTCTCTCGCTCCGCCCCTGCCTGCCCTGTGACTGCATGATCGCAGTTCCAGGAAGGGGAGGCTGACTTACAGCTGGTCTGGACGTGGGTATTAGCCCCGGCTCTGTCTTCCCTGGCCTTTCTTCTTCTTCTTCTTTCCAAGCACCGTATTGGAAAACTTCCCAACTGACAGAGACCATGAGTTCTTTCTTCAAGTAGGAAGGAGGGGGCCCTAGCTGCAGAGACAGCTCCTCTGTCTTGAGAGCAGATGCCTAATTATGGAAAGCTTTTTGTTTTATTTTGTTTAATCTCATCCCAGTGCACACGGATAAGAACAGCAGTGGCCGTGGCTGTGTCACTGCCTGGGTCCTCTCCTCTCCTGCCGCCCGGTTTCCCTCCTGCTTCTTCTGGACTTTCCTCCAGCAGTGTCTACTGTATCCTGAGAGCCAGCCTGGAGGGGCCAAAGGGCAAATCTGTAGCTCCTAGAGATTTTCCAGGCTTGGGCTCAGGGCCAGATTTAAATCTTTCAGTGTTCCAAGCACTCAGATGTTTAGTGCCCCTCCATCCAAGATGTAACTCGAAAGAGTTCGCTGTTTGAAATAACACAACGCTTCGTGTAGGCTGGAAATAAGACTGTTTCCTTCTGGATCTCCTGACCGTCAAGGCTGGGGATGGTAATGAAACCTAAGTTTCCCTGTGTTGGTGCCCTTCCCGGCTAGTGCCACAACGTGTGTCTGCCGGGAAATCTTAATGGTGCTTGGACTTCTTGCTCTGAGCTGCTGCTGTCTTATTTCCTACAGGGGAGCTTCTTTCGACTCTTCTACCCCTGTCAAGAGGCAGGGGAGGCCACGGAGCGACCGCTGTGGATTCCCCGCTACGAGTACTGCACTGGCCTGGCCGATTACCTGCAGTTTAATAGGCGCTGGGTGGGGCTGCTGTTCAACCTGGCTGTGGGTAAGGCTGGCCTGGCCCTAGGTGTTCTTTGTTGCCTGGTTATGTCCCTAGGAGAACTAAAGTACCTTTTAGGTTTTTTTTGGTCTTTTTGAGACAGGGTCTCGCTATGTAATTCAGGCTGGCCTCAAGCTCACTTTGTAGCCCAGGTTGGTCTTGAACTTGCAACAATCCTCCTGCCTCAGCCTCCCGAGTGCAGGGATTATAGGGGTGCACCACCACACCCAGCTGCTTTTAGCTTGTAGAGTCTTTTTGTAGTGGGTGGGATTGGACAAGTTACCCAGTCTGAATTGCTGCCTTTGCAGGGTTGTAGTATAGGAAGTATATAAAGCCTGTAGTACAGTGCTTGGGGCATTGAACGGGTCCTACAGGCAGCAGCTATGAGTCCTTGATGCAGCAGTTAGTAATTCTCACTCTCCGCCAGCTGTTGTGTAGATTGGCCATTCTTAACTCAGGGAGCAGACAGCCTCCTGCTGCTCTTCTTCTAGCCCTCCCTCTTCTGGGGGGTGCTCTCATCGAATCATCCACTTCTTCCCAAAGGCCCCGAGCCCAGGAACTCTGCCTCCTGCCTTGGCATCTCGAGTATCTGCCCAGACTTGTGGAGTGTTGCCTTTTTTGTTTGCTTGGTTTGTTGGTTTGTTTGCTTTGGCGTGTTTTGATCATGCTGGGCACAGAACCCAGGGTCGTGTGCGTGAGCGAGCGTTGGATCCAGCACTGTGCTTCAGGAACCCCCTGGGTTTATCTTCCCTCTTTTTATTGTGTTCACTCCAGCAAAGAAAAGAGGAAGACAGTAGATGGTGATTGCCCTGGGGTGCTTAGGGACAATCTGTGGTTCTCCCCAGGGGAGGGACACAAATGCCTGCCAAGCCTGTGCTTGGTCTGTCCTTGGGATCGCAATTTCCGGGCAGCCAGAGATTCTATAGCCTGTGTCTCTACCAGGATCTTGTCGCCTGCCTGTTAGCTGGAATGGCCCCTTTAAGCCGAAGGACTCTGGATACCCCTTGATCATCTTCTCCCATGGCCTAGGAGCTTTCAGGTAAGAAGTTTTGAAACCCAGACTTTGACATATTCTCAGTTATGGCTGTTGAGTCTTAAGTGATCCTTAAAGGGCTGTTTCCATGTGCCAGATGGTCTCATCTGCCATCTGCTTCCTACCAAGCACCACGTCCATCTTTTTGCCTTTCGCAAACCCCTTTCCCTGGTGGAGCCTCGCACCCTTCACTTTTTATTTCTAGCATTTATGTAAATGTACACTTTCGCTGTCTTCCTATGCTACAGCCCAGAAGTTCTAGGAAGAGCTTGAACTTTATAATCAGAGGATCCTTTATTCAACCTATGTCGAGGGACTGTTCTGTACGTGGCACTGGCATGGTGGGCAGTAAGACAGACTTGGCTCCCTGCACTCACAGAGCCCGCAGCCTGACCTCTTTCTCAGCTAGCCGCTTGTGCACTGTGGGAGCCTGGAGGTTTCAGCACCTGCCCAGTGGGCATTCCGCTCCCACAGGGTGGTCTGTGAGAGAGCAAGCACTTAGGAGGATTGATGCGGAGAGGTGCACGTTCTGTCATCTGTCCTCTCCCTTTCTCCACGTGGAGGGACAGGGTGCTCTCTCACTAGACTTGGGAAACTTTGGCTTATGTTTCAGGAATCTTGCCATAACTTGAAGAATCTTCCCAGAATTCTGATTTCCACACCACGATGTGTTACATACTGTAGCTTAATAATGGTAGTTCAAGTGCTCCTGGTCAACCTCAGGAATGTTTTTCTCTATTGATCTATCAACATATATGTCTAGGTTATGTTCGAATGTGGCAGCATCTCAAAGACTTTACTACCCCCAAACCATTCCACACCATAGCCAGATCTGTTTTAAAACCAAATATGATTTTGTCATTTCAGACCTTGAACAGTGCCTGGCATATAGTAGGTGCTTAATAAATATTTGTTGAGTGAGTGAATGACTGTCCTTCCTCTAATTGAAACTTCTTACTAGCACCTTGAACTTAATTCCATTGTTTTCGTGGTCTTACCTAGATGCAGGCCCAAGATAAAGTTTCTAGGTTCATTTGCGCTACTTGCCCTCTCCTGCTCTGGACCAGCTGACCTTCTTTTACTTAACTTAGAGAATTGTATTATTTCCTGCTTTGGGGTCTTTATCTGGGCTGTCCTTTGTGGCTTTTTCTTTTGTCTGAAATATTTGCTGTTCTTCTCGTCACATCCTCAACTCCCTTTCATCTCTTGCCTAAATTCCAGTTACCTTTAGGGTCTTAATTAGGCACACCCATCCCAACCCCTTTATTATATTAGGTTAAGTTTTCTAGTACAAATTTTGCTTTTCAGTATTTAAGATAATTGTAATAAATTTACTATTTATGTAATTATTCTTTTGGGAGGGGGCTGGGGATTGAACCCAGTCTTTGCACTGAACTACGTCCCCAGCCCTTTTTGAATTATTTATCAACCCTTGTCTGCCTCTAGCTCTTATCTGAGAGACTTCATTATGATTTAGTCAACATTGTTGGGGGATTCTCGGTTAAATACAACTTGCCCAGATGCTCACTGAGGCAGGCAGACTGGGTTCTTACGTTTCCTTTCAGCTTTTCCCTCTTTTCTGGGGAAGGCAGCAAACTAGATTTCAAAAGCAAAGACGCCTGGCACGTTGGCACACGCCTGTTATCCTAGTACTCGGGTGGCTGAGATGGGAGGACCTGAGTCCAAGGCCAGCCTGGGCAACATGCTGAGACCCTGGTTCAAAAAAAAGAGAGAAGACAAATTGAGCTTTTACTTCCAAGAACTGTGTTACTTCCTTTCTTGGGGTCTTTATCTGTGCTGCTCATCTGTTCTGGTCTCCCTGTCATCTCTTGCCTGAATTCCAAATTACCTTTAAAGTTTTAATTTGGGTTTTATTTTCTTAGAAACACCCCCAAAAGAGATGGGGGTCTCACTAAATCACTGAGTTTCCCAGAGTAGGCTTGAATTTGTCATCCTCCTGCCTCAGCTTCCCAGAGTGTTCTGATTACAGGTATACATCACCATATCCAGCTATAATTATTTAATGTCTGTAAAATCCATACAGGCAGAGATCATGTCTATCGTTTGTCACTTTTAGTGCCTGAAAAGAAGTAGTTTCAAAAATATTAATCGTATGAATACAAGTGCTATGTTTTGCTGAGTTCTCATTCATTCAGTAGACATCTGCTGAGCTGTGGGCCAGCATGGGAAGAGAGGAAAGTGGGGCATCCAGAGATAAACAGTCTGGGAAGTCTCATCCACTGGGGGAGCCGGCATGCAGACCTCTGTAACTGGCCTACGCTTCAAAGTACAGAGTAGATGTGGACAAAAGGCTGGAAGGCAGGGAGGTAGTTTTCAGTGTTATCACCTTGTTCAGTGAGCTAAGCCCCTGCTCTGTGCCAGGGCTAGACATCGAATAGTGGAGAAGGAAGAGTCCCTACCTTCAGGAAAATTTAAGTCTAGCAAGGGAAAGAAACTAGAAGACATTCCCTCCTAAACCCAGGGGTTTATCTTTTTTTATTTTATTTTTGGCTTTTTGGACAGGGTCTCACTATGCAGTTCAGGCTGGCCTTGAGCTCATGTTGTAGCCCAGGCTGGCCTCAATCTCACAATGATCCTCCTGCCTCAGCCTCCCAAGTGCTAGGGTTATAGGCCTGGTCCAGGGTTTATCTTACAGAATGAGTAAGGGCATGACTTTGGAGTTAATCTTTTTGGTCTAAGCATCTTTATTACCTCAAGCCCAGGGTAAAACAATTACAGATACTCTTCATTAATCAGAAGATTAATGCCACCACGCCTGGTCCAGGGTTTATCTTACAGAATGAGTAAGGGCATGACTTTGGAGTTAATCTTTTTGGTCTAAGCATCTTTATTACCTCAAGCCCAGGGTAAAACAATTACAGATACTCTTCATTAATCAGAGCATCACAGCACTCTGGGAGGCTGAGGCAGAAAGATCACAAGTTAGAGCCCAGCCTGGGCAACTTAGTGAGGCCCTGTCTCAAAAAAATAAAATAGTAAAATAAATAAAATGGACTGGAGATGTAGCTCAGTGTAAAGGCCCTGAGTTCAGTCCTTGTACTGAAAAAGGAGAAGGAGGAGAAGAAGAAGAAGAAGCAAAAAACAAAACAAGTGACATCCCAAGAAAAGGGGCAGGGAGGACAAGGGACACAGTTTCCTTTAGTTGCATCTCTGGTTAATTCACCTGTGAACCCCTTCCCACGGCCAGAGACCTATAGTTCTTCATCCCAGCAAGGAGTATGTGCATTTAGGTACTTCCTGTTTGCAATATGCCATTGCTTATGTGGCTTGCATGCTGTCCTCTGAAGTAGGGCAGGGAAGTGCGTTTTACAGCTGAGCAAATGTTTTGAATGGCAGTCTTGCCCACAGTTATGGCATTCAGACTGGGAAGGGATCATATGAATAAGAGAATATGGTAAAATATTTCATTAATTAAAATTTTTGATTGTATGTTGAAATTATAGATTAAATAGGGTATAATAAGTAAAATAAAATATAATAAATACAGTAGGCTGTTATAGGTTAAATAAAACATTATTAAAGTTAATATCTGTTTATTTTACTTTTTAAAATATATCTGCTGATATATAAAATATATCTGGCACACTTGGGAGGCTGAGGCAGGAGGATTGCCACAAGTTTGAGGACAGCTTGGGCTGTATAGTGAGTTTAAGGCTAGCTTAGACTACATAGTGAGATCCTGTATCAAAAACAACAACAACAAGAATAAATAAATAAATAAAAATATGTGTGTGTGTATATATATCTGCTAGAAGAATTTATATTACTTTTAAATTTAGTATTGTATTTCTCTTGTACCATATTGGGCTACAACTTAACCACACAGGTTAACCTGGTTTATGAGGGGAGGCTGTGAACTATAATATTTTGACAGTGTTATCAAAATGAGATTCTTCTTCTTTTTTTTTTTTTTTGGTACCAGGAATTGAACTGATGACCTCGCACTTACCAGGCAGGCCCTGTGCCACTCAGCTATATCCCCGGCCCCTCTTCTT
The DNA here is from genome assembly GCF_000276665.1 of Chinchilla lanigera. Classification (NCBI taxonomy): domain Eukaryota; kingdom Metazoa; phylum Chordata; class Mammalia; order Rodentia; family Chinchillidae; genus Chinchilla; species Chinchilla lanigera. The sequence continues at coordinate 5,461,400 of NW_004955452.1, read as the reverse complement.
CCTCTTCTTTTTTTTCTGCTTTTTTTGAGGCAACATCTCACTAAGCAGTGCAGGCTGGCCTTGAGCTTGCTTCTGTAGCCCAGGCTTGTCTCCAAGTCATGCCAATCCTGCCTCAGCCTGCACAATGCTGGGATTACAGGTGTGCATCACCATACCCAGCACCAAATTCATTATTGAGGAAAAAGGGAAAAACAGACATTTGTAGTAGGCACTCAGTGGTATCTGCCATATCTTTTTTTTTTTTTTTTTTTATGGAAAGTTTGAGGATAGACAGAAAATCTACGTGCTGAATTGTAAGTGGTTTCCATAGTAAAGAAATAGCCAATCTCTGTTTTCAGGGTGCATTATAACTGGTTTGGAAGACATGCAGAATATACACAATAAAAGTGCCATTGGGGAAAAAAAAAAGTCCCATTGAAGTAGCCAAAATACATTTAGGGGCTGAGGCTGGGCTGACTCAGTGGGATCGGGTGGGTGGACCTGCATGCACTTCCTGGAGGAGGACATGGGCACACTGGGAGAGGAGGCCTCTGCTGGCTGGAGAGAGCCTCTATGGGCACTTTCCCAGACCAGACTCCTCTGGTTAGGGTTAGGGCCACCAGCAGATATGGTTGGAATGGGGGTGAAAGTGGGGCCATTCTTTTGATCCCCTTCTCTGTTGTTGGAATCTCTAGGACATTGTATTCAGCCTTCTGCATGGAGCTGGCCTCTCGTGGCTTTGTGGTGGCGGTGCTGGAGCACAGGTGAGGGACGACAGTCACAACGACCTGTCACGACAGTCACAACAACCTGTCACGGAGTAGGTGCCTGCGCTGAGCTAGGGTGTAGGCTAGTTCCCTATCAGTGTATGATGTCTTTTTCTTTTTCAGAAGACTTTGTTTTACAGTGAGGGTCAAGCCCGGGGCCTTGAGCACGCTAGGCAAGAGCTCAACCGCTGAGCTTCACCCCCGGCTCCCATGTGTCATTTCTAATCCTTCCACCAAGGCAAGGTGTTAGAGTTATTTTTAAAAGGAGAAAACCAAAGTTCAAAGATAACTTGCAGAAACTGACACAGCTGAGTCAGGGTTCAAAGTCCAGGTCTGTTCTCAGAATTCACGTTTTTTTCTACTCTCCTTTGCCCCTCCCCAGATTTCCTTCCCAGCCGAAGGGGAGCCTATCTCTCTTGGCTGGAAGGGAGATTTGGGAAGGGAGAGGCGTAAGCTGATGAGTCTCTCCTGCTTTCCTTCTGATGGCGTGTGTATTTCAGGGACCAGTCAGCTGCTGCTACCTATTTCTGCAAGCAGGCCCCAGGGGAGAACCAGCCTGCCAATGAGTCACTGGAGGAGGAATGGATCCCCCATCGTCGGATTGAGGAAGGGGAGAAGGAATTCCATGTTCGGAATCCCCAGGTAGACTTACACCAATTGGGGAGGGAGAGTTAATAACCCTGTTTTCTTTGTACTTTACCCACTGTATTATCAGCTTTCCCTTGCTATAGGAAATACCTGCGCTAATAATAAGAGCAAAGGTGTATTTAGGTCATAGTTCTAAAGGTTCCAGTCAAGGTCAGGTGGACCCATTGCTTTGAGTCTCTGGGGTTGCTAGATGGCAGTGGTGTGTGTGTGTGTGTGTGTGTGTGGTGTGTGTGTGTATGTGTGTGGTGGAGCCACTCACTTCATGAACTCAAAGCAGAAGAGACTGGGGTCCCGTAATTCCTTGAGGGCATGTCCCCAGGGATCTGAGGGCCTCCCAGTAGATTCACCTCCTAAAGATTTTACCACTTCCCTTAGAGCCACCCTAGGGACAAGTTTTTACTCGATGGACCTTTGGGGGATGCTTATCCAAACCATGCCATTCAATAAGCAAGTGTTTTAACTGACCTCTCTCAAAATCTCTATCATGGTGGTTCTAAGCTTGCCATATCAATGGGAATAAATGGGGTATGAAGCAGGTCTTTTATAATTGCCAGGATCAGAAACCCAATTTTAGCTTGTTTGTATGATAAAGAGAAGTAGTTGACTCATGTCGGTACACTATAGGGAGAGCAAGACCGCTGGAACCAGCTTCAAATGCCATTAGGACTTGCTCTCAGAGAGAGCTGGCTCAGCTCTGTCTCTGTGCCTTTGGGCTCATCTGTAAACTGGCTTCTTTTCCAAGGTTTGCATCACAGCTCTTAACAGGCCTGAGCTTGCAGATGTTTGACCTGATCATCAGAGGATAGGGATGTTTAGGGATTCTCCCCAGTCTCCCACGCCGGCGCCAAGCTGCAGTTTGAAAGATTCTAGAGAGGGATTCCCAGCCTGGGGAGAAGTGCCAGATGAAAGTTCCCGCCAGAAATACCTCATGAGATTTGGCTCAGGGGTGGTCCTCAGAAGCTGGGGTTCACAGGAGGAGGGAGTTGCCTGGTAAGTGCTAGGCAGACAAAAGCAACAGATGTGTACTATAAATGAGCAAGTAGAACCCAGCACTGGATTGCTAATAACACTCTCGATTCCTCTTGTTTTTAAAATGGTTTCCTATACATCATCTCACTGATCCTCCTGACAGAGTCTGAACAAGACTGATTCCATTATGCCATTCGGTGGTGTTTCTGTGAGCTGCAAAGGCCGATGTGCTTGCTGAGATGGGTGTGGGCAGCTACCCCTACCCTTAGGGGAGTAAGGTTGTTGCTAGATGGTTGTGGGGTGTTCCAGCTCCCGTCACCCTCTCTGTTGCAGGTACACCAGCGGGTAAAGGAGTGTGTTCAGGTGCTGAGGATCCTGCAGGAAGTTACTGCAGGGGAGACTGTCCTCAACGTCTTGCCTGGTGGGTTGGATCTGATGACCTTGAAGGTATGGCAGCCACTGGTATGACTCAGAGCCCACATACTTATCTAAACTTTCTTGGTTACAAGTAATAAACCCATTTCATTAGCTTAACCCAAAAGAGAGCTTACTGGCCCACACAGCTAGCAAGACACTGGCAGATTTCAGACCAGTGTCGGTAGATCCAGGGTCAGAGACATTGTGTGAAAGCCCTGGCATCCTTCCTTCCCTTGTGACTCAGTTTCCGCCTGTGTGTGTGGACTTTCTTCAAGTTTGACTCCAGCCTGGGGCAACCTGGTGACTTATTAAGGCCCTTTGTCATTAAATTATAAATATATACATGCATATATTATAATTATAATTAAAAACTTTAAAAGGGACTGGAGCTATAGCTCAGTGTGAAGGCCCTGGGTTCTATCCTCAGTACTATAATAGATAGGTAGATAGGTAGGTAGGTAAATAGATAGATAGATAGATAGATAGATAGATAGATAGATAGATAACAAACTTGCTTCTAGGCTATGACCCAGTGTTGGTCGCATCCTCTCCACCATCCCCAGCCAGTCACTGTGCTAGAGGGAGAGGGTATTGTGATTGGCCCACCTGTGTCCACTTCTGGGTCATTGGAATCTGAGCTCTGGTATTGAGGTCCCCACCAGGCCACATGGATAAAGGAGGAATGATTCATTCTCCAGGGAAGAGCTGTGGGGCAGCAGACTACCTGTGTGTGCCTACTGCAAGCTAATTCTTTGAGGAAATCCTGCCACCCTCCCAGGAGGGTATGAAACCATCCTGGCCGTGGGGTTGGATGCCTATAAAGGTACAGTCTCCCCCTACACCCAGTCTTTTCCCAATTTCAAAAGTAGTTCAGGCTGTATTCAGAGAACCAAGAAATCACACAAAAGGATAAAGAAAAAAACCTTTTAAAAAATATTTTGATGTTTGTCATTCCAGTGTTTTTAGATTTCATTAACGTGTATCTATCCACCTCAATCAGTCAGTCTATCTATCCATCCGTCTACCTATCTAATTTATGTGTGCTTGTGTGCATGTGTATGTTGTGTGCATGCGCAGTACTGGGGATTGAACCCAGGGCTCTCACTGAGCTGCATCCCCTGCCTGCCCCAGGTTGCCCAGGCTGGGCTGGAACTTGGTGGTTATCCTAGCTACTTTTCTCATTGCTGAGACAAAATGCCTAGTACCCAAAGGTTTTTTTTTTTTTT
>NW_004955452.1:5440340-5456834 GCF_000276665.1 Chinchilla lanigera | reverse complement strand
CCTGGCAAGCACAAGGTCGTGAGTTCAATTCCTGGTACCGGGTGTGTGTGGGGGGACAAAACCAAAAACAACAATTATCCTCCAACCTCAGCCTCCTAAGTAGCTGGGATTATAGGTGTACACTGCCATTCCCCAATTTATATCTATATTTAAAGCAATAAATATTGTCATTTTTTTGAGAAAGGATCTCACTATGGAGTGCAGGCTGGCTTGAACTCACTTATGTAGCCCAGGCTGGCCTTGAATTCATGGTGATCCTCCTGCCTCAGCCTCCCAAGTGCTGGGATTATAGGTGTGCACCACCATGCCCAGTTCAATAATGTTGTCATTTAAAACAAGCTATTTTTGTGGCCCCTTTTTTCCCACTTAGCAAAGTAGTATGAGATTCTTCTTGGGCTTTTTTTTGTTGTTGTTTTTGAGATTCTTGTTGCACTAAGGTTTTTCTATGGCATGTTTTTTAATAGCCATGTAATATTCCACTGCACAAGAACGTACTGTACATTGAATGCTCACCCTGATCAGAGTCCCTCACACATATTTATAAAGTCGACATTATTAACTCTGTACATTGAAAGAAACCAAAGATCAAAGGCTAAGTATCTACCCAGAATTAGAGCTAAGTAAGTAGTTGAGTCAGACCTTAAGCTGGGGCTTTTTTATATCAAAAGCTATGCCTTGTGCCCCCAAAGGCTCTTAGAAAATATCTGTTCAAGGCTCTAGCAATGACCTGTAGGTAGAAGCATCTGCCTGGTGGAACCTAGAGTGCTTTGCTCACTGTTTTAGTGTTACCAGTCCCCTGCCGAGAAGCAAGGGTCCCAGCACTGAGCTGTGGGCCCACATGCCTGGGAGCCTGAGACAGGCTCAGCGAATAGCGAGCTGCAGTCCAGGTGGGTTATTTAAAATGTACCCTTTTGAAGAAAATACAGAATAAAAAGCTAAGTAAATTTTCACCTGTCAGATTGAATGAAATCCAAAAATTGATTAGTCCCTCTGTTGACAAGCTGTAGGGAAATAATTATTCTCTACATTGCCAGTGAAAGTACAAATTGCCCCATGGAGGGCAGTTTGGCAAGAGCTATCAACATTACAAAAGCGCATATTCTTTGACCCAGCAGTTTCCGGTTCTGGGAACTTATAACCTGCACAGCACACATGCGATGTGATGTGTGTCTAAGGTTGTTGATTCCAGTGTTTGTAATAGAGAGAAACTGATGACAGCACAGATGTCCACCAGTAAGAGACCCAGCTAATAGATTATAGAACAGTATCTATATTATTTAAGTAATATACATTGGTGTAGCACATATACTTCATATTTCAGTGGCTTAATACACTAGAAATTTCTCCCTTACATAATGTCAACAGAGTGCTCCTGTATGAGAAGTAACTTAGGGATCCAGGCTCCTTTTATCTAAGGGTTCTATCTACCCTCTTTCACTCACAAATCCACATTGGCTATGTGTGTTAAGCCAAGAAAATGGAAAAGGATACAAGAGAAGTTTTATGGACTGGATTTGGGAGGAGATGTATTATCTTGGCTCACATGCTCTTGGCTAAAACTGCATCAAAAGGCCATATCTAACTGCTGGGAAGTAGCCTGGCTGTGATGATCAGCTCGCTACCCACCCAAGGTGAAGTCAGACGGAGCTGGAAGAAAGGAGAAGGAAGTTCTACCTGTACTAATATTGTTATACAAATATGTTAGACAAAGAGCCACTTGTAAAAGGAGGGGAGCAAGTATGTATTCGTGTTTACATGTACATGCATAGACAATCTCCGCGAGAACGCAGAAGAAACAATTAACTGTTGAGGGGGAAGGAAGTGGCCACTGTGTGCAAATGAAGCTGAGTAGGTGGCAGACTTTTCTGTATACTTCTGATTTGGGCAGTATATGGGTATTTTCACTAATTTTTTTTTTAAAAAGAAAAACCGGGCGTGGTGGTGCACGCCTGTTATCCCAGCACTCAGGAGGCTGAGGCAGGAGGATTGTTGCGAGTTCGAGACTAGCCTGGGCTACAAAGTGAGCTCAAGGCCAGCCTGAACTGCATAGCGAGACCCTGTCTCAAAAAGACCAAAATAAATAAATAAATAAATAAATAAGAAAGGAAAACTAAAAGAGGACATCAATCTACCCACGTTCCCGATCGATCTTAAGGTAACTAGTGAAGGGGAGGATTTAGGTACAAAGCCTTGGGCTAGAAACCGGGGACAGAAGGGGAGAGCAAGGCTTCCGAGCAGAGACAGCCCCAGAGCCTGGAGAGATTCCCAAGCCCAGAAGCAGGTGGCTGCAGTGGCTTTTTATATAACCATGCCCTGAAAGCTTGTGAGGATAACCAGAAATAGGCACTTGCAGAGCAGTTAAAGCGAACAGACTTTCTCTTCCTCTGGGATTTGGATAAAAAAAAAACAGGACGATATTTAAGAAGGAGGTAGGACCTGGGTTGGTTTCTGCACAAGCAGTCCTTGCTCCAGAGCAGAGTGGAAGGGTGGCAGGAGCGCCCCGCTCCTGCCCTCAGCCGGGTCCTTGTCCCATCCCCAGGACGAGTGCACAGGGCAAGGAATCTAGAGTGTGGAGATTACCTCTTTTCTCAGCACAGTCCTGCACTGATGGCGGCCGTATGGAACCTGACAGTTTTTGTCTGTTCATCTATCCATAGACACCTGAATGTCTACCTTAGGCCAGGCACTGGTAGGTGGTCAGATTGCCCACCCACCCCCCCCCCTCCAAAAAAAAAACCACCAAAAAACATGGTTCTCAGAATTCCCGCCTACAGAAGGCTGTTTATACCAAGGATTCTGTCTGTTCTCTAATAAGCAAAGGGTTCTTTCCCCACCCTCCCCCTTGTGCTGTGGCTCAGACCCAGGGCCGTAGGCATGCTAGGCACATGCTCCACGTCTGAGCTACAACCCAAATGTCTGAATAGTTTGGTTTCCATGGACTCCCCCACTTGTGCCCTCGCCTCGTTCCCCTGCTAATTCTTCTTCGTGCCCCTGAGGGATTCCCTAAAAAGCATTCCTGAGTTTCTAGCATGACTAAACTCTCTTGCTTTCCTCAGGGCAGTATTGACACGAGCCGCGTGGCTGTGATGGGACATTCATTTGGAGGGGCCACAGCTATTCTGGCTTTGGCCAAGGAGGCCCAGTTTCGGTGAGTTTCTTTCTTTTTTTGTTTTTGTTTTTCTCCGGTATGGGGAATCGAACTCATGACCTTGCGCTTGCCAGGCAGGCGCTGTGCCGCTGAGCTAAATCTCCAGCTCCTTCGGTGGTGACGCTATTGCTGCTAGCTCCACATACCATTCACTCATCCAGCAATGATTTATTACACAAGTATTGTGTCCCAGGCACTGTTTAAGGGGTTGGGAAGTCAATGGTGAGGTCAGGAAAAAAAGGTCAAGCTGGGCACGGTAGCACATATCTGTAATGCTAGCTGCTCAAGAGCCTGAGGCAGGAGGATCGCAAGTTCAAGACCAGCATGGGCAACCTAGTAAGACCTTGTCTCAAATTATAATTAAGAAGGGTTGGGACTGTAGTTCAATGGTGCTTGGGTACAATCCCCCTTTACCAGGAAAAGAAAGAAGCAGGGAGAAGGAAGGAAAGATTTGATATCATGGAATTATGCTATCATGGGAGGAGAGAGACTAGTAAAGAAGTGAACAGGTGGTAAAATCCCCAGTACCTAAGTGTAGTGAGGAAGGTGACACAGGCTGATACAGTAGAGTGTCTGGAGGCTTCTCAGGGCAGGGACATAGATGAGACTTGACAGGCCTAGGAGATCATTCCAGCCAGCAGGAACAGCCAGTGCAAAGGCCCCGAGGAGGGAAGAAGCTGGCTCTGTCCTGGTGAGAGGAGCCTAGTGAGAAACAGTGAATTAAGACATGATCAGAGACTAGCAGGGACCATATCTCAGGGCTTTTTGGCCAGGATAAGGAAATTTAGATTTTTATTCTAAGTATAATGGAGAATAATTGGATTTTAAGCAGAAAAAAAAAAAAAAAAATCAATCTTACTTACATTTACAAAGAGCCTTCTGTCTACTCTGAGGAGTAGCCAGCAGGCTGAGGACTGGTTGGAGGCCGGCTGCGTCGGCATGAGGCTGAGAGGATGGATTTGCATTAGGCTGGGGGAGAGAAGGAATGGAGTCAAGATGTGTCTTAGGGTTTTCAGGACTTAGTGATGCGTGAGGTAAAGAAAAGGACAAGGGAAGGTTTTTCATTTGTGTATCTCTCACTTGAGTGGAATTTGAAGGTCCCTAATTGAGACAGAGAAGACTGGAGGTGGGAGCGGGGAGCTAAATCTTAGGGCCACAGTTTTGCCACAGGTGACATAGTTTTTGCCTTTGGCACCGAGGAGGCCGTTCCTGACCTCCCCGCCGCGTGGCTCTGGGCTTGTGTAGCACCTTGTGCACTTAGGGCAGTAAGCGCTCTTGTTTTGCTGCCTGGTCAGTCTCTCTCTCCTGCTGGCATGGAAGCTCCTGGAGAGCAGGAACTCTGTCATTTATCTCTGTGTCAGAAGCACAGCTTAGGCACTGTGAATTGTTAAATGAATGAGCTGCCACTGTGCATAACTTGAGTCAGCCATCTGAGATGAGGTCCAGGGAAGAGGTCTGATTCTTGTTCTCAGCGTAAACTCGAGAAGGATCTTTGGTAACAGGTAAAAGTCGTCTCTCCCAAGATTTTTTTTTTTTTTGTCTTTTTGAGACAGGGTCTCACTATGTAGTCCAGGCTGGTCTCGAACTCACAAATATCCTCCTGCCTCAGCCTCCCAAGTGCTGGGATTACGGGCATTTGCCACCACGCCCGGCTCTCCCAAGATTCTAAATGAAGGGTATGGGCCCTGGTGCCCACTTCTGGCTTTCTGAGACTTTAGAACCCCACCACTTCTCCTGCCACCCTAACTGTTCTTGGCTGGGTTTCTGTGTGGCAGTTCCAAATATCTGGTCCTCTTCCAGGTGTGCTGTGGCCCTGGATGCTTGGATGTTTCCTCTGGAACGGGACTTTTACCCCAAGGCCCAGGGCCCTGTGTTCTTTATCAATGCTGAGAAATTCCAGACGGTGGAGAGTGTCAACTTGATGAAGAAGATATGTGCCCAGCACGAACAGTCCAGGATCATAACTGTCCTGTGAGTGAGCCCCAAGGTCATGAGCCCGGTGCCCTGTCTATGTCCCACCCAGCCGTGGCCCCAGTGATTTCTTCTGGATCATCCAGAACTTCCTACCCATTGAGGGACTGTGTGAATCCTCCTGAACTGCAGTCTTACATCCTTCAGAATTTCATATCTGCCCCTCTTTTTCACTTCACTCCACCAACAGTGATTTTCTTTAATAGTTTATATGGCCTTATGACAGGACCTAGCTGGTGCTTTCTGGGATTGTGAGTTGTTGAGGAAGGGATGTGAGTCTGGGTGGGTTCCAGAGATCATTTTGGAATCTCACTGGGATCTCTTGAAGAGTGTGGATGTAATAGAACTTAGACATTCACCAGAAGGTTTTTAGAACTTTCATGAATACCTAAATTCACAGATACTACTTTAGCATATATTTTCTCCCGTAAACTATCTGTATTCTGGTCAACAGAAACGACATTTTCTTCACTTTCATCACCAGCATAATTGGTTGATTTTTGGGGGGAGCCATTTTTCACGGAGCAAACAATTTTTAGTGACCTTGGGACAGTGACTTTATAGGAGGTGGCACGGAGCTCCAGAGGCAGGGCTGCAGTCTCCCTGGTTTGCTGCTGCTCTGCACTTGAGCCAAACAGCACACATGCATCAGGGATCCCAGGTCTTGTTTCGGGAACCTGTGGACCTCTGCAATCACTCAGGTGGTTGGTTGAAAGCGTAGGCCAGCCAGGCGTGGTGGCACATGCCTGTAATCCCTGCACTTGGGAGGCTGAGGCAGGAGGATTGTTGCAAGTTCAAGGCCAGCCTGGGCTACAAAGTGAGCTCAAGGCCAGCCTGAACTGCATAGTGAGACCCTGTCTCAAAAAAAAAAAAAAAAAAAAAAAAAAAAAAGAAAGAAAGAAAGTGCAGGCCAAAACCCCACACACCAGAGTCTCTGATAGTCAGTGTCTTCTGCCCTCACCTTCTTGCGTGGCTCAGCCTCTCCCCCTGGGGCCAGCCCCTCTCCTCTCATTTTGATGTGGCACTGGAGGATACAGGCTGAGACATCCCCTAGGCCTGTCCAACTTGGACAGTAACCGCCTGTGCAGAAGGGAGAAGACAGTTGGAATAGGGCTCACAAGCAAGACTTAGCTACTGGCAGTGTATATTTCTTTTTCTTTTTCTTTTCAGTGCTGTGGATGGAACCAGGGCCTCATGGCTATTGAGCAAGTGCTGTACCACTGAGCTATACCCCCAGCCTGGCAATGTATTATTCCTTAAACTGAGAGCTGAATACTCAAGTATTCACTGTTCTATACATTTTTTGTGTCCCTTAAGTAATGTATGTTTTAAATTAATTTTTCTACATGGTATCAGATAGTTGCTTTTTTGTTTTTCTTTTTGAGACAGAGTCTCACTAAGTAGTTCAGGCTGGCCTTGAACTCACAGCAATCCTCATGTCTCAGCTTCCCAAGTGCTGGGATTACAGGCGTGTACGACCACCCCTGGAAGCGTGGTATCAGATAGTGTAGCATTTAAATTTTCCTTCCCTCATTGAATTGTGTAAGGAATTTAATTATGAGTAATTTATCCCAGAATGAACCAAGTTCAATCTGGTAAAAAGTATTAGAGCCAGAGGACTTAATCCAAAAACTCACTACTACATGCACTTGCCCTCACTTTTCTGATTATTTAAACAAAAGCAAGTAATTCCTTTTCTCTGCTTATTCCATGATACAGTCCTGACAAGGAGCTAATGTGTTTTGTAAGTGTTTGGAGGACACCGAATGAAAGCTATGACAAAACAGACTCCAATAACACAAGAATGTCAGGTGCTGGAGACCTGGCCTCTCTGCCTCTCTTCTGGCTCCGTCAAGCTCAGCCTTTTCCCAGCACTGTCAAGCATTGTGTTCTAGGGGCTGAGCCACCTTTGAGGTGTGCTCACCTGAATTCAAATCTTAGCTGTGCCCCCTGCTGTCAGCACGCCCCTGGGGAGACCACTTGTCTCCTCTCAGTCTGTCAGAGGGGATGATGCATCCTTCACAGGCTGGTGTGAAAATTACGCATGGTAATGTGTGGAAAGCACCTTGCACACAGTAGGTGCACATGTGTATGCCTAACCTCCCCGCCCCCACCCCAACCTCTACCAGTTGTTTTTCTTTTCCTCTAGTGGCTCTGTCCATCGGAGTCAAACTGACTTCGCTTTTGCAACTGGCACCTTGATTGGTAAATTCTTCTCTGCTCAAACCCGAGGGAGCCTGGACCCCTACCAAGGTCAGGAGATTATGGTGCGGGCCATGTTGGCTTTCCTGCAGAAACACCTCGGTAAGGAGTGGACCGGGGCCTGTGGGACAGATCTGGGACCCTTCGAGTTTCTCCGCAGCACAGTGGTCTATCCGCAGTGGTCTATGGTTGGGGTCTGAGTGAAAGGAGACTTACATAGAAGTAGAGAAAAAACATTTACCTGAAAGTTGGGAGACTCGAACTCTTACGAGGTATGTGACCCAGGCCTAGTCATTTAACCTCCCTCAGCTTTGATTTCCTTCCTGTAAACAGGCCATTCACCTCTTTCTACCATGTGTGTCCGAACCTAAACTTAGCAGTCATCTGAGGGGCATTGTGAGGAGCTTGTCATGATAACTGGGCTAAATATATGGAAGTGCTTTAAAGAAACCAACATGGATGGAGTGTGACTAATGTCATCAATCACAGACCAGCTAACTGGCAAGGCCTTTAGAGGTCTCTGGCCCAGCTTCCACCCAGAGGAAGTGTCCTCTCCTGTTACGTCTTCCCCTGATGTACAGTCAAGTCCTCCTTACCACTGCAAACTTAGGCAGTTTTAAGAGTTGAAATTCTAGCCGGGCATGGTGGCACACGCCTGTAATCCCAGCACTCAGGAGGCTGAGGCAGGAGGATCATTGTGAGATGGAGACCAGCCTGGGCTACAAAGTGAGCTCAAGGCCAGCGTGAACTGCAGAGCGAGACCCTGTCTCAAAGAGACCATACATAAATAAATAAGAGTTGAAATTCTAGGTAAGATTTTTTGGTCTGTAAAGACTGGAAATTCACTACTTTTCCTTGAGGAACAAAATTTGTCTAGCAGGGTACGGCTGGACCGGGGGTCTGTGCAGGATTACAGAAGCTCGGGTCTGTGAGACTAACCTCTCACACAGTCTGTCTCACAGCCCCACTTTCAATCCCTTCGTCTTATGGCATCTGTTTCTCCATTTTTGTTGTTTTGGTCCCAGTCTACCTTTTTCTTTCTTTCTACCCTGTATTTCTCTCTTGCTGATACCATCCATTCATTCAGTTCTACTGCCGTATAACCCCCACTTGGTTTCAACCACTTGTGGCTTATTCAGTCTGCCTTGTGGGCTTATGCCTTTCCTCTTTAGCTTGTACTGCTCATAGCCATATTTTTTGGACTTCTTACATCAGATTCCCAAGAGAGACAAATTGACCTATATCAGCTCATCTTTGCCCACCAAAGCATTGTAGGCTAACTGTCCGACCTAGGCCTAGAGCACTCTTGATCAGATGTCCCTTTCCGAAGCAGTCAGAAGGAGAGGGATACCGTTACCTGCATGAGGTTGAACCTTCCTCGCAGGAGCTGGGCACAGGAGGGCCCAGGCTCTCCTGGACTGCTAAGGTTTGACCTCTGATCTAACAGCAAGATGTATACGTTGTGCCCTGCACTTGGCCTGTTTATCCTTCAGGAGTTGGCCAAAGAAGCCTTAGATGGCACATGGCAGTTCTTTGGATATTTGAAGTCACCTCTGAGGCCCTCTCTGAGTTTTCTGTTCATTAAGTTAAAATTCCCTGCTTCCTGCATCATTTCCCTGTTTGTCCGCCGTGCTACCACTCACTGTCCCCTTCCTTTGGATGTGTTGTCAGTGCCCCTTTTAAAGGGTGATGCCCTGACTTGCATATGGCATGCTATGGTCAGACAAACTGGATTCACATTTCCTGCGCATGTGCAACAAATTTGAATTGGGTTGAGTCTGCTTTAGAAGTATACATGTCCTGCCAGGCATGGTGGCACATGCCTGTAATCCCAGCACTCTGGGAAGCTGGGGCAGGAAAATTACAAATTCAAGTCCAGCCTAGGTAATTTAGTGACTTAGCAAGACTATCTCTCAAAATAATAAATAAATAAACAAACAAACAAATAAATAAATAAAAAGGGATACAAATGTAGCGCAGTGTGGAGACCCTGGGTTCAATCCTCATCACCGGAGGAGGGGGTGTACATCTATCCTATTGTTAGTATACTGACATTTTGAACTGAATTTGCATTTGTAAATTTACACCTGTCTATTCCATCTTGCGCATCTGAGCCATTATTCGAGCCTGAACTTTAGAGACTTTAGGATTCACAGAGATGTTAGAACGTCATTTTTATCACCTGGCAGGAGGGAATGGATCACATCCCAAGACTCACATAGTGCCTGGCCGCCGGGTCCTCAGCCCACTTTCCCTGTGTCTGCGTGGGCTGCGCAGGTGTAATGACCACGTCACTGTAAGACCTTAAACGTGAAGGTGACGGGGAGTCCAGTGTGCGTGACTGGACTCCCTTTAGCAGCAGTGCCTGTGGAGACCTGCAGAGGCGGGAAGAGGCGGCAGAGATTAGACTGTAGGAAGACTGCTGAGGACTTGACTTATGCCAGGGACTCTATACCAGCAGTACCACGCAGGATTTAGATGGAGGATCACATGTAATTCTGAAGACAGCCCTTTCTAGTAGGTACTGTTATTATTAACTTCATTTTCTAGATGAAGACACTGAAGCTCAGAGTATCTGTTTAATTGTTCGAGGTTATCTGGTTATTAACTGGCAAAGCCAGTGTGCAGCGCAGGTGGTCCAGTTCCACAGCCCTCGCTCTTCCTCGCTGCACTCTGCTGCTGGTGATTCTGATGACGATAGGAGTGGTAAATTCATGACCACAGTGTGCGCTCGGTCTAGGGAGACCTGGGGACAGGCACCTAACCGGTGGGAGAGGAAGAACAACCGAGAAAGGGGGCTTCTCGGCCGGGGTGATGCTTGCCTTTGAATTCGATGGACGAAGAGAGTCCAGAGGCAGGGAAGGGGCAAGGGTCTCTTGGCAGAAAGCACAAACCCTTATGTGGGCTTGATCACTTGGGAAACTAGTTAGTGTATCTGGAACTCAGGCTAGTGAGCTTTTGAAAGGCAAAGATAGAGAAATGGTCAGAAGGTAAACACAGAGGCTCATGTATTTGCCAAAATAAGTTTGAGCCAGGCCTGGTAGTGCACACCTGTAATCCCAGCACTTAGGAGGCTGAGGCAGGAGGATCACTGAGTTGAAGCCAGCCTGGACAAGATAGTGAGTTCAAGGCCAGCCTGAACTACATAATAAGACCCTGTCTCCTAAAAGGGTAAGTTTGAATTATATTCACAGGCTGTAATGAGCCATGGGTGGGTTTTCAGTGGAAAACCATGACTAGGCTTGTGTTTGCAGGTGGTCTGCATCCTGAGGATGGAAATGGAGTCAGAGGCAAAGAGCGCAGCTGAAAAGTTTTTGCAGTGACCCAGGTGATAGGACATAAGATAGAGACAGCATAACGGCCACCGCTCTGCTCTCTGCTGGGGCTAATTAGCTTTACAAAGAAGAAAGGCTTTCTGGTAGCCACCTAGTGTGTTGTCCCTTAAGAAACTAAAATAGGCTCCAAGTGGCTCAGCCACACCTCACTCCTGAAAATCACCTCAGAAGAGTGCACACACGTCCTGCTGATTCCGATGTCACCTCCCCGGAAGAGATTGCTGCCTCCTAGGTATTAACTACACACACGGCTCCTGTCTCCATCGCCTCTTCCTCCCTCCTGCCACCCTGGAAGATGATTTCACACCTTCTCCTTCCTCAAACCTCTAGCGCCTCTTCCCTCAGCTCCAGCTGAGTAAGTCTGCCTCCCGCTTCACTGCGCCCAGAGCCGCCAGCACTTCCTCAGCCTCTGCACGCCACGCCCGCCCTCTTTCCTGTGTGGACCCGCAGTTTCTCGCTCTTTACTTTAGGTCATCAGTTTTTCCCTCTCTACTGGTTCGTTTCTCTTGCCTTATTTTAAAAAAAAGAAAAATTCTTGGGTTGGGTGTAGCTCAGTGGAAGAGCACTTGCATGTGTGAGGGTCTGGGTTTGAACACCAGCACTATAAAAAAGAAAAACCCTTGACCTCAATATGTCTTCCATTTCCTTTTCCCCCATAACAGCAAAAAACAAAATTCCTCAGAACAGTATCTTTACTTTTTTCCTTTTATTTTTTTTGGTGGGCGTGGGTGTGTGTGGTATGGGGGGGTGTGGGTGTGGGGAAGTGGTACTGTGGGATTGAACTCAGGCCACTGCCCTGAGCTACATCCCCACCCCCTCCTTTCTGAGCTGAGTCTTGCTAAATTTCCAGATTGCCCAGGTTGGGCTCGAACTTGTGATCCTCTGACCTCAACCTCCCAGAGCTCTGGGATTACGGGCGTTTGCCACCATGCCTGGCTTGTCTTCCTTTTTCTGATTTCTCTCTTCCTGTTCTCTGTAAAACCCACTCCATTCAGGCTTCTGTGACATGGTGCTCCTTGAAAACTGGTGACCTTTGCAGTGCTAAATCCAGAGCCAGTTCTCCCTGCTCTGCTACTGGAACTCGGCAGCTCCTGGGAGGCTGGACGATGCCCTCTTCTGGAAGTCCTGTCTCTGCTTTTCATACAGCTGGGGATTTTCTCCTGTGTCGTTATGTTCTCTTTGGCCAACATTGCTACTTCCAAGGCTCGTGCTTGGATCATGGCTTAGTCTGTTTTCTTTTCTTTTTTTGTGTTAGTCTGTTTTCTGTTGGTATAACAAAAACGCCTGAAGCCGAGCACTTTATAAAGAAGAGAGGCTTATTTAGCTCGTACTTCCAGAGATTGAAGAGCGTGGTGGTAGCTCTGTCCTTTGAAGTCACTCCTCACAGAGGCTTCCTCCTTTCTCCTACACCTCCCACCCAGCCCTCTGAAAACCCTGCTGGCACCTGAAGTCTAGTCACTTGTCTCCATCCCCGCAGCTACCATGCCCTCCAAGTTGCCTCTCGCCTAAATAGCAGCAGTACTTTCTATCTGGTCTCAGCTTGCTCCAGTTCCCCAAGAAAGTCTTCTAGAAGAGCAGCCAGAGTGGTTCTTCTGGAAGCAAGTAGATCTTTGTCACTCCTCTGCTCAGAATCCTTAGTGGCTCCCCGTTATTCTGAGAGTTGAAGCCAGCCTTTCATCCTGCGGGCCTGTGTGACATGGCTGCCCAGTCCCGCCCGGCCTTTCCTGGTGCTCCTCCCCTGGCCGACTACTTCACCGAGCACGCAACCCTCAGTGCTCCCAGCACCGCCTGCCTCAGAGCCTTCACGCCGCAGCCCCCTCTGCCTGGAGCGTCCCTCCCAGATGTTCTTGCTCACTCCCACCTCCTGCACGTCTTGGCTGAAATCTCAGCTTCTCAGTGAGGCCCACTCGGCCGCCCTTTTTGAAACATTCTACCCTCCCGTCCACCCCCAGTCACCATCACGGCTTCCCTCATATGGACCTTTTTGTGTTCCCGTAGCATTTATGCCTTTTCGCATCCTACATGATTTAATATGTTTATGGTTTATCTCTGCCCGCTTGATTATGAGCTCTCTGAGGATACGTGTTTGTCTGTTTTGTTCTTGGACATATTTTTAGCACCAAGAACAGTGTGGCATATAGTGAGCATGCTCATTTTTTTTTTTTTATGGTACTGGTTTTTTTTTTTTCTTTTGTAGTTCAGAGTCTTCACACAGAGCTACATCCTCCCCCTTTTTCATTTTTTAATTTTGAGACAGTGTCTGAAGTCATGAGTTGCTCAGTCTGGGCTCAATTTTTTAAAAATCTTCTTTCTTCCTTCTTTTGTTGCTTTCTTTTTCTTTTCTCTTTTTTTTTTAAAAAAAAAAAAAACAAGGTCTTCCTATTGCTCAGGCTGACCTTGAACTCCTGAGGTCAAGTGCTCCTGCCTCAGCCTCCCAGGTGGCAGTGGCTATAGGTGCGTGCCACTGCACCTGGCTTGGGTTAATGAATGTGTAGCACTGTATGCTGAGGACCTATTCCCGGGCAGGTTCTTGGCAATGCACTGGGGATCCAAAGATGAATGTGAGTGGTCCCTCCCTCTCTCCCAGGTTCTGTTTGTCCCAAGCTGTTTGCCTCTCAGCTGTACCCTCCTCCCTTGGCCTGACAGCCTGACCTCATTCTGACTCTTCCCGCTGTGTAATTAGACCTCTCTGCTCACAATCTCAGGGCCCTCTTGAATTATGCCTGGTGTTAGGCGGCTCCGTGATGTTGCTGCCCTGTTGCTCTGCTCTGGGGTGACACTTGCCTTGCATCTGCTGGCTGGGGGACTGGAAACCTCTTCTTGCTTACTAATATTCCTGAGGCTGGAAGCAGCCTTCATTTTCTCTGCCTTTCTTTTTTTTTTTTTTTTTTTGGCTTTTTGAGTCAGGGTCTCACTATGCAGTTCAGGCTGACCTTGAGCTCACTTTGTAGCCCAAGCTGGTCTCGAACTTGCAATGATCTTCCTGCCTCAGCCTCCCGAGTGCTGGGGTTACAGGCATGTGCTACCATGCCTGGCTCTCTGCCTTTCTGACCTGGGTTTAAATTCCGTCCCTACCACTTGGCAGCTGTCATGACCTTGGGCAAATTAGGTCGTTTCCTTCAGCCTTACTTTTCTCAACCATAAAATACGTCAAATGGAGCTGGGCGTGGTGGCGCATGCCTGTAATCCCAGCACTCGGGAGGCTGAGGCTGGAGTTTGAGACCAGCCTGGGCTACAAAGTGAGCTCAAGCCAGTCTGAACTCCATAACGAGACCTTGTCTCAAAAAAGACCCAAAAAAAAAAAAGGTCAAATGGTAGTACTCAGCCTGTGGGGACATTGTGAATATTGCAGTGAGTACGTATAAAGCAGTGAGCTCTCCTTCATGAAGTGCTGCCCTTTGGGCCTATTCTCAAGTTGCCAAGGACTATGTAACTTGTTTTTAAAGGCAGTACCACCGCCATTAAAACCACTGTAACCAGTCCTTTTGGTATTCCATAATGCTTCCCTCTTGAGGACAGCCCACTGAATTCGTGATACCAGCTCTTGAAGCTAATCTTATAAGAACCTGCCTAATTCCTTTTCTCCCCATGCAGACCTGCAAGAGGACTACGACCAGTGGAACGACCTCGTTGAAGGCATTGGACCATCGCTCACTCCAGGGGCCCCACACCATCTGTCCAGTCTATAGGCACAACTAGCTGTTTATGGAAGGTCACTTGAGCTGAGTTTCCATTTGCGGGCTGCCCAGGAGCACCCATACTCTATCAGGAAGTGGTCAGCATGACCATTCGGCACGGATTGAGAGGATATAATCACACTGCTGATTGGATAACTGGGTACTTTAATCTTGGACTTGATGTTAAACTCACATTGGGACAGATCACTGGTTGATTGGCAGACTGACTCTCTGGGGCCTGAACCCTGACGGTGTGGGGGACAAGCGGTGAGTTGGGGCTGGAAGTGCCGGCCTCCAGGCTGAGCCTGGAAAGCCTGGAGTGAAGACACCCTGGTGGGCCTACTCCCTCACTGTGGGCCAGGGTTGCTTCTTTAGCAGAAGCCAAGGGACAGAGTGAAAATCTTTGGGCCCCTCGCCTGGCCTGGCACTCTCTTGCTTCCTACCTCTCAACCTTCTCCCTCACAGGGTCACTTGCTGAAGTATGAACACTTCAGGTAGCTTTCTAGGATATGGGCCGTCATCACATTTGCCATTTATTTTCAAGTGTTCCCACTGCAAGAAACAGCCTCGGGCACTTAGTCCTGAGTGACATGAGCCCACAGGGAGCAGACAGTATTGTTCTCATAACACAGGAAGAGACACACAGGCCCAGAAGCTCTGGGTGTCTTTGGGGTGTTGCCAAAAGTGTGTCCTGACAGGAACCAACATGAGGAGGTTGGGATGAGCAGGTAGAATAACGGTGCTTAGTAGCCATTCACACAGGCCCTTGCCACAAGAGGGAGGTGGTTTGGTCAGCATAAACCCAGGAGGCCACTCCTAGAGAAGTCTAGGGTCAGCTTGGTCTTGCCTCCTACCTCAGATACCATGAACCTCCAACTTACTCAGAATCGGGGTGCTTTCATTGTCTGTTTTGCTTCAAGGGTCTTGGCCCAACTTTAAGTCAGGATACTAGATTTGCATTCTGTTCCATTTATAATTTAAGTGATACTGATACTCACGTTTGCCTAACGATATGTTAGAATATTTTCTCTATTTAATCTGCATTAGAGCAAGATGGAGAGCCATCTGGGAGTGACTTTTCCTTCTGTTTTTCTTTGTTCACTAACCACTCTGTGAAGAAAAAAAAATCTTTAAAAGAAAAGGAAATCTTCCTAGAGGTGTAGTTCAAAGCTGGATGGGAATGTCCACCCAAGACCCCAAGACTTCTCACTTTAGTCCAAAGAAGGGGACCCCAGGAGAGGCTAGAACAAAAGAGAAGTGTGCTTCTGCATGGTAGTTCAAGGTTAGGGCTCCCAAAGCAAGCTGTGATTTCTAGTGAGACACAGGGTCAGGAGGAAATGATTACAACCCTGGGTTCTGGAGTGAGATAGTCTGCTTCCAGGTCCTAGTTCCACCACTGCCAACTGGATAAATTTGAACAAATGATATGCTTTTTCCAATCTCAATTCCTGAATTTCTAAAATGAGGGTCTACCTTACGAATAGTGGGGAGAATTAACTGAGAGGGTATATAACCCATGGGTTATTAAAATGTATGTTTTCTACTTTCCAAATACAGGAGGGTTTTCTAAGTTATAGTTATTATTTTCTAGATGAATTGCTTTGTGGTCAGAGAAAATGACCCATTTGATTTCCATCCTTCAAGATTTATTGAAACTTAATTGTTGGCCCAGTGTGAGGTCGATTTTGTAAATGTTGCACATATACTTAAAAAAAAAAAAATCTGTCTACTCCGAAGTTGTTGGCTTGCTTTTTTCTCAACAACGCACCATGGATTTCATGTGGTAAGAGCACACACGTGGGGATAAGAGCCCCAAAGTGGGGGCCAGAGCCCCTCAGCACTCAGGAGCAGCCCTAGGCCAGCGCCGTGCTGGTACAGCAAGTGCTGAAGGGCTGGTTCTGGCAGCAGTAGCGTGTGAGACCCAGTTTCTGTCTTAGACCCATAAATAATGCAGGTGGGCTTGCTGAGGCCCTGAAAAGGAGACCTGGAAGCTTCTAAGAGAAAGGAGTGGTTCAGGTTCAGGAACCAGAGCCCCCTCCATCCAGTTCAGGTTCTGGTAATGACTCATTTATCCAGCAGTGCTGACTCTTGAATGGTAATCTACCTAAAAGATAACACACATTCTTCTTCTTCTCCCTCTCCCTCTCCCTCTCCCTCTCCC
>NW_004955452.1:5433978-5440217 GCF_000276665.1 Chinchilla lanigera | reverse complement strand
TCCCACCTCCACCTTCCTCCTCCCCCCACTCCTGCCTCTCCTCCGCTTTTTTCCCCCACATACTTAAAGTGAACTGACCTCATGTAGCTTTTTAGAATGTGTCAATCAACTAAATTATATGGTATAACAAGCAACCCCCGAAGCAACGGAAGTTTGTATCTTGCCCATGCTGCTTGTCCTCTAAAGAACATCTGTAGGTCATGCTCTGTGTCATGTTTATTCACTCTGGGACCCAGGCTGGTGCAGCTGCCACTCCGGGCAAGCATCGGCAGTCACCATGTAGCACTGGAAGAAAGCATGGTACCCTTTGTATCTAAATCATCCCCCACTAATCTCACTTGTCTGGATGATGATTGGATCGCGGG
Source organism: Chinchilla lanigera (assembly GCF_000276665.1). Classification (NCBI taxonomy): domain Eukaryota; kingdom Metazoa; phylum Chordata; class Mammalia; order Rodentia; family Chinchillidae; genus Chinchilla; species Chinchilla lanigera. The sequence continues at coordinate 5,439,852 of NW_004955452.1, read as the reverse complement.
GATGCTATGTTCATCAGTGGGTTTATCAGTGATGAGCTCGGTAACTGAATGTGCTGTTAGTAGGCCGGGCCTGGTCAGAAGAGGTGAGGCACTGGGGGCGTAACCCGCAAGGTTGTATTTTTGTCCCTTGCTCTTCATTTTTCTCTGTGTCCTGGCCGCCGTGACGTGAGCAACTTTTCTCCACCAGGCGCTTCTACTGAGCCACTCTGCTTTGGAGCTGGGTGACCGCTGAACCCACTGCAGCTAGGAGCCAAAATAATCCTCTGCTCCTTTACATTGTGGATGTGGTCGGGTTTTTTGTTCCAGCGATAGGAAAGCTGACCCATCCACATGGTGAGGCATCTACCAGCTATAAAAGATTTTATCTAGAAGTGGCACTCATTTTTTCCATTCATATTTCATAAGCCAAAGCATGTCATATGGCCATCCCTGATATCCTGTGCCATCCCTAGAGGGCTAAAACATTTGTGACCGTGTTTCATGTGAGAGAGGCGATGCCCTCTGGTCTGTGAAGGTGTGGATAGCTGTTTGCGCCTTTACCATGTGGCTCCCAGCAGCTGCCCGCTTAGTTCTTTCCATTGCTTTTCACGGTTCGTGTCGTCTCCCTTGTGGCCAGGTTGCCTGCTGTCACTCTTCAGAACCTTTTATGTACCAGCCGCTGGCAGCCCTCCCTGTTGACATCGTAACACTTGATGTGCAGGGGACTGAGAAGTCAGTCCTGTTATTTGAGGCTGTGCGTAAAGGAACCTGGGCAGTGGTTGAGGGAGAGCTCTGGGGACTCTTCTGCTACTAAACTGTGTCACCTTCAGTGCAGGGAACTTATGATCCCTCCTCTGGCTGCCTAGAATTTGGAGACAGGCTGAAAGTTTCCCAGGCTGGGCTCAAACATGTCTGCCTCCCAGAAGGTTCACAGGCATGTGCCACCATGCCATGCTGATTGCCTTTGTGTAAGCAAGGTGATTCTCATACTAGCTGCCCTGTGTTAATAAATTCGATTGTAATGAATCTTTTCCCAGAAGATGTGTCGGTTTCTTTTGCCTCTTCTCATCCTCCAGCCCAGAGGCTCCTAACAGAATGCTGTGAAGGCGCGAGAGGCTGTGTCAAGAAGAGAAGTACATCTAGGGTGGGGTGAGTCTCCGCATCCCTCTACTTTCTGGACGTGTCGTCCTAAGACAAGCTGGGTTCCTGCTGTGTCCCCAACACTGTCCTCATGCCTTTGCACTGTGTCCTGACACGGCTTTTCCTCTTACCCTTCTTCAAGAAGACTATTTATTGGGCTCTTAAAATGTCAGGTGATGGCAGGACGTGGTGGTGCATGCCTGTAGTCCCAGCACTCAGGAGGCTGAGGCAGGAGGATCATTGTGAGTATGAGGCTAGCCTGAACTGCATAGTGAGACCCTGTCTCAAAAAGACAAAAAACAAAAACCAGATGATGGATTCCAACTCCATGTTGTGGCCTCTTAAAGACCTTCCTCTGCCCCTTTTTCTTCTGAGGTACCACTTATCCCGAGGTCCACAGAGTGACAGGAACAAAAGAAGCCGTACTATACTTGGGACTCGTCCTCATTAGGAAGTTCGCTGTCCCATTTCAGTCAGATGCAGGGGCTGTAACTGCATGGCAAAGTGTCACTGATCATAACTGCATGGCAAAATGATGATGATGATGGCAACAGTAATAATAGCCAACATCTCCTGGACCTATACTATGTGTCAGGGATCATATTTGGTGCTTTTTATGCATACATGCTTCCCATAGTAACCCCATGTGATCAGGTGGCATTAGCTTCATTTTATGTATCAGGAAACAGAAGTTTAAAGAAGTGATTTAATCAGGCTCCCAGCAAGAATTTCCCAAGCCAGGCGTGGTGGCACACATCTGTAATCCCAGCACTTGGGAGGCTGAGGCAGGAGGATCCTTGTGAGTTTGAGACCAACCTGTGCTACAAAATGAGGTCAAGGCCCGCCTGAACTGCATAGCTAGACCTTGTCTCAAAAGGACAAAAAAGGAGCCGGGTGTGGTGGCGCATGTCTGTAATCCCAGCACTCAGGAGGCTGAGGCAGGAGGATTGTTGTAAATTTGAGACCAGCCTGGACTACAAAGTGAGCTCAAGGCTGGCTCATAGCGAGACTGCATAGCGAGACCCTGTCTCAAAAAGACAAAAAAGAATATGGTCCTAGGGGTTGGGGATTTAGCTCAGCGGCACAGCGCCTGCCTGGCAAGTGTGAGGTCATGAGTTCAATTCCCGACACCGGGGAAGAAAAAAAAAAAGAATATGGTCCTCAAAATCAGGCAGTTCAAACACTGCTAGGCCTGTCACATTATGCTAATTTATTATCATCTATCTTCTGTTTTCCTCATTTGTAAACTGAGAATTCTCTTTACCTCATACTGTTGCTGTGATCATTAAATAAAATAGTACAGGATTAGCACAGTGGCTATCTAAGGGCTCAATAAATATTAGCCATTACTAGTATTATTTCACTTGGCCCTCCTTACCAACGAGGGTGGGTGTAAGGACCCAGGTGGTCTTGGTTTAACTTCTCATTCTAGCATGTACTTTCGTGATTACCCTCCTCGAGTTAGCCTTCTAGCTGCCCCTCAGCTGCTCCCTGTGGGGGACTTGGCCGAGGGGGGAATGGTTAAACTGCGGGTAAAAGCATGCAGCCTCTGTGAGGTGTGAATGGTTAAACGACAAAAAGTTTACATTAATGAAGCATGTTGTATCTGGCCGCTGTCTTTCCCCTTCCCCAAAAAACTGCCTCGTCTTGAGACACTTCCTTTCCCAAACTGCTTTTCTTCTTTTTTTTTTCCCTCTTACACCGATATGCTAAATAAAAGCCAGAGTTCTCATCCTTGCAGCTGCTCCTAGGAGTCTCTAACTCTGGGTGCGCTAAGCTGCATCTCATTTCCAAGAAATCTTTCTTCAGCCTTCGCGCTCGCGCTCTGGGACACGTAGCCTCGTGTTTTCACGCCAGCGTGGACCTAGGTGATGAGAGACAGTTTCCCACTTTCTTGCTCTGATTTCCCTGCTCGTCCTACCAAAAATCAAAACCCACACCATGTTCTAGCCCCGTAGGCTCTTGTATCCCCAGGCGGAGTCCATACTCTTAGGTTCGGTTTGGGTTTTGTTTCAGAACGAATCATCCAGATACATACATCTGTACACCAGATGCAAACCAAAGGTCCTAAAGTGTCAAGCAGGAGCCACAGAGGCGAGGTTCGGTGTGGAGGTTGTCAAGGGGGGGAAAGGGGTGGGGAGCCGACAGTAAGCCTCGTTGTATGAATTTTTGCCTGCTGCCTTTGGGGCTGGGGGAAGGGGGCAGTGTGGCTGTGTGCCCGGGAGAAATCCCCCGCGTGTGTACTGTCTCCGCACGCTCTCTCTCGCTGCCGTGCCCCCTTTCCTATGAAGCCTCCTCGTTTCTTGCCCCTTGGGGGTTCCCACACCCGGCCCACCCTTCCCGTTTGTTTACATCTTCTCTCCACCAACTCCCCGGTGCTAGTGTTTTCAGCTCCTAACCTGTACTGTCTCTTACCCCCTGCCTCTGCTGCCAGGTCTGTCTGCTTTTGTGTCAAAATACCAGGCTGGGGCTGGGAATATAGCTCAGCGGGGCTGTGCCTGCCTGGCAAGCACGAGGTCCTGAGTTTGATTCCCAGTACAAAAAAAAAAAAAAAACAGGCTGGTGAGATGGTCTAGGGGAAAGAGCACTAAACTGGTTTTCTGGGACTCTGGGCCCTACCTCTGGACCCTTGTCACTATCTCTCGCGCTGTGACTTTGTGTGTGCTTCTTTGACGTCAGCCTCCGTATCAGTAAACGGAGTCGGTGGTGGTGGTTGAATTCGCTGACCTGTAAGGCCCCAGTAGTTCTGGAAAGTTTTGTGTTTCTATATTGAGTTGTTGAGAACCACGGGAGCGCCCCTCTCCCGCAGCATCGCATCTCATTTCCCTGCCCCATCTGCTCTCACCCTTCCTCTCCTGCCTGCCATTTCTCACCACTCTTCCCAGAGCGCTTCAGTGCCCTCCCGTTCCACAGACGTTTGTACCCTTTCTCGTGGTGCTTTGCTTGTTTTCAGGGCCTCCACAGCCTCCTCTCTGTGTGTCCAAATGCCACTAGCGCTTCAGGCCCATCTTGAGGCCACTGCTTCTATGAGAAGGATCTTGGTCAAATGCAACTAACATTTGATCTGTTGGCCTCCTGCTCCCCCAGAGAGCTACAGTCTGTGCCGTATTTAGTATTGCACCTTATTGAATTATTCCAGGGGCAGGGCCCATCTGCTGGGTGGGAAAGAGCGTCCTGTTGCCTGACACAGGGAGCAGGGATCCCTGCCCCCATCTCCATCCGCTTTTGGTTCCGCAGCCAGACCTGGGGAACCAGCTGCTGTTGGCCCAGTCCTCCGATGTCTCCAGCTTCCCCTGCTTCTTGTCCTTTGGTTTTCCCAGATGCCAGCTGTGGGCCATGGCAGAGCCAGCAACAGTTCACCCAAGGGCAGCTGCAACCAACTTCAGAGTTACTTGAACAAGTAGCGTTTGGGAATTAGAAGGAGGGCAGAGCTGAGCACAAATCACACCCATGTTGGAAACGAGGGAAAGCAGTTTGCCAGCTTATTTTTCTCATCTTGGTTTCATCTAAAAAAAGAAGCTGCTCAGAAATACAGTCCTCCCCAGGCTGCGAAGCCAGATGGCCCCGGGATGCTCAGCCTGCCAAGTGCGTACATATAATTATTCATCTTCACATCCAAGTTTGAATTCAGACACTGACACCTTTTTTGCTGTTTGATCTGGAGCCAGAGAATCCTGAGCTCCCCCACCCCCGTCTATAAATGGTGTCACTAATGCCTTGCCTTGCTCACCTTGGGGAATTTTTGGTGGGATTGGGTGGGCTTGATGTAAAATGTAATAATAACAGTCCGTAACCTACAAAGCACTAGATGGATATATGTTTGCATTAATAACAAAGTGCTGTTTTAAAAAATATGCTACTATATAATAAGCACTCATTCTGTGCCAGATACTGCGCTAAGTGTTTTACATACATTGTATTATTTATTCCTAACCTCATTTCTATAAAGTAGTGCATGTTATCTCTCTCTCTTTTTTTTTTTTTTTTTGGTACCAGGAATCGAACTCAGGACCTTGTGCTTGCCAGGCAGGTGCTTATGCTGCTGAGCTATATCCCTGGCCCCAGTGCATGTTATTTCAGTTCTACAGATCAGGATGGTGAGATTCAGAGAGATGTATTGGCCCAGTAAAGTCAGCCAGCAGGTAGGTAGGTGGTGGAGCCAGGATTTGAACCTAGACTGGTGGTCTCCCAAACCAGTACTCTTAACTCCAAACAGGAGTTATTTACCACTATTGCACAAAAATAAAGAAGATGAAAATAGCCCACACTTTGTTCTTAAGTTAAATTCACTAAGCAGGTAGGTCATACAAAGAATTCCTCTTTATTAAGGATCCCATTGAATCCTGACAGTAACAGGTATAGCTTGAATTGCTTTTCTAACAGTAAAGATGGACCGCATCCATTCTTTCCGTTCTTGGAAAGTGAGCAGTTCAAGGCACAAACCCATTGGTGCTGTATTCTATAAACCATGGAGCCAACCAGTTGGCAGAAATTGTTTCAAAACTTTTTAACCTGCAGGGCCAGGGGTATACCTCAGCGGCACAAGTGCCTGCCCGGCAAGAGCAAGTTTGTGAGTTTGATTGCCGGTCCAAAAAACAAAACAAAACAAAACTCTTTAACCTGCAGATTGGAGACTAGTGATTCTGCAGTTGCTAATAGCATGTCTTGATGCACATTGGAATCACTTGGGCACTATATAAAAATAAAAATGCCCTGGCCGTGACTAGAGATCTAGAGATGAGGACTCTTGCTGGG
>NW_004955452.1:5425941-5433158 GCF_000276665.1 Chinchilla lanigera | reverse complement strand
GCTGAGCTAAATCCCCAGCCCCCCCAAACTGGTCTTGAACTCACAGCAATCCTCCTGCCTCAGCCTCCCTCAGCCTGGGATTACAGGTGTGCATCACCACGCCCAGCCCATCTGTGATTTCTAGCAACCATACTTTGGAGCTTTTGTATAAGGATGAAATCTGGCCTGGAAGGTCTGTGAGAATCAACTCCAGGCAGTTCTTGTGTGTATTCCTTTACTCTAAAAGCACTGTGGATACCTGCAGTATGGCTGGCCCGGCTCTTATGGGACTGCATCTGGAGGGCAAGAAAAGCAAGTCAACATTAAGGTCTGTGTGACACGTGTTGCATATGGCTCAGAAGAGACACAGGGTGATCAGTTCATTGTCAGTAGCAGAGGAGTAAGCACTTCACTGAGTATCGTATCCTCGGGCTTGGTACTTTTATTAGGTATCTATTGCTGCATGATAAAGTATCCTAGAATTTGACAGCTTAGAACAAACATTATCCTCATACTTTCAATAGCTCAGGAACTCTGGAGTGGCTTAGCGGGTGAATCTGGCAGAAGGCCTCCCGTAGACCGCAGTCAAGCCTTCCGCCGGGAGGACAGACCCCAGCTGGAGGGTGCTTTCCAAGATGGAAGCCGCTCACGTGGCTGTTGGAAAAAGGCCTCAGTCCCCCCACGGGGATTTCTATGAGGCTGCTACTCAAGACTTGGCCCCAAGCTGGCTTCTCCCACAGCAAAATGATCCAGGACAGAAAAAGATGGAAGCTGTGACACATTTTCTGACCCATCCTTGGAAGCTCTAATCCATCATCATCCCATATCATATCACACAAAGCAGCCCTGTGTAGTGTGGAAGGGGATCGTACAGGAGTATGACTGTAAGGGGTAGGGATCACTGGGGCCGGCCTGGAGACTCAGGCTGCCACAGTATTGGAGAAGAACAGAGTGTTCTAGCTGGGTGAGAGAGAAGAGATGTAGCCGGGGATATAGCTCAGCAGCACAGCGCCTGCCTGGCAAGCACAAGGTCGTGAGTTCAATTCCCGGTACAAAAAACAAAACAAAAACCAAAAAACTGTGAGAAGAGATGTATCCCAAGCCAAGGAAATAACACCTAAAGGCACAGAAATATAAATAGAAAGGCATAGCATGGACAGGGCATGGTAACTGGCTTGGAGGAAATGGGTGAAAAATAAAGGTACAGGAGAGCTTAGCGAAGAAGTCAAAGGCCCTTCTACACTAAGCAGAGGAGCCAGACTCTTACCCTGTAGGCCAGCACCAAAGTACTCTGTACTCCCAGTGCCAAAGCTAGACCTGCATCAGTGAAATCAGAGGCTCTGGGAGCAGACTTGGACACCAGTAGATTTTAAAATTGCTCAGCTAACTCCAATGTGCAGCCAGGGTTGGAAACCAGTGCTGGAGGCAACGTGAGGTAACTGAGAAGCCTGAAGCAGGAAATACCTCTGATCTGAATTCCAGTCTGCCTAACCGGAACCCTGTACTGGGGATTGAACCATGGAAGTGCGCTATACACTGGCCCTTTTTATTTTCCATTTTGAGAGAAGAGTCTCTCTAAGTTGCCCAGGCTGGTCTTGAACTTGAGATCTTCCTGCCTCAGCCTCCCGAGTAGCTATGACTACAGATGTGCACCACCATGCCCAGTTTGATGCCATTACTTTTTTTTTTTTTTTTTTTTTGAGACACAATCTTGCTTGTAATTCAGGCTGACCCTGAACTCGCTGTGTAGGCCAGGCTGGCCTTGAACTCACGCAATCCTCCTATCTCAGCCTCCTGAGTGCTGGCATTACAGGCATGCACCACCATGCCTGGCCAGCCACTGCTTTTGTTTTGTTTTGTTTTGTTTTGTTTTGAGACAGTGTCTCACTATGCAGTTTTTATTCTATTTTATTTTATTTCATTTTTGTCTTTTTGAGACAGGGTCTAGTGATGCAGTTCAGGCTGGCCTTGAGCTTACTTTGTAGCCCAGGCTGGTCTTGAACTCGCAACTATCCTCCTGCCTCAGCCTCCTGAGTGCTGGGATTACAGGCATGCGCCACCACGCCCGGCATCGCTGTGCAGTTCAGGCTGGCCTTGAGCTCACTTTGTCGCCCAGGCTGGTCTCGAACTCACAACGATCCTCCTGCCTCAACCACTGGGTACTGGGATTACAGGTGTGCGCCACCACGCGCGGCAGCCATTGCTTATTAACTAGTTGGGTGAGTTAACTTTTCATGGCCTCAGTTAACTCATCTGAAAAAGTGATCACACCTCCCACAGATGATTCTCCAGGATATGAAATGGGACACTTCATGTAAAGACCCCTCCCTCCCTTACATTCAGCGTGTAGTTAGTGCTCAGTATATGGTAGCTATTGCTCTGCACCTCAAATCCAAATGGCATTTTTCTCCTCTGTTGTATCAATGTACACTACCCTGCGCCAGCTGCTTAGTAGCTCTCACCATTCCCAGGTAATCTGAGCCGTTTGTAGTTTTTAGCTATGTAGCAAACTGGCCTTCTGGGTCCCAGGTCCGTGCCCTCAGGCGCCAGTTGCAGGGGAACAGCCTACTCTGGCCTTTCCCCTCCCAGGCGTCACCCGCAGGGATCTAGTTCTGCTTGTTTATCACCCTCACCCGGGGTGAACAAGAAGGAAAGACAAGCAGACACAGAGTTAGCCTGCAGGCAGCCCCGGAGGCTCTTTTCTCCAGTGGGCAAAGAGCACCTAGCATTGGGCTCATCTTGCCTTTGTTCACTCGGACACAGGTACCAGCTCTGAGAAACACAAGACCCTGGGTTTGATCCCCAGGACCACAAAAAAGTAACCCAGGATTCACTTGCTTTCCAATATCCGTGAATAAGTGCTCAGATAAACAACTTAATCTCAGCTGGATTGACTTTTCCCTAGAACCTGCACTCCCTTTCTCCTGGGTGCTCGAGAGGAGGCCATTAGGCCTTAATTCTCCTTAACTGGTCTCCCACATCGCTACAATATCCTTTTGTGGGGGGAGGTATTGGGGATTAAACCTGGGGGCACTGAGCTACATCCTTATCCCCTTTAAGATTTTATTTTGAGAAAGGGTTTTGCTAAATTGCCCAAGCTGAACTCGAGCCCGTGAAACCTCCAGTTACATCCAGCTCGGTATATATTTCTTTGTGCAAATCGGTGGAGTTGGCCAGGCATGGTGGCACATGCCTGTAATCTCAGTACATGCCTGTAATCTCAGTACTTGGGAGGCTGAGGCAGGAGGATCGTTGCGAGTTCAAGACCAGCCTAGGCTACAAAGGGAGCTCAAAGCCAGCCTGAACTACATAGCGAGACCCTGTCTCAAAAGACAAAAAAAAAAAAAAAAAAAAAAAAAATCGGTGGAGTCTTTTCTCCTTAATTTTTAGATGTGGAAACTGAAGATTGGAGAAGTGAAGTAACCTGTCAAGTAAAAGTCATACCGCTTTTGGTGACAGAGCCAGGGCTGGAGTCAGTTCCCAGACACCCCGAGCCTTGACCTCTTACCCTTCTCCCTGCCACCCAGCCCCACCCCTACTCCCTGGACACCTGAAGACAGGCCCTTCCCGCCTCCTCCAGGCTGGATGATACAGATCTCCCACTGTGCCCTCTGACATCTTCTCTCTCACCCTTTCATCATCCTAGAGGTCCCTCATCAATCTAGGATAATTGGAGCAGCGCCCCTGCAGGGCCCCTGGGGAATGGAAGCAGACAGTGACTAAGGCTTTGGAGACCTGGCTTCATCTCTCGGCGCCTCTGGACCCCTGTGGGTTGTGCGGTCAGATGGGGAGCCCTGTCTGACTCAGAGATACCCTCTCTCCTAGCTGGAGTGCCGTCTGATTTCACTGGACCCTCCCTCCAGAACAGTAGAGCTTGAACGGATCACAGAGGTCGTTCTCTGCAGCCAGCTGTGGTTGGGTGCATCTGTAATCCCAGCACTGGGATGCTGAGGCAGGATGATTGGAAATTGGAGCCTAGCAATTCAGCGAGGTCTTTTCTCAAAATAAAAAGTAGAGAAAGGGATGGGGACGTAGCTCAGCATGAAACCTCTCAGCTCAGTCCCAGTAATGCTAACGCACACACACAATCATTCTCTTCCCCTGCCGCTGTCCCTGCCCTTTATTTTGTTTTTGTTTTTTATCTTTTTGAGACAGGGTCTTACTCTGCAGTTCAGGCTGGACTTGAGCTCACTTTGTAGCTCAGGCTGGTCTCAAACTCTCAACGATCCTCCTGCCTCAGCCTCCCGAGTGCTGAGATTACAGGCGTGCGCCTCCAGGACCGGCTGTCCCTGCCCTTTAAAGAATGAGGAATTCAAAGCTAAATGATGCAGCTTGATCAGTGGCAGATGTGAGACTGGGACCCAAACTTTCTGGCTCCCGAGGTGATACTGATATACCTGAGATAGGCATCTCTTTTGGTGGAAAGTCCTTGACGAATGAAAGACGTAGTGGGTTAGTGCGAAAGGACAGCTGGAACAGTTTCCTCTAGAGCATGTTCTCCCTTTCCTGAGCAGGAGGTGCGGCTGTGGACTCTGGGTAGGCTGGGCAGGGCCTGTCCATAAGCAGGCTTCCTTGTAAGCAGGATCTTGAGATCCCCATACATGCAAAATGGGTCAAGGGCCTGTTGCAGCAGAAGGAAAACAGACTCCATCTAGTTTTAGTGAAAAGGGACTTTATCGGCACAGGAAGTTTGAAGCAGGGTTGCTGGCTGTTCATATGGAGGCAAGATGACAGCCAGCAGCCCCAGGTCCCCAGCATCCGTTAGTCCACGATCCCGGAGAGGACCCTGGAGATGCTGCCTCCTGGCCACCAGATTATTAGACACTTGCGGAAACAAGCCAGGGCTCTTTGGATCACGTACCCACCTCTTGGAGTAGTCACTGCGGACAGGCCATAGATACTGAGATTGGCCAGGCCTGTGCCGTGGCCTGCCTCTTTCCCTGAGGCAGCCATGGAATTGGGACTGTTTACCAGACCACATGGGACAGCAGAAGGGCAGGCAGCCCCCCAAAGGGCAGAAGTCCAGGCAGACAGACCGCCCATATCTTCCAAAGGACCCCAGGGTATTTCACTCCCAGGAAGGGTCGTCATTTTCTTTTCTCTCTGGGACCTCTCATTTTTCCCACCCGGGAGCTTCTCTGTGACTTCCCACTTTATATCAAATACTATTGCTATTTCCTGTACCTTGAAGCTACCATTCAATCATTGACACATTGTTGTAGTCAGGCTTTACAAGGGAAAAGGAGCTGGGCATGGTGGCACATGCCTGTAATCCCAGCACTCAGGAGGCTGAGGCAGGAGGATCATTGTGAGTTCGAGACCACCCTGGGCTACAAATGAGCTCAAGGCCAGCCCGAACTGCATAGCGAGACCCTGTCTCAAAAAGACAAAACAAACAAACAAACAAATTGACCACCAGTTATCAATCCACCACACACATTAACAAAGTACTATTCATACAAGAACATTTACCCTGAAAACCAAATCGTCAGGGCGGAGTGCTTGCCCAGCAAGCTCAGGACACTGGCTTCAGTACCCAGTACTGTATCCCCCCCCTATAAAAAGCCATTAAGTGTGTAAGGTTTTTTTTATCATCAAGTGGTATGTGCAAAGCAGACGCCTCACTTCCACTCACCCTGGACCAGCTCTCAGTTCAGAAGATCGGCAGCGGAGAGTGATCCGTAGTGGAGAAAGATCAGAGGCAGGTGAAAACAAAAATCGGGAGCAGAGACAAGGTCCGCGGCGGAGCAAATGTCAGGAGAAGGGCGAGCGTCAGAGTAAAAGGAAGGGTTGGGTACATCTTTGATAAATTACCAGGTAATTTTTTTTTAACGGTGATTTTGTATTTTAACTCGACTCTAGCAAAATGTCTCCCACGTCAAAATATCCGATGCGGTAAACTGGCTTTGCCAGTTTGCCCTTCGGTGAAGCCCAGTCGGGTTGGGACTCACATTGCCGGCTTCTAGGTCGCTACTCTTAGCGTGTGGGCGCAGTCTCTGGCAGGATGGGCCCCCGCCCAGGCAGGGCAGATTGCCTGTGTTTGTCTCCCGTGGCTTACGGGTCACAGCCAGAGCAGCTGTTCTGTCCATCCTGTCTCAGTCTCCACACCCCTCCCCTTCTGCAGATCAGGGAGCTGAGGGTAAACTGGCAAGGGTAAGCTCCCGGCGGCCCTTGCCCCATCCCCAGGACCCTGCCTGGGCCCTCGCACTCAGACCCTCCAGCTTCCTTGTCTCTAGTAAGTAAAGCCGAGGCCCAAGGGACACCCTCACCTTTCTGCTCCAGGCAGCTCAAAGCCCGGGGCTGCAGAGCAGGTAAGACCTCTTCAACGCTGCTTTGGGCTGCCGGAGGCACAGCCCCTGGGTCCCTGGACTCCTGGTATAAACAGGGCGACTGCTTCCCCAAGGAGCTGTCCCTTCTCTCTGTAGGACCTCAGCCTTGAATCACTATTTGTATTGTTTTGTTTTAATATATCTTGATTCTCCCCCCACACACACTTCTGTGTTAAACCCCTCAGCCCCATAGTCTTTGAGGAACAGGTGCTGTCTTAATCAGCTCAGGCTACCATAACATAATCCCAGAGCTTGGGCCAAGGGGATGAGGCAAGAGGCTGATCTCTCACAGTTGTGGAGACTGGGAAGGCCGAGGCCAAGGTATGGGCCGAGTCAGTTCCTGTCGGTTCCATTTTTGGCTAGTTATTTCTCTCATGCTGGAAGGACACCTTTGGTCTTCCTCTTTTTTTTTTGTCTTTTTGAGACAGGGTCTCACTCTGCAGTCAGGCTGGCCTTGAGCTCCCTTTGTAGCCCAGGCTGGTCTTAAACTCACAATGATCCTCCTGCCTCAGCCTCCCGAGTTTTGGGACTACAGGTGTGCACCACCACACCCGGCTGTTTTTACTTTTTATTGTAAAAATTAACATTATTTCTTATGATGGAACTATTCAGTGTCTTGACTATAGTAATGGTTCCATAAAATTACAGGTTGTAAAACTGCATAGAACTAAATATACATGCACAAAGGAATACTCTCATAAAGTGGTGGAATCTGAATAAGGTGGGTGGATTATATGAATGACAATTCTCTGGTTGTGATCATGCAAGATGTTACCTTTGGGAAAACTGGGTGAAGGGTGTGTGGAATCCTTTTATAGTATTTCTTACAACTGCATGTTAATCTACAAATCACCTCAAAATGCTTTTTTTTAAAAAAATAAACACTGTACTGGACATCTTTTTTTTTTT
>NW_004955452.1:5420427-5425364 GCF_000276665.1 Chinchilla lanigera | reverse complement strand
AGAAAACCGATATGTGCACCTGAAAGGAGAGGGTTGAGTCACACACCCAGGCTGTTTTGCACTCCCAGAATCTGGTTCACCAACTGGCCATGGGAAATGTAAATGGAGGGAACCAGAACTCTGTGCCCCCTGCCTCTCCCTGCAGACCCTCCACTGAAGGAGCCACGTTATCATGGGAAGATCAGTTTGGTGATATGGAGCAAGAGGAATTGAGTGACATGACCCACGTGTTAGCTGTCAGGGCACCAGAGCCGCGGATATGGCACAGTGCTTGCCTAGCATGCACAAGACTTGGGTTCCATCCCCAGCACTACGGTAACCATAATATTCATCATAAATTTTTTAAAAAGATATTAGATCAGATCAAGCCCTGCTGTACACATCTCCATAGCAGGGATAAGCCATTGCCACCGAGGATGCGTAGTGGGTCCCTATGCTAGCGTACGCCTCCCTTTGCAGTGCTGGAATGTGGGTACAGTGTTTGCTTCAACTCTAATTCTGGTCTTTCAAGGTTAACGAACCCCTAACCCGCCAGCACATTGCTCCTTTAGGTGTGTTGAGTATACTGTATCTAACAAGCTAGGAATAAACCTTGTTGGCCTGGGAATTGATCTGTCTCATAGAATTTGTTCATAACTCCTGGATCCGTGGGTCTCTGGAGGGTTTCATGCCCCTGAAATTATATGCAAAACTACAAGTGTAAGGTCAGTGTGTATTTTCCAGAGAGAGAATCTGAAGTGTTTACCCGGTTTTCAGGAAAGGATTTTCACAGAATAGCAAATATGTGGCCCTCATGTTCCAGGCTACATAGTGAGGACAGTTCAACATGCATTATCCCATTTCATCCCCAGCGGGGCCAAGAATCTTGCCCTAAGTGATCAGTTTGGACAAGCTAAAGAATGTTTGCTTTAAAATGACTTTGTAATCTCTTCTGTGGTCTAGTCAATGTTTGTGCTGCAGGGAAGTCTTATTTCCCTTTTATCTTCTTGGCTAGAGAAAAACCTTACTGGTGAGAAGCACACAAGCCGTGCCGCCTGGCACTGTAGGAACGGCTCTGTGGGTTCTCCCCAGAGGCTGAGTTCTGCCATTGGTACTATCATCCCTCGTTACCTTTTTTCTTTTTTTGCTCACAGATGCCTGTGTGTGCTCACGTTAACTTGTGAGCTGGCACCTTGTGTCTTGTTGGCAGCCCAGATGCCCTCTTCTCTGCAAATGCCCAAAAGTGGCCTGCTGTCTGCTCTCTCCTTCACTCCAGCAGAGTTTAGAAACTAAAGGTTTCCTAAAGGATCATTGAATTGCTTTTTATCAAATGTGGCACGCATTTCTGTCAGCTTGCCGACAGAAAACCAGGCAAGAGGCTATTCAACAGTCACTTATTTGTGGCATATTCATTAATTTTCCAGACACTCTAGTAGGTCCCTGGGATACCAATAAAAATATTTGCCTTCGTGGAACCTGGCTCCTAGGGGAAGAAAAAGACAATAAACAAGTGAGTTAGAATCCAGTGGGTCAAATGATGTAATATAAATAAAACAGATTTTGGGCACACAAAATGCCAGGGATGAGCATTACGTGGTTAAATCATTATGGCAGAAGAGGCCTTTCTGGTTTTTCTTTTTTTTGGTTTTCAGTTTTTTTCTGGTACTGGGAATCGAACTCACGACCTTGTGCTTGCCGGGCAGGCACTCTGCCGCTGAGCTAAATCCCCAGCCCAAAGGTTCTTTTTTTTTTCTGTACCGGGAATCGAACTGATGACCTTGAGCTTGCCAGGCAGGTGCTGTGCTGCTGAGCTAAATCCTCAGCTCCAGAAGAGACCTTTCTGAAAAGTAACAATTGAGCAAAACCTTCTCTGACATAGAGAAAACCTTTGTTCTCAGGTCAGGCAGGCCTACATTCAACTCTTGCCTGTGTACTTTTCACTGTGTGGCATTGGGTTCGACCCTTACCGTCCTCATTTACAGAATATAGATAAAAGGTATTTTGAGATCAAGGTGAAATAATAACATATAAAGTGTCTGGCACCAAATACATGGATGGGAACCACTGTCACAGCTTTTGCTGGAGGATCTTTTTTTTTTTTTTTTTTGCTGGAGGATCTTGAGGGATAGTCCAGAGTGTTCTTGTTTGGCTTGGATCCAGAGGCCCAAGGGAAATGGCTTCCTTTCAGAAGCCAGCCCCAAGATGAAGTCTATACCTTCTCTAGCCATGATTTAGATGAAATTTACTCTGCAACAATAGTGTAATGGCTTGTATCTGGATGTCCCCCCAAAGCCTCATGTGCTTACATAGGTGTGGTTTCACAGAGGTGGCTAGACCTAGGGTGTGTCTGTTACTGGGATCAAGGGTATGTGGAACTGGATTATTCTACTAATTGGTGTATCATAGTTCTGGGTGTAGATAATAGAAAGCCCACCCTGGGTGTGGGTGGCACCACCCAGAAAGTTTGTAGCCTGGATGGGATAAAAGGGAAAGGGAGGCTTGCTGCTGCTGCTGCTGCTTTCTGCTGGCCCTGCCATGGACTGTTTCTCCTCTGTGATGCTCCTCTGCCATGCCCCTCTTGCCTTGGAGCCCGCCAACTAAGGACTGAAACCTCTACAAACTGTGAGATGAAAGAACCTTTTTCTCCTTAACGCTGGGTGTTGGGCATTTAGTCTCGGCAACAAGAAAAATAAAAAAGACAAGTAGGAATACTCCTGTCTGAAAACAAAGAGGTTTTGTTTTCAGGAAAGACTCCCCATACTTGTCTCTTCTGCCTGATAAAGGTGTGGTCTTATATCTAGTTCACAGATTGCAAAAACCTGGGTTGATTCAACACACTTGATCTATTTTCATCTCTCTACCGCTTGCTTAAAATAAGGAGCTCATTACTATTCTACCCACGGCTGTGTCTAAATCATAACTGAACCGGGAGTTGAATTCATATTTCTCTCTTCTGCTAAATGCAGTTTTTGTCTTGGTCGAGCCCATAAGTCCTTGGATGACAGTGTCTGCCTTAGCAGTCCATGCATGGACCTGAGAGAAGAGACAGGTGATCAAGGCCCCCTCCCCAGTTCAGAGCGGGCTTCTATCCACACGACCTGTTTATCATCCGCTGGAAAATTCTGCTCCCCAGAGAGCCAGCCAAAGCCACCTTCTGGGCTGTTGCCAGAATTTCTCCTTTTGTCCTCACCCTTCTTCATTCCTGGTGACAGGTGGGGGCTTGTAAGCCTTTGAGCCTCCAGCGCCTCCTTGGCCAAGGCTTGCATCTAAGCACTCTCCAGATTCCCGTCATCTCTTCCTTGATTCTCCTTGTAGGAAGGGGAAGTTTAGCAAAATAGGGAAGACAAGGAGCTCTGAAGGCAGTGTTTTGTTTTGTTTTGTATTTTTGAGACAGGATCTTGCTATGTAGTTCAGACTGGCCTTGAGCTCACTACGTAGCCCAGGCTGGCCTCAAACTCACAGCAATCCTCCTGCCTCAGCCTCCTAAGTGCTGGGATTACAGGTATGTGTCACAACACCTGGCCAGAAGGCAGTTCTATAAACATATATTTAAATTTTTTTTTTTTGGTCTTTTTGAGACAGGGTCTTCCTGTGCAGTTCAGGCTGGCCTTGAGCTCACTCTGTAGCCCAGGCTGGTCTCAAACTCGCAAAGATCCTCCTGCCTCAGCCTCCCGAGTGCTGGGATTACAGGAGTGTGCCACCATGCCACGCATAAACATATATTTATTTATTTTTGTTTTTTGTTTTTTGATAAACATATATTTCAAAAGAGACTCTCTGGAGATGTAGCTCAGGGGTAGACCATGTGCTTAGCATGTTCATAGCCCCAGCATGAGAAAGACAGAGAGAGACAGAAAGAGACTTTGACTTTTTTTTTTTTTTTTAAGAAAGAGACTTTTGTAAAAGAAATCATGTTGTGCTCTAAAGCCAGCCTGAAACTCATGCTTTTTCATCTCCGTTTTCCTCTGGTCCAAGCCCTGACTCCCACACACACCTCCTCTCTTTCTCCTTCCCTGAGAAGGGTCAGCAGCATGGGCATCACTTCACCAACAATCAAATGAGCCCTGCCGGGAGAGAGTCATCAGTATGGTCCAGATTAAGATGCCCGGGAGGACGAACAAGCCCGAAGTGTCCCTCAACTGCCTCATTATGAGTTTTCCTTTTCAGCCAGCTGCAGTGCACTTGTGATAAGAAATCCTTACCACCCACCACTGCACACAAGAACAAGGAAAGGCACCGGTAGAAAAAGGGAGACAAAGCTCTTTTTTTTTCTTTTTTCTTTTTTCTTTTTTAACTGTACCGGGAATCGAACTCAGGACCTCGCACTTGCCAGGCAGGTGCTGGGCAGCTGAGCTAAATCCCCAGCCCCGAAAAAGGGAAGGGTCGTATTCCGCCATTGGGGAAGGAGGATAGCTGGGAAAATGGAAAGGGCGAGAGCCCCAGAGAGTCAGGAATTCAGGCTGGAGCTGGGGCTGGCCTCTGCCTCTCAGCCTTTGGGAAACAGCACTGCGAAGCAAGGGGTTTGGTTTCAAGGGGTGGAGGAGGACTGCAGGGAGCCAACTATGGGACGCAAGAAAACAAGCCGGGAAGCTCGTCAGCCCCTCCGCAGTCCTGATCTGCTATCTACTGTCTGTGTCACCTCGAACACATTACTTTGCCTTTCTTTTCTTTCTTTCTTTCTTTTTTTTTTTTTTTTTTCCGGTACCGGGAATCCAATTCATAACCTTGCGCTTGCCCGGCAGGCACTATGCCGCTGAGCTAAATCCCCAGCCCCCTACTTTGCCTTTCTGAACCTGTTTCTTCATCTGTAAAATGAAATAATAATATTTCTGAGGCTAGGGGTATAGCTCTGTGGTAGAGCACTTGCCTTGCATGCCTGAGAACCTGAGTTTGATCCCCAGCACCAGGAAAGAAAAAGAGAAAGAGAGAGAGAGAGAGAGAGAGAGAGAGAGAGAGAG
>NW_004955452.1:5412903-5420307 GCF_000276665.1 Chinchilla lanigera | reverse complement strand
AGAAAGAAAGAAAGAAAGAAAACCTACTTTGCAGATTGCTGAAGGAGTAAATAAGATGATATGTAAAGAGTGCCCTGGGGCGGGGGGAGAGTGCCTGGCACAGGACATGATAAACAGTCACTGTAATTATTAAATGCCTATGGCATGCCGGGCACTGAGCCAGTTGCTGGAGATGCTTATGAGAACGAGGCCGGCTCCCTGCTCTCCAGGAGTTCACGGGTTTGTGGCTGGAACTGGCACAGAAGCGTTTCTCACACACTGGCTGGGCACTCCTGGCAGAGGCAGTGCAGTCTATCTTCCTGCCTCTGAGTAAAGTTAATTGTGTGAGAAGAGAGGCTGAACCCATGGCCTTAGATAATGTAAATATAAAAATAAATATTAGTTGGCTGGGCGTGGTGGCACATGCCTGTAATCCCAGCACTCGGGAGGCTGAGGCAGGAGGATCGTTGTGAGTTCAAGGCCAGCCTGGGCTACAAAGTGAGCTCAAGGCCAACCTGAGCTGTATAGTGAGACCCTGTCTCAAAAAGACCAAAAAATAAAAAAAATTTTAAAAAAAAATAGCAATATGGCAATGAGCCTTTTCTAGGGGAGAAAGTATAAAATGCCATAGCAGCCACAGATCTCATTTTATTTTTCACAAGGCCCTATAAGATTTGAGTAACTAACTGATGAGGTATGGGTGGCTTTTCTGGGGCCTTAATATAATTTAGCTCAATGTGGTTGTGCACACTTATAATCCGGCATTTGGGAGGCTGAGGCAGGAGGATCGCTGCCCGTTCAAGGTCAGTCTGGGCTACGCAATGAGTTCAAAGCCAGCCTGAGGGTCTAGGGATTTAGCTCAGAGGCACAACACCCGCCTGGCAAGCACAAGGTCCTGAGTTCGATTCCTGGTGTCGGAAAACAAACAAACAAACAAAAAAAAAACCAAAGCCAGCCAGGACTACATAGTGAGATCTCTGGTGGCGCATGCCTGTAATCCCAGCACTGGGAGGCTGAGGCAGAAGGATCGTTGCATGTTTGAGGCCAGCCTGGGTCACAAAGTGAACTCAAGTTCAGCCTGAACTGCATAGTGAGACCCTGTCTCAAAAAGACAAAAAGAAAAAAGAAAAAAAAAGAAAAGAAAGAGAGATCTCAAAAAACAAAATTAAATTAAAATAAAATCTTAAAATAAAACATTTCCCTGCACATACCAGTACCTTCCTCTGCTCCCTACCCCAATCAAGGCTGGCAGGGCTGGTGTTGTGAGTTACATGCCCGCTACTCATCCTACGCGGAAAAATAAGTAGCAAAATGGCCAAATGTATTTGGGAAGAGGATGCCAGTCAGAACCTGGTGGAGCTATAAGCCACCAATAAGCAGATCTTTCTTCATGAGGCCAAGGAATTTAGGAAAATGCCCTCTTGCGGGTTCAAATTGAAGAGGAGCTCTTTACCCTGCCCTTCCTCCCCTCCAGTCAGGCAGTGGCAGGAGAGGCAGCAGGGTCGGAGAGTGTGGTCTGCCCATTATGGTGCCAGAGGCCTCTGCCATAGAGCTCCACTGAGGGAGCATCCTGCCCCCGAGTTGGGTCTGGGCCTTGTCTGCCTGCTTGTGTGCGCCATGCCGCCGCCGTGCATATGATACTCCACAGGGACATGAAATCTTTTTATCCCTGGTCCCTACAGATTCTGTAACAGCCCTGTCACTTCTCAGGAAACAGGCTCAGAGAAAATAAACAACATATCCAAGATCAAAGTGCTAGAAAGTGGAAATCCCAAGTCTAGAGCCTAGCTTTGCTGGCTCTGAGTCCGCGCTTCCACGGTTCTACAAGCTTCCTTCCCCCGGACTAGAGCTTTGGGCTTTTATGAAGAAAGGGAGGCTCCCTCAGGGAACCAAAGGATCCTTGCTGAAAAAGCTCCCTTCCCTTTCTTGCCTTTCGTGTGGGAGGTTTACGGGGACACCTGGAAACCAGGAGGTAAAACAAGCCCCAGACTCAGGCCAGGGGCTGGGAGCTCCCCACCAATGAGACCTCTGCTCTCATCTTCCCTGTGGCCTTGAGCAAGCAGGTCCCTGCACTCTCAGGGAACCAAGCCAGCTGTGTCTACTATGCAGCACCGTACTCCTTTCCTCCCTATCTGCCTCTGGGGTATGGGAGGAGCAAGTCAATCGAAACACTTAGAGAACGCTGGCAGTACAACAAAAATGAAAGGCATGATTCTTTTGTGTGGGGGGATGGGGTGTGTTTTGAGATAGAGTCTTAGCTGGGCGTGGTGGTGCAAGCCTGTAATCCCAGCACTTGGGAGACGGAAGCAGAAGAATCGTTGGGAGTTCGAGACCACCCTGGGCGACAAAGTGAGCTCAAGGCCAGCCTGAACTGCACAGCAAGACCTTGTCTCAAAAAAAGACCAAAAAAAAGAAAAAAGTGCTAGGGGTGGGTGGTAGCGCATGCCTGTAATCCCAGCACTAGGGAGGCTGAGGCAGGAGGATCGTTGCAAGTTCAAGACCAGCCTGGGCTACAATGTGAGTTGAAGGCCAGCCTGTACCGCATAGCGAGACCCTGTTTCAAAAAGATCAAAAAAAAAAGAGATAAAGTCTTGCTATGCTGGTTTCAAATTCATGATCTTCCTGATTCAGCCTCCTGAGTGCTAGGATTATAGGCACGCACCTCCATACCTGGCTAATGATTCTAAACCTCTTCATACAAAAAAAATCACAGATGGTAGCTCTGTTTCCTTCTCTCACTTACTCATTCCTGTGATACTGGAAAAATGTAGAAGCCAGGCGTTGTGACACACACCTGTAATCCCAGCCCTTGGGAGGCTGAGGCAGGAGGATCACCATAAGCCTACACAGTAAATTCAAATTCAGCTGGAATTACACAGGGAGACCCTGCCGTAAAAAGAAAAAGAGAAATCCACAGTTTTTTTTTTTTTTTTGAGACAGCGTCTTAATGTGTTGTGCAGGCTGGCCTTGAGCTCACAGCGATCCTCCTGCCTCAGGCTCCAGAGTGCTGGGATTACAGGTGTGTGCCACCATGCCCAGTGAGAAATCCACAATCAGGAGAATTTCACTGGGGTGTCCAGAGCCCTGTGGGATGTGGACAGTAGAAAAGTAGAAATAGTTGGAGCCAGAGAAGGCCTCGTGGAGGAGGAAGGGTAGGGGTGACGAGAGACCTGGAGAAGAGGAGAGAGAACAGCACGCACAAGGCTGGAGAGTGTGCAAGCCTTCAATGCGCGGGAGTGCAGCCGGCCTGAGGAAGTTGGTGGCTGCTTTGTTGTGAGGATAGACCGTAGTGATCACCCCTGCTCTTCCCTGGGAACTTGCTGAGCTGTGTACCCTCTCCATGTTGGTGTGCCCTGATGAGCTGCTAGGCAGCCTGTGTAAACCATACTCAGTGATGGGGCTTTGCTGTGAGGCCCAGGGAAAGATGGCTCTTCTTAGGACACTGCCCCCGTGGCTAGCTTGGGATCCTAAACTTCCAGGTCAGCGTGGTACTGTTCTGAGTTTCAGAGTTCCAAGCCCCACCTCCTTGGGGAGCACCTAGTGCTGGTTGGAGGTTGTTCCTGAGAGCAAGAGAGTCCAGTTGCATTGGTTTGCTCCAGATCAGTTAGTCAGGGGTTCAAACAAGTCACCAGGCCAGAAGCTGGCTTCCACGGGGCCCAGCATGAGGCAGCCATCCCACCCCAGTGATAAAGGGGAAAGAAACTCCCAACCTGCTAGATGTCTGAAACAGCAAGTTTGTGTTCTCTAAAATGGAGGGATGAAGTCTAGGAACAATGGAGCTTAAGAGTAGAAGGAATTTATTGAAAGAAAGCAAACTTCTGTCTATGAGGGACAGAAAGGGGCCCGGAAAGTGAGTTGCCTGCCATGCCTGCTTCTCTCTCTCTCTCTTTTTTTTTTGTGTGTGTGTTTTTTGAGACACGGTCTCACTATGCAGTTCAGGCTGGACTTAAGCTCACTTTGTAGCCCAGGCTGGTCTCGAACTCACAACGATTCTCCTGCCTCAGCCTCCCGAGTGCTGGGATTACAGGCATGCACCACCACACCCGGCCCTCATCCCTGCTTCTCAGTGGTGTTTTACTGAGCAAAGCCCTGAGGTGAGAAGGGTTTAAGGTGGGACAGAACTATAATCAATAAGATTACAAGCATAGTCGCTTGGGTAATATTGACCCAATGGAAAAATCATAGGATGGGTGTGAGGTGGGATTAAAGTATGGTCAACCAACAAGATTACAATAAGTATAGTCTCTTGGGTAATATTGATTAAATGGGGATCAAATGGGGAGGCAAGTCACGTAGCAAGCGTACAGGAGACAGAGCGGACTTTCCTGGAAGGGGTGGATTAAGGAGGTTTGGTCCTCCACCCCAAGGTGATTGATGCCTACTTAGAATATCAATCACTACTGTACATCCCTAGGGGAAGTATGTGGGTGAGTAGTTCCTCTTTTCTTGAAGTTTGGCCGTCAGTGAATGTGCCTCCAGCCAAGGTTGTCCTCTGCATTGACCTCTGGAGGACCCAACCCTGTGACTGCCTACAGTATTTCTACCTAACTTAGCTACCTATAATACCAGGTCCAAGCTGGATTGGTTTTACTTGGAACTGACTACAACCCTATACAGTGAGAGTATCTGCTACTGCCCTGGTTCCTGTGTGGGGAGCCTTGTGGACTTCTCCCTGGGGAAATCCACATCGAGCTGGAGCTGAGGGATTACAGTCTGATGTACACAGTTTACCCTAGGGGAAGAATAAGACCCAGCAAAAGGAACAAACTTACTCAAAATTGTACAGCAAGTTAGCTGCAGGCCGAGATCTAGAACCAGGTTTCCTGACTCCAATCTGGTTATATGGTCAGTTCATAAATGTGGTCTACGCTGTTGAGGTTCTCATGTCCAAGGCAGTCAGCCAAACCTTAAGAATGGACAGGCCACCGAGAAGGTTATAGCAAAGGTTGTCGGAGGACAAATAGGAAACAATACCGGTAGCTGTCTGACTTTAAATGGCTTCAGGAGAATCCAGTATAGTTAGGCATGTTATAGTGTGCCCAAAGGAGAAATCTGTAAGGCTCTGAGCCTTACCCTGACCCTCTGCAATCTTCTGGGAAGTATTTTTTATGTTTCAATGCTATTAGAAGCAGACAAAGCCACAGCAGGATCCCTGGACCCAGTAGGCCAGCAAAGAGCAGGGAACAGCCTGAGGGAATGGAAGAGGGTAAGGCTGGAGACTTCTGTTCCCAAAGCCATCTGCAGAGCCCTCCTTAGCAGTGCAGAGAGGCTAGGGAGAAGTGCAGGGGTCTTTGAAACACAAATTGCCAGTGATTACAAGACCACTGGCTGAAAGGCTGTTTCTCTTTCTTCTTCCCAAGCGGATGAAGATTGTAAAGGACATACGGAGTTTTTTTCTGGCTGGCCCCACGCCTGCTGCTCCCACACGGTGGCTGGGGGATGTTGTCAGAGGCCCCAGGGAGTGATGATGGCCTAGCTTCCAGAAAGACAGTTGAAAACCCAGCTCCAAGGTAAGCTCCAGAGCGGGGACCCTGCAAATTAGTCTTTTGGCCTGGTTGCCATGGAGACAGACAGGCAGCAGCTGCTGGGGAAGAGGAAACGGCAGCTTCCCGACATCTAGGATTCTGAGAGAACCATATTGGGGGAGGGGGCCAGACATCACCCTTCCTGAGCAAGATGTAGAAGCCCCTGCCTGCCCCGCAACTCCCGGATTCATGGGGTACTAAGCTGGAGACAGTGGTTACACTGGATCCCGAAGCCTGTTTTCCTTCTTCCAGGCCAGTGCCCTCCGGTCTACACCACAGCTGCCCCATGCTCTGCTTTCAGAGCAAACAGATCTTCCAGCGCTAAGCTGCTGGTCCCTGGGAGGCTTCCCAAGCTAGCTTCTTGGCAGGACAAGTCATTAGGGTTGAATCCCAGCTCGTTGGCCCCTGGAGGCCAATTTGGCCCAGAGCTCCACCACTTTCTTTCTGGAAAGTCTGGCAAGGGTGTGTGGGTCTGTGTGACCAGCCATTGTCTAGGAAGGGAGTCTGAAGCTGAGCCCGGAGGGAACTCGGCAAATGATGGGGATTTTTTGTCCCCTCTTTTGAAGCCATGGTGACGTTGTTAATTATGGCCTCCTCATCATGCTGCCTGGTTGACTGCCCTTTGACCCAGACTTCCCTGACCTGGTGGAAGCAGTCCTTGGCTGTCCCCTCCCCTCCAGGTTATCTCTAGAAACTGAAGGTGGGAGAGGAGGGGCCTGGGATCCAGGTCACCTTAGTCCACTTTCCCAGCAGAGCTGCCAGGAGGTGGGGGCATCTCAGCGTCTCAGTTTCATCCTCTTCAGTAAAAGGAGACACGAGGCCGGATTATCTGGGGCTTTGAGTTCCTGCACTGTGCATGTGAGAGATCTTACATAAGAGAACAGAGACCTAGTGTGGAGGGAGAGGAGAGGACGGAAAGAAGCAGAGGCTGCTGCTGGCCAGCCAGGACTTTGGTGTCGCTGGTTTAATTGGGAAGCCAGCTCACATGTAGGTATTATCAAAGACATAAGGGGGCTGGGGATTTAGCTCAGTGGCATAGCGCCTGCCTGGCAAGTGCAAGGTCATGAGTTCGATTCCCAGTACAGGGGGTGGGGGGTGGGGAATGAACAAAACAAAAAAAAAAGGGGGGAGCCAACGCTAAGGAACATAAAGGAAATTGAGAAAATGATCCACAACCTTAGACCCCAACCCCCTGTGTTAGTGAAAGTACTAATAATGCTTTTATACATCCTTTCAGATTTTTATGTTTTCACTTTGCCCATGTATTATTGTTACTTTTAAATTACACAAATCATATGAGAACTCATTGTTGCAAAAGATGCAAATACCATGGATAAACAAAGTCAAAAGCAATTCACCTTTGTTATCTACTCCCTTTACCAGATAGCTGTCGTTAACAATTTAATGCCCTTGAACACACATAGTTTGTCTTTCTTTCCTTAGTATAAATGCAATTATAACATCCATTTTGCTTTCAAATTGCTTTTCCCATCATAATAATTCCTAGATTTTTTTCCCCACAGTAGTAAACCCACCCCATTCTCCATAACTGCTGCTGCATTTCTACGTTACAGATGTTCTGTGACTTATTTACATGATCTCTTCTGATAGAAATAAGCTATTTATAGTCATGTTAATAATAATGCTTTGAGCATTTGTACATCTACTTACACATGGTTTATTTCGAGAGTAGAAAAAAATAGAGTAGAGTTACTGGGTTAGCATGCTTGTATATCTGTACTTTTTTCTAAATGCCACAGATATTTATTTTTAAATATTTTGTTTTGCTTTTTTTAATTATCCAAGATATAAATGCTCATTGCAAGGATACTGTAAGCTTTTGGGAGAGGATCACTCACAGTCATTCTTTTCAATAGCCATGACTGTTTACATAATTTTT
>NW_004955452.1:5405524-5411772 GCF_000276665.1 Chinchilla lanigera | reverse complement strand
TGAGCTCACTTTGTAGCCCAGGCTGGTCTCGAACTCGCAACGATCCTCCCTCCTGCCTCAGCCTCCCGAGTGCTGGGATTACAGGTGTGCGCCACCACGCCCAGCCAGATACATACTTTTTCATTTTGCTCTTTTCACTTAATATTTCTTGATGATTGTTCTATGTATAAAAGTGGAGCTCTGTGCAGTGCTGCAAGCCTGTAATCTCAGCCACTCTGGAGGCCAAGGTAGGTGAATTGTAAATCTGAGCTCAGCCTGGGCAATTTAGTGAAATCTTGTCTCAAAAACAAAAATTATAAGCCGAGTGTGGTGGTGCACGCCTGTAATTCCAGCAGTCAGGAGGCTGAGGCAGGAGGATCATTGCAAGTTTGAGAACAGCAGCCTGGGCTACAAAGTGAGCGCAAGGCCAGCCTGAACTGCATAATGAGACCCTGTCTCAAAAAGACAAAAAAAAAATCAAAAAATAAAACAAAAAAAACCCCAAAATATTATAAAACAGAAGGGCTGGGGATATAGACCCTGGGTTCAGTTTCCAGTACTGAAAGAATTGAAATGAAATAAAAGACTGCCTTGTTTTCTAAAAATGATGCATAGGGGGCTGGGGATTTAGCTCAGGGGCACAGCGCCTGCCTGGCAAGCGTGAGGTCGTGAGTTCGATTCCCGGTACCGGAGAAAAAATAAAATAAAAAATAAAAATGATGCATAGAATTTTTGTTGATGGATATGCCATAATCGAGTCAATTTTATTGATACCTGCTAGGTTTTCTGTCTTTCATTATTGCAGCAGTGCAGTAACGGATGCCCTCACTTCTACTTGATTATGTACTGTGCTGGTGCACCTGTCCATAGAATAGATTTCTGTAAGTGGAATTGCTGAGTCCCAAGCAATGGGCACTACACATCAATAGTTATTGGGCTTCATAGAATCTGTGGCCCTTTCCTCATTGAGGGCACGCGCAGTATTTAAAGCTCTTGATACAAATGGCTTGTGGTTTCCAGAAGACAGTCATCTGTTTGCGCTCTTACCAGCTCCCTCTTCCCACTGGTTTGCCCAAATGACAAGTCAAAAACTATGGCTAAGCTGGGAGTGGTGTTGCATGCCTGTCATCCCAGCACTCTTGGGAGGCTGAGGCGGGAGGACTGTTGTAAGTTTGAGACCAGCCTGGGCTACAAAGTGAGCTCAAGTCCAGCCTGAACTGCATAGTGAGACCTTGTCTCAAAAAGACAAAACAAAAAACAAAACAAAACAAAACCCCAGTATAGCCATGTTTGTAGTGTTTGTTCTCAGTCCTCATTTTTTTTTTTTTCCCCAGAAGGATCTGTTTAGAATGCTAAAAAGCAAATGGTTAGGTTTTTAAATCCTCTTTATTTTTTTCTTTTAAACTCAGGATCTGGGAGAAATTTCCTAATCCCAGCTTTGCCATCATATATGTGACCTCGGCACATGACTTTTTTCTCTGTGAGCCTGTATTGTCTTAGAACTGTAGTGCTTGGTACATAGCACAGTTTCAAAAACTGGTAGCTAACGGGGGAAAAAATGAAAGGAAGCAGCTGGGCAGGGCGGGCGGCTTTGTTTTTTTCCTTCAAATTCTCACGCTTGTCCTTCCTGGCATAAAAACGAAAAATGAAAGGTGGCTCGCAGCTCCCGGGGGCGGGGTGGGGGGCGGACACCCCAGCCCAGGACTGGTGGAGACCAGATCCCCGCAGTTTAGTCTTCACCCAGCGTGGAGGGCCAGAGCCCTGCCCTGAGCTCCCACCGCTGATGCCAGGCGGGAAGCGCGAAGGCTTCCTTCCTTGCTCCTTTTTATTGGGTTCGGTTTTCCCCAAAGCCCGCGGGCGCGCGGTAGCTGTCGTGCACCCCCACCCCGGCTCCCGGCTGCCCGGGTGGGCGCGGCCAGGCGCGCTGGCACCAGGGCCGCCTCGGAAAAGGAGCTAGCGGGGTCCCCTGCCCCTCGAGCTCCCTCCCAGCCGGAGTCCGGGGACTCTGCGTGCACCACGGGAGTGCGGCGGAGCTCGTGCTTGCTGGGTGCCGGGACCTCCGCCTGCACGCGGGACGGCTCTGGAGCTCTCCTCGCCTCCATCAAGCCAGCGAGCCTCCCCACCTCCCCCTGGCACCCCACCCTCTAGCACGGAGCTGCAGCTCCGAAAAATCCGCGGCTGGAGTCGCCATTGCTGTTCCCACCCATGCGGTGGCCGAGGACCAGCCAATCGCAGTGCCTGTGCGCGGCGGGGCGCGCCGCAGGTAGGGTGACAGCAGATCTGCGAAGCCATTTTCTGGGCGGATTTGCAGTCATTTCTACTTGTGGTAAACCATGTTGGAGAGTTTTAGCTCGTCTCCCCACCCCCACCCCACCCCTCCACACTCCATTGTTTTTTGTTTTTTGTTTTGTTTATCCAGTACCGGGAATCGAACTCACGACCCTCGCGCTTGCCAGGCAGGTGCTGTGCCTCTAAGCTAAATCCCCAGCCCCCACACTCCATTGTTTTAACCTTAATTTTCCAAACAGAAGGGCCGGGATGGTATTGCGGGGGAGGTGGAGTTAGGTGATGGCGCCACCAGGAGCAGTCGACCTGGGGGCTACTCCGGGCTGTGACTCCAACCTGCTTCAAGACACAGCGCCAGGCATCAGTCTTTTCATCTACACAGATTCAGGGAAGGATTAAAGTCAAACCGTGGCAAGTATGGGTGAGGTTCCGGGGAAATGAATTACCTCAATGTGTCCTTAGCTAGTAGAATGGAAAATACCCGTAATGCGTGCCTGACGATCCTATTTCTCAGTCTCAACCTTAGGAACATGCTTACAGCACAAGTACAGGGAGGCTGTCCCTTTCAGCTGCATCGAATAACCACGGCGAACAGCTCAAAGGTGGACAACGTGCAAATACAGTAGGATCTACATACAGAATGGGTCGCCACCATGTCGCAGTTGGGAGGAATAAACTAGGTCTATATCCAGGGACCTGGAGCAAAATTTATTAAGCAAAGGCAGATTGTTGCAAAATAATGCATACAGCAGAGCACAGCACAGCACAATTTTTGCAGCATATCAAATGGAACTGTGGATTTTCTATGGTGATAGTCAACATGTGAAAGCATCTTTTAAAAAAAAGAATGGGAAAGACACATTACTAACTCACAAGAATGGCTGTGTCTGGGGAGACAGGCAGGGAGTTGTGATAGCAGATAAAGGACAAAAGGAACTCCAGCTTTTTTTCTAATAGTCTAAGTTTTTCTTTTTAAAACAAAATTAGGTTGGGGGTTTAGCTCAGCGGCACAGCGCCTGCCTGGCAAGCACAAGGTCGTGTGTTCAATTCCTGGTACTGGAAAACAAACAAACAAACAAAAAAAGATATCATAAAACAAAATTGGCAGCCAGGCCTGGCGGCACACTCCTGTAATCCCAGCACTCAGGAGGCTGAGGCAGGAGGATTATTGCAAGTTCAAGACCAGCCCGGGCTATAAAGTGAGCTCAAGGCTAGCCTGAACTGCATAGCAAGACCATATCCCAAAAAGACCAAAACAAAACAAAACAAAACAAAAAAGCCCACAAAGTTGGCAGTTCAGGGGCTGAACATATAGCTCAGTGGCAGAGCACTTATACAGCAGTTCAAAGTCAGTGTGGCAAGGATGACGAGGACTGAATTGGTATTGGGTTTGGCGGTGTGGACATTGTGAATGGTCTTGAGCTGCATCTACAGAGCAGCACGAGGAAGGTTTGACAGGAGAAGGTGGAGAGGAGTTGGAGACAGCAACAAAGACATGGACAGCAGAGAAGTGGAGGCTCTGGAAGGAGAGGAGGAGACACGGGAGGGTGGTGGGTGGAATCAGTGATAGCGCGTGCAGTGCTGGTGGGAAGGGGCTGGGGATTTAGCTCAGCGGCACAGCTCCTGCCCGGCAAGCCCAAGGTCATGAGTTCGATTCCCCATACTGGAAGAAAAAAACAACCAAAAAAAAAAACCCCCAAAAAACAATGCTGATGGGAAAGATCTGGTAGTGTGGGAAATACCCGTGCACAAGACGGACATAACCAAGTTCAGGTCCGCTGCTCTCCTTCCCACACTTCTCGTCCTCCATCTTTGTGTCCCCACTCTCTTCTGTTTGCCTCACTTTCTCTTCCGGTAATGAGCACCACCTGACCTCTCTGAGCAGGCACAACTGTGATTCCTTCTTCCAGGGAGCATTTGCCAGGCTATCTTGACCATTCTCACAAAGGCAGTGCTCTGTCAGGCCACCAAACAGGACGTTGTCTGTCCCAGTGAGAACACATGGAGCACTGTAGGCCCCAGGGACCTCTCCTCCCTATTGTCACCCCCACCGCTTTGTGCTTTATCTCTGGTCCATCTTGTGAACCAGATCCACAGTGGGTGCCTTGAAGACAAGGACTTCAAAAGTGTGTCTTCGAGTCCTTCATGGCATCTAGTTGGGCACTGTGCAAAGAGTCTTCATTGCAGCAACATTTACCGGGTCCCTGCTAAGTAGCGGGTTCTAAGCTGTGCATTCCACATTGACAGCCCTTGCCCTAAGAGAGTCCCTGGTGCAGACAGGGAGCACCAGACAGATGTGTAAGCAAGCAACAGCAAGTAGACCAAGTGCTACAGTAGAGAAATGTGGGTACAGTGAACAGGTGGCCAGGGAAGGCTTCCCGGGGTGGATGGCAATGAGCGTGCGCTTGCGAGATGGCCAGGAGTTTTTCAGTGGGCGGGAGGGGAGTGGACAAAGGCATGGGAGGGTCTAACACATAGCCACATGGTGCTGGGAGAAGGGCAAGTCTTCTACTGGGGCTCTCCATGGGCGGGGATGTGGCGGGGGTAGTGGGAAAGGACCTCTGAGAGATGGGCAAATGTTGGACCATGCTGGGCCTTGTGTGCCATGGTAAGGACTTGGCCTTTGATTCCATAGGTACCAGGTGAAGTACAAGGACAGGTCAGAGCTGAGAGAACCTTACGTCAGTGCAGCAAAGACTGACTTGCTCTCTGGAGCCATGCTTAAACAAAGTCTACTGCTATCTAATTAGATGCCAATATTTTAAAAATTAAAAGATGGCCCCCAAAAACCTACATTCCAGCTTCTCTAGCCACATATTGTGGCAGGATAGTCATCAGTCGAAGCTCAGCAGAAGCCCCGTGTTACAGATTGATTTTTTTTTTCTCTTTTTGAGACAAGGTCTCCCTATGCAGTTCAGGCTGGCCTTGAGCTCACTTTGTAGCCCAGGCTGGTCTCGAACTCACAACAATCCTCCTGCCTCAGCCTCCCGAGTACTGGGATTACAGAAGTGCATCACCACGCCCAGCTACAGATTGATTTATAGCCCCTAAAAAAGATTTTGATGCCAGGCGTGATGGCGCACGCCTGTAATCTCAGCACCTGGGAGGCTGAGGCAGGAGGATCGTTGTGAGTTTGAGACCAACCTGCGCTACAAAGTGCACTCAAGGCCAGCCTGAACTACATAGGGAGACCCTGTCTCAAAAAGACAAAAAAACAAAAACAAACAAAAAAAAGATTTTGAAGTCCTAACCCCTGTACCTATGAGTATGGAAATATATTTCCATATGTGGAAATTGAGTCTTTGCAGATCATCAGATTAAGATGAGGTCATTGAGGTGGGCACTGATTCAGTATGACTGGTGTCCCCATACAAAGGGCAATGTGAACTCAGAGCCAGATGCATACAGAAGGAAAATGAGGTAAAGACTCAGAGAAAGTCAGGCGTGGTGGCACATGCCTGTAATCCTGACACTCAGGAGGCTGAGGCAGGAGGATCGTTGCAAGTTCGAGACCAACCTAGTCACCAACCTAGTCTACAAAGTGAGCTCAAGGCCAGTTTGAACTGCATAGTGAGACCTGTCTCAAAAAAAAAAAAAAAAGACTCAGAGAAAGCCAGGCATGGTGGCACACACTTGCAATCTCGGCACTCTGGAAGGCTGAGGTGGAAGGATTGCAAGTTCTAGACCAGCCTGGGCAATTTAATGATTTTGCAAGACCCTGTCTCAAAATAAAACATTAAAAAAAAAAAAAAGATGTAAGGAGAAACCTTACAATCTGCAAACCAAGAAACTGCTGAGGCCTCCTGAGGCATGGAGCAGATTCTCCCTCCCAGCCTTCTCAAGGAACAGCCCTAGCCAGCATAGTGGCGCATGCCTGTAATCCCAGCACTCAGGAAGCTGAGCTGGGAGGATCATTGCAAGTTGGAGGCCAGCCTGGGCTACAAAGTGAGCTCAAGGCCAGCCTGTACTGCATAGCAAGACCC
>NW_004955452.1:5402832-5404504 GCF_000276665.1 Chinchilla lanigera | reverse complement strand
GAAAAAAACAAACAACAACAAAAAAAGAAGTAGGCTGGATCGAAAATGAACACGATTCCTATTTGGAGTCGCAGAAATCCAACAGAGGGCCAGAGATACAGCCTCATTGCCCCCATATTGTTTTGCTTTCTTGCTCGTATTTTGAGTATTTGCAAAAGGCTGGTTGGAGGAAGCAATAGAAAGCTGTCACCCCAGTTACCTCATTAGAAGAAATGTCACTGACTAAGAAGACAAGAACCTATGTACAACGTGGTATCCTGGATTAGATCCTGGAACACAAAAACGACCAAAGTGGGAAAATGAGGGTCTTAGTTACTTTTCTCTCACTACTGAGACAAAATACCCAACATTCAAAGTTAAAAAGGGAAAGGTTTGTTTAGTTTAGTTTGTAGAGGTTTCAAGGGAGGGTGGCACATGGTAGAGCACTGACATTTCATGGCAGCAGAAAACAACAAAAGCAACAAGAGCAAAAGGAGACAAGCTTCTTTCTGTCCCTTGTATTGTATCCAGTCTCCTGGGATTAAGGTGGTGCCAGTCCAATCAGTGGCCTGATCCAGCCATCACCCACCCTTAATCCCAGTACCCTTAATCCCAGCATTGTACACTCCAGGTTCAGCCACCTCTGAAAAAGCCCTATGACCACATGAGGCTTTGGGGGCCATCTGGACACAAACCATGACATGAAGGATCTGATTGAAGCCCGCCATTTAGTTAACAGTATCATACCAGTGCTAATATTCTAGTTTGGACACAGATATGATTATGTAAGATGTTAACCTTTGAGAACTCTGGTAAAGGGTATCTGTAGACTTGGTGAGCTGCCTTTGCAATTCTCTGGAAGCAAAATTCAATGTTAAAGTTTAAAACAAAATACATTTTCTAAAAAGAAAGAATTGTCATTGGAATAGAACCTTCTGAATTTATAAGAAACTGGACTCCAGAATACATACTCAGACATGCTGTTTGATCACAAATCCTAAATAGTGTTCAATAATCAAAAAGATATCAGTGGAACAATTCAATGTTTGCTGAGTGTTCATTGCACTGGAGGAGTACCAAGACCAGGCTACCTAGGCTCCTGCCCTCGAGGAGATTACTTTTTAGTGAGGAGGCTG
The DNA here is from genome assembly GCF_000276665.1 of Chinchilla lanigera. Taxonomy (NCBI): domain Eukaryota; kingdom Metazoa; phylum Chordata; class Mammalia; order Rodentia; family Chinchillidae; genus Chinchilla; species Chinchilla lanigera. The sequence continues at coordinate 5,403,389 of NW_004955452.1, read as the reverse complement.
GACATATATAGGGAGAGTTTTGTTTTTTTGTTTTGTTTTGTTTTGTTTCCGGTACCAGGGATCGAACTCATGACCTTGTGCTTGCCGGGCAGGCACTGTGCTGCTGAGCTAAATCCCCAGCCCCATAGGGAGAGTTATAATACCACCATTGTGGTGGGGGGTCAGAGAGATTAACCAAGACACTGAAATGAGAAAACCCTCAGTAAGACAGAAACCAAGGGACTCAAGGCTAGAGTTGGTGCTCTGGACTGAATGGTGCATCCCTTCATAGGTTTTCTTTGTTTTGTTTTTTGTTTTTTTTTTGTCTTTTTGAGACAGGGTCTCCCTATGCAGTTTAGGCTGGCCTTGAGCTCACTTTGTAGCCCAGGCTGGTCTCGAACTTGCAACTGATCCTCCTGCCTCAGCCTCCTAAGTGCTGGAGTTACAGGCATGCGCCACCATGCCTGGCATCCCTTCATAGGTTAAAGACTGCTCCCCAAGGTGATGGTATATGGTATATGGAGGGAGTGTCTTTGAAAGGTAATTAGGGGACTGGGGATTCAACTCAGCGGCACAGC
>NW_004955452.1:5388763-5399214 GCF_000276665.1 Chinchilla lanigera | reverse complement strand
TAGCCAGAGGCCTTGGGTGACAAGAAAAGCAACACTGAGTCTAGGTTAAGTTTTTAAACTGAGTCTATCAGAGGCACGAGCTGAATGGGGAAAACCAGACTTGAGGCGGTGGGAATATGTTTATTCAGTGTACATCATCCTGGGGCTGGGGATTTAGCTCAGTGCACAGCGCCTGCCTGGAAAGTGCGAGGTCATGAGTTCAATTCCTGGTACCGGAAACAAAACAAAACAAAACAAAAAGTACATCATCCTGGGCTTGAGGCCCTTATGAGGGACTATCCTTTGGGCAGTTGGATGGTATTAGAGTTCAGTACAGAGATGGAAGCCAGGAAGGAATCCCATAAGAGGAATCATTAGGAGAGGGTACAGCCTTCCATAAAGGGTGAAGGTCAGTTAGAACACGGACTGAGAAGACAGAGAAGGCTTGGGACAAGTGGCCCCATTCCGCTCACACATTTATATGTAATGTGCAATTTTCCATAGTTCATTGATTTGAAAATTCCATTGATTTTTAAGTCAGACCATTATTTTATGTACCACTAAGAAAAATGCTGTCAAAATGATTAAGACATGTTATTTAGTAACCATGAGACCCATGATTTTGAAAATAGAAAAATGTGGGAGGGAAGCATATTTTAATTAAAGTGGCCCCAAAGGTGGCACACACGTATAATCCTAACATTCTGGGAGGCCAAGACAGGAGGACCACAAATTCAAGCCCAGCCTGGTAATTTGGCAACTTAGTAAGACCCTGTCTCAATTTTTTTTTTAAAGGGCTAGGAATGTAGCTCAGTGGAAAGGCCCTGGATTCAAACTTCAGTACTGGGAAAAAAATTAAGTAAGATTTGTGCGAGGCATTCTATCAAGGATGGGGGGGATAGAATGCAGCAACGAAAAAGACCCTGCCTTCAAAATATTCTGACCTCCTGATGACACCTATAGCCACTTCTACAAGACTAACTAAGGCAAGTGCTGCAGTGCAGGCATCAGAACTTGTCTTGGATCAGCCACTGATTGTCAGGTAATTAATACACACAGAATTTTTTTTTTTTTTTTTTTGTTACACAGAATTGACAGCCACATCTTTCCTGGGATGTCCAGACCTTCCCCTGCTCTTCCCTAATGCCTGAAATTTCTAGAGACAAACCACTTTTGAATGAATTGAGATAATGAATTAAAACACCACATGGTGAGTGTTGAATTGGTACCACTTCTGTGGAAGGCAATTTGGCACTACCCAAACTATAAATGTGTTTGTCCTTTGACTTCTAGGAATATATCTTGCAGATTTACTCACTCACATGGGAAATGCCATATGTATGAGGTCATTCATAACCGCACTGTTTGAAATGGCAAACAGTTGGGAATAACATAAGAGGTATGGATAGAGCACTGATTAATTAGATCACAGAACATTCATACCAAGGACAAGCTCCATGTATGAACAGGGAAAAGACTCCTGACATACACTGCTATGTGAAAGCTGTTAAGCACAGAACAGTTATAGCAGGCTACCATTTGTATGAAAAAGGAGAGACAGAAAATGTACATGTATGGGCTGAGGGTGTAGCTTAATGGTAAAAACCTTGCCTGACATGCAGGAGGTCCGAGGTTCAATCCCCACCACTACAGATAAATAAAAATAAAGCATATCTATAAATTTATTCAGTGTGCACACAAAGAAACTCAGGAATATACAGGAAATTGATAAGAATGATTATGATGGGAGAGCAGTAGGAAGAGAAATTGGCAGATAGAGATAGAGAAGGGAGGAGAAACTGTCACACGTTATTTTTAAACCCAGCGAACGTGTTTGTTCAAAATGTTAAATTAATTTAATTTTATAAATACTCTATGGGGAGATTGTGGGTGTAACTTGGTAGTGGAGAGTGTGTTTAGCATGCTGAAGGCTCTGGGTTCAATTTCCAGTGCCAAAAAAATAAAATAAAATAAGGGTGGCGATGTAGCTCAGAGGTTGTGAGACAGTGTCATTGTGGTCTAGTGCCAAATGGTCTCTCTCCGTTTTTAACTCCATTAAAGCCTGCCTCCTACAGTGCAGCTCACCTACTCTCATTTTTGCCTAACAGAGGTAGAATCCTTGTCTACCATTTAGGAGGCCTTGGGTTTGATCCCTAGTACTGTACCTCAAAAAAACTAAATTTAAATAGATATAAATACCAGAGCCAGGGGCTGGGGATTTAGTTCAGTGGCAAAGCGCCTGCTTGGCAAGCGCAAGGTCGTGAGTTCGGTTCCCGGTACCGGAGAAAAACCAATACCAGAGCCTATGGAAAGAGTTAATCCAATGATTACAATTCAGGCCGGGTATGGGGGCTCACTCCTGGAATCTCAGCACTTGGGAGGCTGAGGCAGGAGGATTGCTATGAGTTTGAGACCAGCCTGGGCTACATAGAGAGACCCTGTCTCAAAAAACAAAACAAAACCAATGACAATTCCCACCAAAGGGTACATGTCTAATATACACTACATTCATTCAATAATCTATAGCAATCAAGAAATCTCTCTAGCAATGTTAGTTTACAAGTGTTCAGAGGGGGCTGGGGATTTAGCTCAGCGGCACAGCGCCTGCCTGGCAAGCGCAAGGTCGTGAGTTCGGTTCCTGGTACGGGAAAAAAAAAAAAACAAGTGTTCAGAACTTCAACATACCAAGCATTGTCGGGCAGGGCCAGAACATTCAAGTTCCCATCCTTCGACAGGTCCAGTCCTGGGCACTCCGGACACCAAGACAAAGACAATGCCCCTGCCCTTGAGGACCCAATGGTCAAGTGAGGGAGACAGAGGTGTGAAATAGCAGCTTTGCAGATAGGTTTTGAACAGGGAAGAGAAGGTTGGAGCACAGATCCTGAGAATGAAGGGACAAAGGGAACAGAGACGCTGGGGACAATAAGAAAACCTCTCCCACGACACCCCTTGGCCAAAGACAGGCCCTCGAGATCAGCAGTGGAAGTCTGCGGCGCTTGTGTGGGAGACAACCCTTGCAGCCTCAGAACCAACAATGAACAAAGGCTGCCGTCTCTCTGGGAATACAGGAGATCTGACAACAGCCCCGCGCATTTCATCAGTGTAGACATCCCTCCTGGGCTTTGAAGCCTGAAGTGCCCTCCTTTAGCTGTCTAACCAGATCAAATAAGCTGGATGGCTGCCATATCTCGACTTCACTTTGCGCTAATCCATAGTCACAGCCAGCTTCGTAACAATCCTACCAAACCATCTGAGCAAGAGCAAAAATAATTCTCCTGGGCAAAGATGGAAAGCTCCAAGATGGGAATGTTAACTCCTTGCTGCCTCTTCAAAAGGGAGTGGATCTTGAAGTCAGTTGTAGGAAACCTTCCAGAAGAGAGACTTCATCCCTCTCCAAAGTGGTGACAATGGTGTTCTCTCTCTTACAGTTCAAAAACTCTTCCTATTCCAGGGAACCATGTAAATGAACACCCATAAGAGTTAACAATAGAATAGGGGCGGGTCTGCCTCTCAGAAAGCAACCCCACCCTAAAGAAAAAGCATTATTCTACCTCTGTTTATTCACAGGATCATTCTAGGGGAAACCTTACCCTATCCCCCACTGTCTCCAAACAGCAGTGAGGACTTCAGGAAATCCTTGTCACAAAGACTGGCAGAACCAGACATCTAACAACAAACCCAGAAGCCAAGTGGCATGGCTAAAAAAGATTAAAAATCGACATGAGTTCTAACATCTATGGTTCCTAGCTGTGGTTGCCATGGAAATAGACATCTGCTCTAGGGAGAAGGGAAAAAAAAGTGGTGATGGTGGGGACTGGTTTAAGTGCTTTAAAATAATCAGTATTTTAAAAGATTAATTTTTTTATGTCACAACATTAACAAATGAAGAGAAATGTGAGGTTTTTGTGTGATGATTTCTTATATTTGAGAAAAATCAAATGGGTGGGACCCTTTCCTATGCAAACCTCCTGATGAAGTACAAAGACTTCAAGATAAAAGGCTGAACTGGGCGTGGTGGCACATACCTGTAATCCCAGCACTCGGGGAGGCTGAGGCAGAAGGATCATCCTGAGTTGGAGACCAGCCTGAGCTACATAGTGAGCTCAAGGCCAGCCTGAACTGCATAGGGAGACCATGCCACAGAAAGACAAAAAAAAAAAAAAAAAAGGCTGGTTCAGAGGGCAACAGACCTTTAGGCCTTGGGGTCCTACTCATTTGTGTTGCCTGCTTGTCATTTTTCAGCAAGGTCTATCCCCACCCCTTTCTGGCTTTATGATTTCTGAGATTCTGCTTGGAAAACTGACAGATGGATGCACCTGGTTGTTCTGAGGCTAAGTTTGAGAGAGAGAGAGAGAGAGAGAGAGAGAGAGAGAGAAAGAGAGAGTGAGAGACAGAAGGGCAGAGAGGAGGGTGGGCAGAGGCCTTTCAGGGTTCAGAATCTGAATCATTCCTGGTCCTGCTCACATGCTAACCAAGAGCTACTTAGATTGGCTGGGGGAGGCCGACCCCATACAAGGGCGTTTGTTGGAGAAAATGCTGCAACAAGCATATTTCAGGCAACAGTGCATTGCTAATTGTTTGCTTTGTATGGTGTTTGCCGCCTGTATGATCCAGTTTTCACTGTCCTGGGCACCAATTAATTATATTTTATCTCTGGCACATCACTAGTAACTAGATGTAGGAGTCTTTCAGAATTAGGACCCTTGTTTCTGGACAGTTGGTCATATGTGTTCCTTGGTTTGGGGAGACCAAGCTCATTAATAAAATGAAGGTGTCTTCTTTGCTCAGTAAGGATCTCAAAGTAGGTTCCTTGATGCAATGACCACCACCCAAGGACACAGCTTTGTCAGGGGAGTGGGAGAAGGGGTCTGATCCGAGAACCATAGACATTTATTCTTTTTTTTTTTTATAGACATTTATTCTTATCCTCATTTTATGGGGAAAGGGAGGTCAGTCATTCTAAGACAGCCAGAGTTTGACCAATTTCCTTTATGCCTTTCCTGTGGTTCTGATCTATCCAGGCCAGAGGAAACATTGACCTTGTGGCTCCTTTTGTTTTGATTCTTAAAAAGAGCCCGACACTGTTCTAGGGGAGCACGTGCTCCAAGAACAAAAGCAACACTTAGCTGCAGTCTGTGTATCTAGAACTGCTACTGCTCTTCCTAACACCGGCAAAGGCTGGGCAGAGCAGATGCAGTCTACATTTAAGCCGAGTGGCTTTGTTAGACCAGAGGAGATCAAATTCCAGGGCCTAATGCTGTCTCGCACACGTCTTCGGTCTCCAGCTCGGGAGGCTGAGAATGGTATCGGGAACGCACATAGAGAAGGAAGGGCCACGCCCATGACCCGTTAGCATGGAATGAGTTTAGGGACTATGATGATGTCATGGCGTAATACAGGTGACACGCGAGTATCCGTGGTAAGGGGCCGAGGGCAGGGATTAGGGGGCCACACTGGGGCGTGGAGGGGCAGTGTCTTGTCACAGGGCTCGGGGGTTTCAGGCTACAGAGCAGGGTGGTGCACCAGAAAGGACACTGTTCTGTCCCAGCGCTGCCCTTGAGGCGATGCAAGGCACTCGCCACGCAGAGGAAGAGTCCAGGCAGCTGAGGTCTAACTGGTGGTGCTGCACCCCTACCCTGTTCCGCCCCGCCCTTTTTCCAGACACGGAGACCCCTTAGTCCTGGGGGGTCGCGGCAACGTTCTCTTCCGCGGAGAGCCGCCGCCCGAGGCCGGCTCACGCCAGGAGACCCTCCCAAGCGCCCCCACCCTCCGCATTGTCCTCCCGCCCGGCCGACCCGGACTACATTTCCCGAGGTGCGTGGGGGTCCGAGGGCGGGACCCGCTCGGGCGGGGGCGGGGCCGGCACGTGCCGCCGCGCTCGGCCAATGCGGAGCCCCGCGGGGAGGTCACGTGCCGCTGTTTGGCGCTTTTGTGCGCGCCCAGGTCTGTTGGTGCTCAGAGTGTGGCCAGGCGGCTCGGACCAAGCAGGTGGGTGCGGGGCTTTCGGAGAAGACAACAGCGGCGGCCCGGCGAGAGGGACGCGGCGGGCGGGAGGGGCCGGGCGGGGCTGTGGCAGCAGCCCCCTCTGTGGAGGGCGACAGGCGGGGCCGCGGGGCCCCGAGCGGCTGGCGGGCGGGGGTCGCTCCATTTGTGTGAGGCTCGGGCGGAGCCTCGGCTTTGTCTCCGCTCCCTGGGGGCGCGGTTGTCGTTGGGGAAGGGGCGCGGCCAGCTGGGACGGCTCTGGATGTGAGCCCCGGGGTGCCGTTGAGACAATAGGAGGCGTGGGTCTCCGTCCCGCCTGCCTCCCTCGCTGGCCGGGGGAACTCGGATTTTCGGGGGTCCCCATTGTCTGGAGGAGCAGGGCGCGCCTCTGGAGCTGCGGCCTCGGGCCGAGCTGCGCACCGCCCCTCTTTGCAGTCGCCGCCGTGGCATGTGACCGAGGGGCGATCCCCACGACGCAGGGCGCGGACAGCTGGGGGGCGACAGGTTGGTGATAGAGGCGACGGGAGGAGGTGTGGAGCCCACAGCGGGGCCGCCCAGCAGTGTGTTTCCCCGTCCCGCCCCACCCGCCGAATTGTGGCGCCGGGGCGGGGGGCGGCGGGCTGGAAGTGTTTTTGGCGGGAGTGGGGGGGGGGGTCATCCCTCGCGGCGAGCCCGGGAGGGGCGAGATTACCCGGATAGGACCGTTAGCCCCGCCCCTCCCTCCCCTTCCCACGCGCGGGCTCCCGGGTGTTGAGAGTTCGCGGAGATTCGAAAAGGCGCGGGGAGGAAGAGGGTGGGGCCAAGGGTGGAACTGAGGGCGTGCTCTGATTGGCCGGGGGCGACTGCCCCGCTTGGCTTGCCTGGGCCAGGGCCACGCCCACATCCTTTCGGGGTCGGGAGCTGTGGCTAGTTAAGGCGTTTCTGGGGTAGAATGTTCTCCCTGCCGCAGATTGCAGTTTCTAGCTGTCGGGGACCTGTAGTCCTACGTTTTCGGGACTAGCCTGGGGTTTCCAAGAGACCCGACCCTAAAAGAAATCGATAAGGGGTATCTTTTTTTTTTTTTAATGAAAAAATGAAATAAGACAGCAAATATAACTTAAAACGTCGAGGTTCCTAAAATTTTAATTGTGCACGCTGTTGGTCAAGAAGCTTAAACCCCAGGAACAATAGGAGTTGAACATTATTGGTTAATATTAGCTTGGGCGTTTTGTTATCCACCATGGCAGACACAGACAAAGCAAGGGTGGGTGTTTCATTTGCACAATGAATTGTAGGCAGTTCTGTATTAAGATGGCATCGATTTCACTGTTGGGTTGAATCTGGAATATCTTTTCGTGGTTTGGAAGAAAAAAATCGGTTTATAGAATTTTTAAAAATCCTCCAACCTTTTGACAACCTCTTTTAATTTTAAAAAGCTAGGTGTTGTCTTTTGAGTGAGCACCTTTAGTTAACTTTATTTTCTGGAACCATTGTTACTCAGTTTGGATTTCCCAATGTGTTTCACTATTTTTAAAGAAATATTGATAATTTTCTTTACTGGTTAATGATGTCTTTATTTCCATGTAGTGATCTTTTGGCATTGATTTGTGCGGCAGTGATTTGAAATCCCTTTGTGTTTGTGTGACGTACAGAAATGCAGAGAAATTGATTGCGTGCTCTTGAAAATCATTTTCAGGGCTTTCCTTGCCAGTGGATTGTGTAGAATACACTGCCAGTCTCTTGTCTTCTATTCACCATGGCTTCTTCTGGTAGGTAATCTATATAGAAAAGCTGAAATTGTGATGGGTTTAAGATTTTAGAATAGGAGGTGACTCAGGTCTTAAGCTTTTAATTTGGCTTTTATGTTTTAGTCTTATCAAAAATTTGTTTTATGACTAGGAGAATCAAGAACAAATTACTATCACTTGATTGTTCTGAGTGCCCATAATTAGATGATTTGGCTTGGTCTAAAGTAAAATTGTGGAGTTTGCACAAGACTTTAATAATTTTTTTAAAAAGATTATTAAAACAATTGTTAAATACTGATTTCTCAAAATGATACTTATTAATGCAAAAATATTAAGCTTTATTTTTCTGGGAGGTAGTAGTTAGTAATTTCTTGCCTACAAACACATTTTCATCAGGCATAATTCCACTCATTAAATTGACCTGGTTTTTAGAAAATTACAAAACCATTTACTGGAATAGGAGAACCGCATTTTTCTGACTTATCATAAATATGATCAACTCCAGATATTCAGGTGAAAGAACTGGAGAAGCGTGCTTCAGGCCAGGCTTTTGAGCTGATTCTTAGCCCTCGGTCAAAAGAATCTGTCCCAGATTTCCCCCTTTCCCCTCCAAAGAAGAAGGATCTTTCCCTGGAGGAAATTCAGAAGAAATTAGAAGCTGCAGAAGAAAGACGCAAGGTAAACATAACAATTCACAGAAATTGGGGTATTTGTTTCTGTAATGGGGCCAATTGGTTTTATATCCATAACTGGAAGAAAATAGAATTGTAACTATACCATGACTATTACTATGAAAATTATATCAATGCTGCAAAAAAATGAGTCATTATTTATTGAGCTCCTATTATGTGCCACCCCCTTTACTTATATTTTCTCCTTTAATACAGTGACTTTATGGGGTAGGAGTTGTTACAGATAATAGATATTAGAAAATAATCTTAGAAATGTTATTTTTGTGAAGTCGTATAGCTAGGAAGTGGAGAATTCAAGCTCAGATCATTCTTATGCTTCTCTTTGAAAAATAGACCATTTGTAGGCAGATAATTCTTTGTGTCTTTAGTTGAGAGCTGTACAACAAAGATTTTAAATTGCTAGCAATGTGATTGTATTGTTGAACTAATACTGTCGTAGTTTTTATCTAACAGTTATCAAGTACCCATCTTTTCAATAAATCAACAAATACTAATTATAATTATAAAAAATGGGAAAACAGAAGTTTGTAACTGGAAATTAAGAGCATTAGTTATCCTAGTTCTCAGAGATGACCACTGTTTACATTTTGGAGTGTTTCTTTCCAGTCGATATTATTCTGCTCATTAAGAACTTCACATAAATTCTCAGGTAGTCTCCCCTTTCCCAACAACTGTGATTAGGATGGGTGAGTTTATTTTTAAAGTTAGGGGAAGTAGGGCACCAAAAAAATGAAGTATGGTTGGAATGTGGCTCAGTAATAGAGTATTTGGCCTAATGAGGCCCAGGTTCTGTCCCCAAGAACAACAGAAAAAAGATGAAGTAAGTAGTAATGCAACCCAGATCAGCATAGCTACTGTGATTTGAAAGGTAGTGCATATGTGCTTGTAGACACCCTTTTATTTTGAAAAAAATTTTTTTGTCCTTTTTTGTGGGGAGGGGGATCTTTTTGTGACAAGGTCTCGCTATGCAGTTCAGGCTGGCCTTGAGCTCACTTTGTAGCCCAGGCTCGTCTGGAACTCGCAGTGATCCTCTTGCCTCAGCCTCCTGAGCTCTGGGATTACAGGTGTGGACTACCATGCCTGGCTTACACACACCCCTTTTTAAACTGCTGTAGCATGTATCATATACCTTTCAGTGCCATGTGTTTTGGGTATGTACTGACCCATTGCCAACACTGTGAATCATCTCCCCCTTGGAAAAAAATGGCAATGTTCACACAGGTGCATCATCTTATTCCTGATCTTTCATGTAGTTTTTGAGTTCGTGGAATAGGAATAGGAGGAAGCAATACAACTAAAGGCTGGACTAGTGGAAGATTTTTAGTTATCACCCTTGGCCCTGGTGATCATTAACCTGTTTTACATAGTAACTGCTAAATATAGTGAAACTCTTGACTAGGGTATTGCGAAAGAGAGTGACTAGAACCAGTGCCAGTTGCTGTGTTACAACCTACAAGTTGATGCCTTCAAACACTTGTGAATGTTTATCAGTTATGGGTAATAAAGTTTGTATAGTGAGCTAGTTTTCTTTGGGTAGCTTTTCAAGTTAAAACCACCAAAGTTTTTTTTTTTTTTTTTTCTGGTACCGGGAACCAAACTCACGACCTTGCGCTTGCCGGGCAGTCGCTGTGCCGCTGAGCTAAATCCCCAGCCCCCACAACCAAAATTCTTTACAACGAAGTACCATTTTTGCTTATCTATTACTCAGCTCATTTGGATACCATTAAACAATAAATCTTAAAAGGATTGCCTTAAATTGTTGGGAGAAAAACAAGCTATTGGCAGTTTCCTAAAGTAAATGCAAGTGCTAGAAAAAAAGATGATTTTCATGATATTTTCTGATAGGGATAATTCAGGTTCTGAGTATCTTAGGGATCCTATTTTTTGCCTCTTAATCCCCTGATAAGTAATTTCTATCTTAATTTAATTAATGCTAAAGACACCCAGAGAGAGGCTAGCCCGCTAAACTTTTTTCTAGTCCCACGAAGCTGAAGTCTTGAAGCAGCTTGCTGAGAAACGAGAGCATGAGAAAGAAGTGCTTCAGAAAGCAATAGAAGAGAACAACAACTTC
>NW_004955452.1:5381722-5388223 GCF_000276665.1 Chinchilla lanigera | reverse complement strand
AGGACAAACACATTGAAGAAGTACGGAAGAACAAAGAATCCAAAGATCCTGCTGATGAAACTGAAGCTGACTAATTTGTTCTGAGAACTGACTTTCTCCCCCTCCCCTTCCTAAATATCCAAAGACTGTACTGGCCAGTGTCATTTTATTTTTTTCCCTCCTGACAAATACTCTAGAAGCTGATGTAGGACTGTATAGGTAGATCCAAATTGTAAGATGTTGTTTTAGGGGCTAAAGGGGAGAAACTAAAAGTGTTTTACTCTTTTTCTAAAGTGTTGGTCTTTCTAATGTAGCTATTTTTCTTGTTGCATCTTTTCTACTTCAGTACACTTGGTGTACTGAATGAATGGCTAGTACTGTATTGGCTCTGTGAAAACATGTTTGTGAAAAAAGTATGTAGTGGCTTCTTTCAAATTGTTAGATCCTGAATATCTGTTCATTTTTCAATCCCAATTCTGTCCCAATCTTACCAGATGCTACTGTACTTGAATGGTTAATAAAACGGCACAGTGCTGTTGGTGGCAGTGACTTCTTTCTGTTCAGGTAATAAATTGGCAAGTTATAGAGACCTCCTAGTTTATATTTGTTCCAGATGGGGCCTTTGGGCTAGTGGAAATACTCAGCATGTACATTTCTGCAAATTCTCTGCCCTGGGTTTCTTGCTGCAGAGTCGTTTGCATTGTCTTCTTCCACAATCAACACTTTGTGTTGATGCGTTGGCCCAGATCAGCTGTTACTATATTCTTTCAGATGTTTATTTGCAAACAAGTGGTTTTTTGTTTCTTTGTCCCTTTTGAAAAAGCTGATTAAAGGCACAAATGATTTTTCTAGAGAATAATGTAGAGGGAATCTTAAGATCGTAGGATATTTGTTGATGTGTGTCCTTACTATTACAGTGATAGTGCAACCTAATAGTATATGTCTATAAAAGGATGAGATTTAAGAGTTGAAATACTAATAAAAATTTTTTGGTGTTGCTTTAGCAGTTCTATGAAAGGAAACTTTAGTTTTTTCAGGAGTGGCGTTTGGGTGGTTAAAGTTGGCAGACACCTAACCATGTATCTAGAGGCAATGGTAGTTTTTTGGGCACTGCCTCTCAATTCAGGGAAAACCTCTGGCAACTTTTCTAGGCTATATGAGAAATATCCTTAATTGTATAGGATTACTTGCCTCTCCAGCATATAAAACTCTTGGAAACTAAGCACCTATAGCAAGAGAGTGCTTGCAGGAGGACTGTTAATATTACAGTAGGGGCTGTGTATTGCTAACATACATGCTTCTGCAGCTCTGGCTAGATCTTGATTTGCGTTTCACCAGATTCATTTGTGAGGGTAATAACTTATTTTATTTTTTTTTCCTTTGGTTTTTCTCTGGTACCAGGAACCGAACTCACGACCTTGCACTTGCCAGGCAGGCGCTTTGCCGCTGAGCTAAATCCCCGGCCCGAGGGTAATAACTTACTTCCTGTGTTAGAATTGAGTGTGGTCTGTGTAGAGAGCGTTCTTAGAGCTGTTCAGTGTATACTTAACACTATATAATCTTGGTGTCAAACCTATGGCACATGTGCCACAGCAGGCTATATTATTGAAAGCTCTAAAAAGTTGGCCATCACTGCTATATAATGATTACTATTTCCAGCCAGAGGCTAATGAATGATCACTGTTCATAGACTTTGAGTTGGAAATGATTATGCAGTTTTGGGTGCCTTGAGTTGACTTTTAGATTCATACTAGGATGATTGCTCATAGGATTGGGGCAAGAAGAAACAAGATGTGGTTTACTACAGTGATGAGGTTCTGAACAGTATCAAAAGAGGACAAAAGGTAGCTTGGGTATAATTCCTTAGTATTGGTCAACCTTGGATCCTGTCTTTAGCTCATAGTACTAAAGATTCATGTTGGTGAAATGGTTCCTATGGGATCTTTTTTTTTTTTTTTGGTGGTCCTGGGGGTTGAACCTTTGGATTAAACTATATCCCTAATCCCCATTCCCTGACCCCCAACCCCCCCCACACACACAGTTTAAACTTTGGGACAAGGTCTCACTAAGTGACCCAGTTTGGGGTTGAATTTTCGATCCCCCTGAATCCTCCCTCCTAGAGTGCTAGGTGGGCTTACAGGACTGACACCATACCTAAGTCCTGTAGGATCTTTAAAGACACCAGTTCTGAGCAGATGGGGTACACACAGTAGTACTGTACTACAAAGACAGTCTTGGTCTATTAGTCTGGTTTTCTTTTCTTTTGGTACCGGGAATCGAACTCAGGCTTGCCAGGCAAGCACTTAATGCCGCTGAGCTACATCCCCGGCCCTTACAAAGACAGTCTTGAAATAAGAATTTCTAAAAATAAAGTTTTGGTACATTTTAGGTATACACAGTAGTCACATTCATTATAGGGAATTTGGTCCTGTGCATGATACAACTTGATTTTTTTCCACTCCCCTACTCTCTCTTCAGCTCTTCTTTCCCTCATTTATAAAAGCTTTGCTTACATTTTTTTCTTTTCTCATTTTTTTACTTTTCCCTTCTTTGCTTTCCTCCTCGCACCCTTCTAGTTCTTCCCATTTGAACATTTTCTTCCTATTTCACAATGTGATGGGAATTTGGCTTTTTTTTTTTTTTTTTTTTTTTTTTGATACTGGAAATCAAACTCAGGACCTTGTGCTTGCCAGGAAGGCACTTGTGCCACTAAGCTACATCCCAGCCCACGAGATGGGAATTTGGAGTAATACTGTTGGTGTCCTACAGATGGCAGTAAGCTCTTCATATAAGGAAAGGAATAGACTTCAGGAGAAAGCAAGAAAAGGATCAAAATAGGGCAGAAGTAGGGTCTCCCAGTTACAACCTAGCACGTTGTGTTCATTTATTCCCAGAAAGCAGTCCCAGACCTCCACCTGTGGCAACAGTGTCACAGGGAACTGAAGGGATATATCTTACCCACACAATTAGAAGTCTTCACATTTCTATTTCACTTCTGCCCAATGTTGTACAGAAGGTTGGACTAGGTCTATTAAATAACTTCTTACAAAATTCTATGTGACTTGGGAGGAAGAGTGTGATGGCCACCCTGAACTTATGGGGAGTGTCGTTTCCCATCCCTGGTGTCCTGGGGCCTAACCTCAGGAGTCTGCCTCTTCCAGTGGGCCAGCCTCTCTTGGCAGCACTTCTGTCATATGTTGGTCTCAAGGCCATAGTGATTTGACTGCAGCCAGGGGCGTGTTGCCATGGATCTGGCTCTACTTCTTTCACTTAGTGGAAAGTGAGTCTTGTCTCTTCTTCCTGAGTTTTTTTTTTTTTTTTTTTGGCTTTTTGAGAAAGGGTCTTGCTATGCAGTTCAGGCTGGCCTTGAGGTCACTTTGTAGGCCAGGCAGGTCTCGAACTTGCAATGATCCTCCTGCCTCAGCCTCTCGAGTGCTGGGATTACAGGCATGTGCCACCATGCCCAACTCTTCCTGAGGTTTTAATACTTGTACTTTGTGATCAGCTGGCCTCTGTGGAAAAGAGCATTTAGAAGGATGTGAAGGAGGCCGTAAGTCAGCATTTGACCAGCATGGAGAATACGCTCCAGCTTGGACTGTATGCTAGGGATTGGAAGATGAGGTGGATCCCAGCACGTCTGTGCTTACACCTAAGGGGAAAGAAAGTTATATAACACTTAGCTAAGGATGATACTGTGGACATATGGTTGATCTAATCAGGTGTGCTATAGTGCTTGGTGGAAGGAATAATCACAGAGGGCTTGGCTGCCCTGGGGAACTTGTAGAGAAGAAAGGGTTTAAGGTAGCTCTTTGAGAAGGATGGACCCAGTGCAAACCCTAACGGAGCACTAAACTATTGAACACTGAGCGTGTGGCTCATGGCAGGCACTTTTCCACTCCTTTATCCTAAGCAGTGGAAGTCTTTTGAAGGCTTTGGAACAAGGACTGTTGGTCAGTGAATACTCTTTAAGGGAGAGAAATGGTGAATGACAGGAGAGTGGGTGTAGTACAGACCACAGCAGGAGACTGGTGGAGCCACACTCGAGACCTGAGGAGGGGTCTGGGCTGGAGGGTGTCTGAGCTCTAGAGGAGTAGATATGATTGGTACTACTGTACTGAGAAACTGGGATGTGCTACTGGTCATGGGAAATCAGAGGATGAGAAACCAGAGGTGCCTGGGAAAAGGGTGGTGCCAGAATCAGAGCTGCTGTTTATTAAGCACTTACACACTGGCATCATTAGTGTACATACTGTTAATCTCCACTGTACAGAGTAAAAATGCCATTTAGGCAGATGTGAGATAACTTGCCCAACATGCTAATCTAGTGAGGGAACCTAATCCACCTGGGCAGTCTTCCTCCAGGCCCTGCACCTGAAGGGGAGCTCTTCAGGAGGGGGACTGGCAGCTCAGCATTCTCTTGCCCTGAATAATATCTGCACATCAGACTCATCAGGTTGAAAGCCCTAAATTAAGCTAGTGCTACCTACTTAAAAAGGTAATTCATGACCATCTTAATTCTGCCGTGCCTTGGAAAGGTGTTTTTTCTATTCTGTGTTATTAGTACAATTTCTGGTGATTTTTTTTTTTTTTTTAACCTTTCCAAGTAAATCTCCCATATGCGAGTTTGTCTACCTTACTGCCAATGCAATTACTTGAATCACTTGTTGCTGTAAATGAGATTTGTTTAGGAATAATTAAAAGATTAAGGGCAGGCTTCTTATAGTAGGTACCCTGGAAGTTCCCTTCCAAATCAGCCTGATTCTATTAAAAAATATAGTCTCATGTTCTTGCCCAGGCTGACTTTGTTTTGTTTTGTTTTTTGGTCTTTTTGAGGCAAGGTCTCACTATACAATTTAGGCTGTCCTTGAGCTTGCTTTGTAGCTCAGGCTGGTCTCTTCACAATCTTGTGAAGATTCTCCTGCCTCAGCCTCCCAAATGCCGGGATTGTAGGCGTGTGCCACCAGGCTCTGGCTCCCAGGCTGAATTTGAATTTGTGATCTTACCTCAGCCTCCCTAGCAGTTGGGACTGTAGGCGTACTGCACCATGCTCAGATTCTCTACCTGCTTAGATTGCAGACCCTCTGTGATTTGGGCCATTCATAGTTACTAAGGATTTCCCCATTGAGTTGAACCCTGAGGCCTCCAAAACATTAGAATCTTGTCACCTGTCCAGGTGAAATAGACGCTCTTAAGTGCCCTTTCAGTTGAGGCCCCTTCCAGTGGAAGCTGGTATTCCATCCTTAAGGAGCACAGGAAAGTTTCTGACTTGTTTTGTACATGGATCTAGATTTTTAAAATTCTGTTGATGAGTTCCAAAATGCATTAGCCTCAGTGGAGGGGCTCTGGCTTGTAGCTGGGAAGACCTAGCCTCCCAGCAAGGCCAGGAGCAGCCAGATCTTACCAAGATAAATAGGCTGCTGAGGTTTGATCCAAGGTGGGAAGTGAGCCAGGTGCTCCAGATGGCAGCAGATGACAGGTAAGAGAAGGACTGAATCTCTGGGTTCAGGGGCTTCCGGGCCTGGGTTTCCAACACCTGTGCCCCCTACCTCCCTCACTGGCAAAAGCTCAGGTATTCCTGGGTTGGGGGTGCAGTTTCTGAGGACTTTTTTACTAAGCCTTTTCTGCTCTCACAGCTCTGTACTTAACAGCAGCTAATAATTATTTACATTATCTCATTGAATTCCTAAAATAACCCTCTGAGGTTATAATGCCCATTTCAGTTTTTTTTTGTTATTGTTTTTGTTTTTTTTCCAGTACCAGGAATGGAACTCATGACCTTCCTTGTGCTTGCCAGGCAGGCGCTGTGCCGCTGAGCTAAATCCCCAGCCCCTATAATGCCCATTTCATAGGTGAAAAATTGAAGCAACTGAGACCTAGATGATATGCCGAAAGTGACATAACTAGCAAGTTGTAGTCCAACTCACACTTATCTCCATTCTATACTGCAGCTCCTCATGTATCACAGATGTGTTTCATTAATTATAATGAAATTGTTTGAAATGTGTCTCTTCAGTTATAATGCTGGGTCCCCAGAATAGGAACCATGCCTAGGAGCTGGGCGTGGTGGCGCAGGCCTAGAATCCCAGCGCTCAGGAGGCTGAGGCAGGAGGATCGTTGCGAGTTCGAGGCCAGCCTGGGCTACAAAGTGAAAGCTCAGCCTAAACTGCATAGCAAGACCCTGTCTCAAAAAGACAAGGAAAAAAAAGTAAAGGAACCATGCCTAACATATTGACGCCTCTAGCTTTGAGCTTGATTTATTTATGTACCTGCTTACATAAATATGTGCTGAATTAACTCCTTGAATTGATGATGAGTCTTTGGTCCGTATTGAGGCACCTGCTTTGTCCTCATCCTGCTAGATCCTATGGGAGTAGGTTCACGGTTCTAGAAACAGGGTGGCTATGCCCTAGTTTTAAGACTAGCCATGGAATGGGGCTGGGGATTTAGCTCAGCGGCAAAGCGCCTGCCTGGCAAGTGCAAGGTCGTGAGTTCAGTTCCTGGTACCGGAGAAAAACCAAAAAA
>NW_004955452.1:5367727-5381622 GCF_000276665.1 Chinchilla lanigera | reverse complement strand
CCCAGTCCTTAATGGAATCTTTGTAGATCCAAAGGCTCAATTGGTGGCCTACAGCTGTCAGTCTGCGGGGAAGCTGTTAGGCCCATGCTGTGTTTTAAATTATTAGTTGACAGCTCCACATAAAAATCTGATTTTAGGCTTCTTTTGAAAAACCATTAGGTCTGACAGTCCTGGGTGGGCAGTCCCACCTAGATAAAATCAGCAGATGCTGAGAGGCTGCTGCCCCCTGGAGGTAGGACTTGTGCCCTGCAAGTCTCCTTTTTGTGGCCCACTCTTTTGTGTCCTTCACCTGCCCTGGCCTTAGGGAGGCCTGGAATTTGTAGTCCCTGACCCAGGTGACATCAACACTGTCAGTTAACCAAATATTTCTTTTTAAGGTTAAAAGTCCAACGGGTACAAAAGATTATTTAAGAAAAAGTGAATCTTCCTCCTTGTGAGGCCTCTGACTGCCCTTGTGTGTCTCCTTCCACAGATATCCTAGCTATCCTTCTACAGGTAGTCACCAAACACTCATTGGCATTTCTTATGTGCCAGACCACAGCTGGGCAGCAGGGTCACATGGTACTTCTTCCAAATGTGGAGTCAGGCATTTCATAAGACCTTTGAAGGGAATTTCTAAAATTGAGCTCACACATCTCAATTTTGTAAAGCCTGCAGTGTTTTCTGTTGCTGCCTCAGGCAGAGACCACTCTACTCGATGTGATGTCCTAAGTGGACTTAGCATTATGCAACCCCCTGTGGTATAAAGAGATGGCTCTGGAGCTCCAACTGTCCAGGTCCACTAACCCCAGTGTTCAGATGGTGCTCCTCACAGGGACATCCAGCTAAAAATGCAGGGTCTGAAAGTCTGATGTGCCTGAGAACCAAGGCATGTGCTGTCTCCCCCTACACCTTTGCGCCTCCAGGGGCAGGCACCACTTTCTAACTTTCCATGCTAGCCATTCCCCACAAACATGGAGGCCTGCGCTATAAGGTGGGGACATAGACTGGCGTCTCAGTTCAGAGCAGGCCTGCAGTGACTTCCTCTAAGAGATGATGCTTGGTCAGGTTTGGTGTGGGGATTAGAAGTGAAGATGGCATCCTGTAGTTCCCTCTCTCAGGCCACCAGCCCCACCTCACACCTCATTCCCCATGGTTGTCAGGCACCAGCCTTCTCCCACCCACACAGAGGGACGTTTTAATAACAGTGTGTCTCAGAAGGCTTGGCTGTAGGTCAGACCATTGTGCTGGCCTGGGCTATTTGGGTTTGGCTAAGTTAGTATCTGGAAGCGCCCACTGGGGGAGTCAGGGTGCAGGAACCTGCGCATCTGGAAAGTCTCCAGAGAAGCTCTGCAGAGTGGGAGGCCGCCTCTCAGCAGTCTGAATCAGGGCTATCACAATGTCGTTCAGAACCACTCCCAGTTAGGAACGGGGTACGGATCGACAGAGTAAGCACAGAAATCCCAAGTAAGCTTTCATAACAATTTTATAAGGTTTGTTGAGTATTATTAGAGAGAGATGTTTTGCATCTTTTTTTTTTTTTGTACCAGGAATCGAACTCAGGACCTTGTGCTTGCCAGGCAGGCACTTGTGCCACTGCTCTGCATCTTTTTAAAATTTCATTCTAGTCTGTTTTTTATTTGTTTTGTTTTGATTTTTCTTTTTTTTTTTTTTTTCTTTTTCATTTTTGAGACAGGGTCTCGCTCTTGAGTTCAGGTTGGCCCTGAGCTCACTTTGTAGCCCAGGCTGGTCTCGAACTTGCAGTGATCCTCCTGCCTCAGCCTCCCAAGTGCTGGGATTATAGGTGTGTGCTGTCACGCCTGGCAAGTCTGTTTTTTTAAAAAAGCTATGGTAAAATATACATAACACCCAGGTATGGTGGCCCACTTCTGTAACCCCAGCACTTGGGAGGCTGAGGCAGGAGGATCACTGTGAGTTCGAGGCTAACCTGGGCTACATTGTGAGTTCAAGGGCAGCATGAACTACATAGGGAAGTTAAAATATACATAACACAAACAAACCATTTTAACCATACAATTCAGTGATTACATTCACGTTATATAGTCATTATCACTATTTAATATACTTTTAAGACTTTATAAGAGCATTTAATTGTTTAACATAGCCAAATGTTCACCCAGGGTTTCTCAGTCTTTTTCTTCTTTTATTTATTTATTTATTTATTTTTATGTTTTTTTGTGACAGGATCTCGCTATGCAGTTAAGGCTGGCCTAGAGCTCACTTTGTAGCCCAGGCTGGTCTCGAACTCCCAAGGATCCTCCTGCCTCAGCCTCCAGAGTGCTGGGATTACAGGCGTGTGCCACCATGCCCAGCTCAAAGTCTTAAAGGTTTGGAGGGAATAGGCCCCTAATGCCAGGGGCTAATGGCATTGTTTGGTTTCATTTCCCCAAACTGCTGAGGTCCGCCCCAGTGAAGGGAATAGGCTGAGGCCCAGGCTCCACTGGCACTGCCCTTCAAGGAGGCCAGCAAGGAATGGTATGGCCTGGGTCAGGTGCAGAGTCCAGTGGCTCCCCTTCCTCCCTATACAGTCACAGGGCAGGAAGGTGGGACGAGAGGCTGCGGGGTGTCTGTTTAGAGGCGTTGGGCTCTCTTTCTGACTCAGCTGGGGCAGGTATTTGTTTCCAGTCCCAAGAATGTCAGTTTTGTCTCTTAGGGCCCTAGGCCCTTAGTGGACCCTACACTCCTTGCTTAGAGGAGGAACCTGGGGCTGAAGGAAGGACTTGTCCATGCCCATGGACAGTTAGTCATGGCCTCAGGCGCAGGCCCTGGAGTTCCCAGGCAGAGATATTTGAGGTCACATAGAATGGCATTCAAGTCGTGGCTCTAGCAACCCTACACGACCTTGGCCATCCGTGCCCTCATCTATAAACTGGATGATTTCCACCCGCTAGGTGACTGTGCAGCAGCCCACCCGAGCATCTATCCCCCCAACTGACGTCTCTCCCCACTTGATTCTTTGGTCAGCTCTCTGGGGGTCTTCATCTTTTCTGGGACTCAAAACGTTTGTAAAAATGATGGGGTTGGAGAAAAACAGTGGTTCTGTTTGGCCATCATGGCAAACCTTGCTGGCTGCTCTTTCATGCTCCATTTTCTTTTCCCTTCTAACAGGCCTGACAATTTTGTCTTAAGAACTAGGGCTGGGGATTTAGCTCAGCGGTACAGCGCCTGCCTAGCAAGCGTGAGTTTGATTCCCAGTACCGGGGAAAAAAAAAAAGACAAAAAGGAACTGAATGTCCTCTCCTTACACCTTTTCCCCTTTGCTACCCTCTTTTCCCTGCCTGGAATAGAAACATAATCTCTAGAAGAATCTACCTTGGGATCCTGAGGGTAAAAGTCACATAAAATGATGGCTATAGCAGGAGACAGATGGAGCTGGGGTCCTTGATGACATCACTGAACTGATACCCTAGCTGGGTGTCTTCTAACTACCATCTGTGGTAGGAGGAAAATTAACCTTTTTACTTGTTTAAGCCATTGTTTTGTGGCTTTTCATTGTATTTGCTGCTGAATGAAGTCATAACGAATGGAGTCATACTGAATTTGAGATTTTGGAGGAAGGATTTTAGGCCTAAGGAAGGGGGAAGGAATTATATATAAGCACTAAGTTAGCCAAACAATAAGCTGCTTTATTTAGGAAGTTTATTGGGGAATAGGGTATAGCTTAATAGTAAAGCACATGCTTAGATATTGAATTCAACCCCCAGCACCAGAAGAAAAAAAAAGCTGGGTATGGTGGCACATGCCTATAATCTGAGCATTCTGAGAGGCTGAAGACAGTTTAACAAGACCTTATCTGTCTCAAAATTTAAAAAAAAAAAAAAAAATTTAAACCAGGTGTGGTGGCACACGCCTGTAATCCCAGCACTCGGGAGGCTGAGGCAGGAGGATCGTTGTGAGTTCGAGACCAGCCTGGGCTATAAAGTGAGCTCAAGGCCAACCTGAACTGTGTACTGAGACCCTGTCTCAAAAAAGACAAAAAAAATTTTTTAAAAATTTAAGTGGCTGGTGATGTAGCTCAGTGTGAAAGCCTTGGGTTCAGTGTCTTCCCTAGTACTGAAAATACATACATACATACATACATACATACATAAAATAGACTGAGGACCTACTGAGAACTTAGCAGTGAATAGACAGACAGAAGTTCCTGCCCTTAAAGAATTTGCCCTTTGGGGGCAGGGAGAAGCTAAACCTGACCTCCGAGCTATTGCATTTTCTTTGTTTTCATAGATGGTGGAGATTTAGGTATAATTGAACAGGTGACAGGATTGGGTGCGGTATGTCTGTTCTCACAGTCCTTCTCACCTACCCATTATGTTAGCAAATCAAAATGCTCAACATACTTGTCTAGTGTTTTCTGTGAGCCAAACACTGGGTTGCATTCTCTTCAAGGGAGGTGTTGCTGTCCCCATTTTATAAGAAGGCGGAGAAACCTCAGTCACAACAACTACTACTCGGTTTGATCCAGGGCTTTCTGACTCCAGAAATGCCACTGCACTCGCTATCTTTTCCTGAACATCTTGTGTTCCTCTTTGACCTCTTGTTTCCTGAAGTCCCCTCTCTCTCTGCTCTAGACAGGGACTGCCTCTTGTTCTTCTCTGTGATCAGGCACCAAACAAGAGCCTGATGGCCTTTATTCATTTATCCCGCTTTTTAGGACACTTTCTCCATGCCGAGTGGTCTGAAGGTAGGCCAAGTCTCGGAGACACAAGCAAGGGGCTGGGACTTGTAAGCATCCCATCAGAAGGACCAGCACAAGTACAGGAAAGGGCAAGAAGTCAGACTGAGGGTGGGGTAGAGCCAGTCGAGGAGAGTGTCCTGGAGCTGACACCTATTTTGAGTTCCAAGGGAGAAGCAAAATTGAGTAGATATAGAAAAGCAGCAATAGGGCTGGGGATTTAGCTCAGTGGCATAGCGCCTGCCTGGCAAGTGTGAGGTTGTGAGTTTGATTCCTGGTACCAGAAAAAAACCAAACCAAGGAAGAAATGGATCTTTTAGCTGGGCGTGGTGGTGCACACCTATAATCCCAGCACTGGGGAGGCTGAGGCAGGAGGATCGTTGTGAGTTGGAGACCAGCCTGGGCTACAAAGTGAGCTCAAGGTCAGCCTGAACTGCACAGTGAGACCCTGTCTCAAAAAGACAAAAAAAAAAGAAAAAAAGAAAAGCAATGGATGTGTCTGATACGGGGAGTAGCAGGTGGAGGGCTGAGAGAGATGAGACAGTGGTGTCCAGAGGTGGCTGGGCTGTAGGCACAGCGGGTAAAGAGACATGAGGCTAAGAAGCCAGAGGGCGAACATTTGGGCTTGGTTGGGCAGGCACTGGGGAGCCTCTGATGGGTGCGAGCAGGGCGAGGTCTGGTCAGATAGGTGTGGGCACTCCGTAAATACTTGGCAGGGCAATGTGTGTATGAAAGAAGGAATGATAACGTAGGGTTCCATGCATGTGTCCTTCAGGGTGAGGGGGACAGTAGAAGGACAGGCCAGGCGGATGTGTGGACACTGGCTAACTCCCCTTCATCTCTTGTTTCATGACTGTCCTGTCTGGGCCACCACCGTCTCTAGCTGGATTTTTACAATAGGTTCCACACCAGCTCTGTGGCTTCTGCCCTTGCTCCTGTATGCTGCGCTCCCCACAGGCAGCCAGAGGGATCCCTTGCAGCCAAGTCCTGGACTTGGCACAACGTACTTTCCACCTCAGTGACATCAAAATAGAAGTTGCTATAACTGTCATCAGTGTTGTGCTGGCATGGCCAAAGCTGTTCTTAGTGGGAACAGTGTCCCAGAAGTCACAGTACCATGGGACAGCTAGATGTGTAGATGCTGAGCTCAGGGCAAGAGCAGCACCCTGACTATCACTGAACTGGCTGCCAGAAAAGTCTGGCGTCATACACTCTACGCAGGCTTCACATTGCCTCCTGGAGTTCCACCAAAATGTGACCCAAGAGACATGGTGACCTTTCAGTCTGAGACCTACAGCAGTCCCTATGTGTGCTGAGCTGAGGTGGCGCCCTCCCTGTACCCTCTGTTTATACCGCCAGGATTGCTAAGGGCTCCCAGTGGTGCCATCCACACATGCCCACTCATTCCAGTCACACCCAGTTGCTCCTTTGGGCGTTGCTCGAAGCTACCTCAGGAAGATCCTGACGAAAAGAGCATCCACCTCCACTGCCACAGCTGAGAGTGAACTGGCTCAAAAAGGGCCAAGAGAACAAGCTGTCCAGGCGACTCGTCCCTCCTTCGTGGACTTGGAGCCGGGTGACTTGTCACGAAACCTTACCCATTTGGACCTGAAGCGTGATGTTGCCATCCGGAAGGCCCTGTGTGCCAGCAGAGTATTGTCAGAGCCTTGCCACTTTCTCTAGGGTTGCCAACAGAGTGGGAGGTGAAATCACAGCCTGGGCCCCTGAGCCAGGATAACAAAGAGGGTTGCTGTCTAGTGCTAGGAACTCTGGGTTGGTGGTGTCCGTGCTGCAGCTCTCTCTCCTCCCAGCAGGCGTGAATCAGCAGCAGGAGGATGAGTAGGGTCACTGCTGAACCCCGTAAATGTGTCTAAGTGATGAGGCTGCATAGTGTCTGCCTATGAGTTTATTCTCAGTTGTCAGCTTGCTCTAGCATGGCAGCCTCATGTAATGGGGACAAGTCTTTGAGGATATGTCTATGCCTGATATGAAGATAAATATACTGGTGTGTAAAATAGTAAGTAGATAACGTGTAACTCAGTTCATGTCACTCCACCAGAAAGCCTCCTGTGGGCTCCCCATTGCATTAACATAAAATCCGGTTACCGTGGCTGGCAGGCCACCCGGATCACTGAGTTCTCTGTGGCCTCATAGCCTTCTGTTTTTGCCCTACTACCGTCAACTGAGCGTGAGGCCAAGGCCCTGCCTTGAGGCTGTCCTACCTGTCATTCCCTCTGATAATCAGATGTTACCTTGGCAACAGTAAAGCTTTCTCTAATGACCTTGAAAATAGAGGGGTCCTTGCTCCCAACATCACTTCCTTTCTGCTTACCCTGCTTCATTTTTATTCTTGGTATTCATGTGGATTCTCCCCTGCTTCCCTGCCCCGTTAGAGGATGTGCTCAGGAGGGCAGAGTCAGTTTTTATCCTATTATCACCTTTATTCCTGGCACTTGGAACAGCGCCCCTTATATAGTAGGTGAGATGCTTAATAAATACTTTTTTTTGTTTGGCTTTTTTCCGGTACCAGGAATCGAACTCACGACCTCGTGCTTGCCAGGCAGGAGCTGTGCCGCTGAGCTAAATCCCCAGCCCCTTAATAAATACTTGTTGAAGGAAGATGCCTGAACCCCGACAGCCCCTGTGCGCTCTGGAACCACAGGTTGCCCTCATCCCCTCCCATAACCATGATCTCAGTCTGTCTCCAGCTCTGCAGATCTGCGTCTCCCACCAACTGCCAGCAGAGAGTGGAAATTTCCACTTGGAGGCTGAAAGGACATCATGTTCCCTGGGCTGGGCTAGAGGGGCTGGGAGGAAATTTCCACAGCGACAGCCTGTGTCTGGCGGCATGAGTAGAGTGGCTGGGGAGTCCAGGCAGGGGCCAGGACTGCTAACGAATGAATGTGTCTGCCCCTCTGCCCAGGCTCAGAGACTGCGGTGTTTGCAGATCAGCTTGGGTTTGGGATGTCCAAGAACCAAAGAAAGAGCCAAAAGGATTTGTGACCATCAACAAGTTCACTCTCCTCCCTTCTCAGATGTAGAAACTGTGACCCAAAGAGGCGAAGCAGTTTGTCCAAGATCACCCAGAAAGTTAATGAGAGAAAATAGACAAGTGGCACTGCCCGGTTCTGGAGCTCACCTTTTCCGTTCCATTCCCTCCCCTCTGCACCTCCTTCCACCTAGTAGCCCCCAAGAGCCTACTTGGGAGCACCCAGAGCTCTTTGCTTTTGAGCCTCATGCTTCTTGAGGCCACGTCATTGCCCCTCCTCCTCAGGCCTCCACAGCTGCCTACCCCTCCTGCACACAACCTTGCCCCTGCTGTACATTGCTGCACATTTTACACTCCCTGTGCCCAAGCTGTTCACCGTTCCAGTTAGGTCAGAATGTTTGATGTAGCAGGCATCAATATCTTGTAAAGGTCCTGGGGGTGATTTCATCCGTGGCAAAGTTTGGAATTACGTTTTTAATCTTAAAAATGGCACCTCTGTCTCTTGCCCCTTGACCCCTGAGCTGCGGATAACTTTTTTTTCTTCCAGATTTTCTTCCTGGATTCCAACCCTGTGCCCAGGCCAGGCTTTGGCTCAGCAATCCTGTCTCTTTTCTGCTTCTACCCATTGCCTGGTCCTGGGTCTCCAGTGAGCCTGGCTTGCCTGGTCTGGCCTGTATTACTAGGCAGTTAATAAATACCTACTGTTGACAGTAACAGCGACTTTGAGATTGATCAACAGTTTGACCAACAGGATCTTTGATATGCAAGAAAGAAAAGAGATATGGGATCAGATAGACTTGGATTCTGATACCAGCCAGTTCTGCTTCATGGGTCTGGACTTCAATTTATGCATCTATGAAAGGACAAGGGGTGAAATGCCTGCCTTGTAGTTTGTTGTAAATGTCAGAGATACTACCCAATGCGATGGTCCTGTCCCCCACAAGCCTATCACTCTGAGAGAGTGGCTTTTGCCTTGAAGGTGGGAGTGATGAAAACCTAAAATAGCCACATCCTGCTCCTAGCATCACTCCCTGTTTCTCTCCCTGCCCTGTTTGTTGTTGTTTTGGTACTGAGGATGGAAACCAGGGCCTTGCACACACTAGGCAAGCACCTTATCACTGAGGTATGTTCCCAGCCCTTTTTATTTTTTATTTTGAGACAGGCTCTTGCTCAATTGTTGAGGCTGGCTTTGAACTTATAATACTCCTGCTCAACCTCTCAAGTATTTTCCTTGTTTGTTTTTCTTTTCTTTTCTTTTCTTTTTTTTTGTCTTTTTGAGGCAGGGTCTTGCTATGCAGTTCAGGCTGGCCTTGAGCTCACTTTGTAGCCCAGGCTGGGCTCGAACTCACGATGATCCTCCTGCCTCAGCCTCCCAAGTGCTGGGATTACAGGTGTACGCCACCAAGCCCAGCACCCAAGCTAGTCTTGAACTTGTGATGATCCACTTGCCTCAGCCTCCCGAGTGCTGGGATTACAGGTGTGCGCCACCATGCCTGGCTGTTTTTCTTTTCTTTTTCTTTCTTTTCTTTCCTTTCCTTTTCTTTTCTTTCTTTCTTTTTTTTTTTTTTGGTCTTTTTGAGACAGGGTCTCACTATGCAGTTCAGTCTGGCCTTGAGCTCACTTTGTAGCCCAGGCTGGCCTCGAACTCATAACAATTCTCCTGCCTCAACCTCCTGAATGCTGAGATTACAGGTGTGCACCACCACGCCCAGCCTTTCTTTTTCTTTGTTTTATTTTGAGACAAAGCTTACTACAGTGGTACCTCGGCTCATGAACTTAATTTGCTCCATGATTCTGGTCGTGAACCAAATTGGTTGCAAACCAAATCAAATTTTCCCTTAAGGTTCCAGATAAATAAGGTTAATCTATTTTTTTTTTTTTTTTTTTTGAGACAGGGTCTCAGTAGGCAGTTCAGGGTGGCCTTGAGCTCACTTTGTAGCCCAGGCTGGTCTTGAACTTGCAACGATCCTCCTGCCTCAGCCTCCCAAGTTACAGGTGTGTGTCACCATGCCCGACTAGGTTAATCTGTTCTCAACATGGTTTTGAAACAATTTTGGTTGTGAACTGAATCAAATTCTCCCATAAGGTTTAATATAAATAAAGTTAATCCACTTTGAACCATATGTATTTTTTAAGCACAAAAATATGAAACAAACTACAGTACAGTACAGTAGAGTACACTATGAAGAGAGAGAACACTAACTTGCTTGAGGTGAGGACAGAAAGGTGGTTGGGGAGGTTATTGTTTGGAGGAAGAGTCCCCCTTTCATAAGGACACTGGGGACCTCTCCTTCAGAGGTTTCCTCTTTTCTTTGTCTCTTAGCTGCTGAGGCAATTTTGATACAAAAGCTGTCTAATGTCACTTGTGTTTTCCTGCTCTGCATAATCCTCCAGAAATGAGAGGCCACATTACTGTTCATCAGATTCAACACTCTGTTAGATAGTTATGTTGGGGTGTTGCTTCTCAAAGAAATCCTTGCACTCATTCCATTTTCCATAATGTATTTTATCCCATCACTGCCGCCCTCCTCCCTGTCTTCCTCTCCCTCACAGAACGCTCCTCAACAAGCGCCTTCCGCTGTGCACTCTGGAGTTCAGCACGTTCTTCATCATCAGCTCCTCCTTGTGGTCCGCAGCGAGCTCCTCTGTGTCTGCACTGTCAATGTCCAGACCCAAACTCTTGCCCATGGACCCAGTCTCCTCCACTATCTGTCCATCAGACCCTTCAAAGTCACATTCAGTGACACATTCTTGGCCACAGATTCCTTCAGGATCAGTTTAAGGTCTGGTACATGGCATCTTCCCAGGCTTTGTCAGTGAGATTGATGGTGTGGAGGACATCAAAATGTTTCTTCCAGAACTCAATCAGAGTTAAAGACATTTTTTTCAGTGACATCAAAACACCTGGTGAAGAGCGCCTTCGGTGTGCAGTTTCTTGAAGTTGCAGGTCATTTACTGGTCCATGGCCTGCAGAAGAGGTGTCGTGCTAGGGAGGAGGAACTTGACCTTTATGAAGTCATAGTCGTGTCCAGATCATACACCAAGGCTGGAGGGTGTGCCGGGCGTTGTCCATTGGAAGGCACCTTTCAGGTAGTTGCTTGTCAGAAAGATACTTAACAATAGGTGCGAACATCTCATGCAGCCATCCCACAAGCAATTAATTGCCTTGTGACCCGAGCTTTCACACTGCCCTCCACGTGCCAGGCAGTGGGCCTTGCTTGCACTCTGTTCGTGGAATGCACGAGGGGTCTGAGAATGGTACCCCAGCGGTGGTTTACTCTTTAGATCGGCAGCTGCAAGCACACAGAGAGCAGCAGGGTCAATCTGTTCTTTGTGGTTTATGGGCCAGTAGTGCCTTTTTTCCTGTGTGATACAGGTTCTGTTCAGCATCCTCTTCCAGGAGAGCCCTGTTTCATCGCAGTGGAACACGTTCAGCAATGCTTCTCTCTGCCTTCATGGATTCTGCAGATTCTTTCTTGTGGACTTTTGCAGCGGCCTTGTCAGAACTGGAAGCCTCAGCGCGTCTCAGCACGTCTCATCACACCGCGGATGCCACTGCTCTTGCGGAATTTATCACACCCCGCTTCCTGGCCTCGTATTCATCACCCATTGCACTTGTGGAGGGGTTTTGTACAGCAAATCACTGCGCAGTTTCCTGGCTTTTTCACAGATCACAGGCTCACTAATGCCATCATCCGCCAGCTGTTTCTCACTCAACCCACCAACGAAAGGTTTTCCATCTCTTGCAGTGCTCGTGTCCCCCGCTTCATTAATGTCGTTACTCCTTTTGCTACATCAGCTCCTTTGATGACATCTTTATTTTTCAAAATAGTCGAGACTGTCAACCTCGCCATCTTGCACGGCGCAGCCAGATCAGTCACATGAGTGTCACACTCCTGCTCTTCTACAATTTCCTTCCTCAATTCAGTGGTGATTTTCTTTATAGCCTTCTTACCACTCATGCTCTGCACTTTCTTGTTACCTTTATTATTGCTCTGCACATTCCTGTTTTCTTTTTTGTCGTTTTGAGACAGGGTCTCGCTGTGCAGTTCAGGCTGGCCTTTAGCTCACTTTGTAGCCCAGGCTGGCCTCGAACTCATAACAATCCTCCTGCCTCAGCTCTGCACATTCTTTTCACCTTTAGTATGGCTCTGCACTTTCTTTTTACCACCATGCTTGCTCTGCACTGCCTTAGGAGCCCTGCTAGACTGAATAATACTGTACAGTACTGTATATGCTAAAAAGCATACAAAACAGCTTCACTGCAAGTGTGCACAGGTCCACCTGTGGCCACAATTTCGACTGGGGGAAGCCATGACCCCGTGTCAGAGTGGGGAATGGGGCCGTGGTCATGTTCGTCACCTGACGTGGAATTCACAAATGGAACCAAATTTTGTCACATGCTTCTGTGTGAGAATTGTTCTTGCACAGAAGCATTCTTGAACTGAGGCACTACTGTAATTTGTCCAGACTGGGCTGAATTCAGGACTCTTTGGCCTCAGCTTCCCAGATGGCTGGGACTACAGGCCTGCACCACCATATCCGACTTCCTGCCTCGTTTTTATTCACAGTAGTTGTGTAGTTTCTATCCTATTAGTACCTGCATCCCTGGGCCGGCAGAGACCTAGAATCGGGCCCCATACATAGGCAGCATGCTCAATAAAAACTTGTTGAAAGAAGATGCCCGAATCCCTGACTACCTACCTCTCTTTTGCCTGGAAGCACAAGTTCTCCCTCATTCCCTCCCTGGCCAGAGATGGCCATCATCTCTGTCTCCACTGCATGGTGCTGGCTAGTGGAACTTTGGGGAGGAAGATGCCTGGAACCTTCTGAAAAGGACCCTGCCTGAGGGGGTTGCCTCCCAGGGTAAGTGAACAGCGGGTGCAGATCTAGAATCTCGGCCCGATTCTAGGTCTCTGCTGGCCCAGGGGTGTAGAAGCTGGGGGTGGAAGTCAGAGGGATTAGTTAGAGAGTGTCCACCCACCTGGTAATGCAAGGTGAGCTTCCCGAACGGGATGGGAGATTTTCCTGGAAACCCACAGAAGTGCCCTGGGGAACAGAATCAGCCTTTTGGGCACCTGCCATATCCAGAGGCAGCAAAGCCTCTGTGCAATCAATCAAGCAAGACTAAGGCTTTTTGAGCAAGAGGGCAAGGTAGAGAAATACTGAAGAAGCTGATCACAAAGTCCCCTGCCCCCAGTTATTCCAGAGGAAAACAGGTGAAACTTGAGACTAGTCAGATTAATAATCCGTTTCTGTTCAGGGTTAACAGGTCCTGAGAATGAGGTACCCGCGGATGAATAGAAAAGTTAGAGAAAAAAGAAAACCAAGAGAGGCATAGTTCTGGGATCAGGGGGCTAGCAGTCTGTAGGACTGAAGCCCTGATTACCAATTTCAGTAACTCTTTATTGAGAAAGAACAAAGGAAGCAGCAGTGCAAATGGGAGGATATCAACCAATTTAGCAAGGACAATATAACTCAATATCACAGAAATGAGACTTGACTAGTTAACCATCGTGTTATCGTTCCTTCCGGCATATCTCAGCAAAGCATTTAGTGTTGACCCCAGGGCTTTCCACAAGGACGCAGATACTACAGTCTTTTCCTTTCCACCCATGCCTTTGCTAGACTTCCTCCAGAACCCAACAGTCAATGCTTGGTCAGGCCTGAGGCAATACATTGAAAGCGTAACTAAAGATGTCCTTCTCCACATAGACTGAGTAAGAGAGGACACCTCTAATAGCAAATACAACTGGACTTTTTAGAACCTATAAGATAGACCACCTGCACCCAATAGGCAAAAGGTACAGAAGCATCTCACATGACAACTCCAGAATTACAGGGGCTCTGGCAAGAAAGCAAGGCATTGCCAGTTAGCAAGAAGAGCACAGATTTCTCAGCTCCATCCAGGGAAACTGAATGTATCACAAATGCAGCGTCTAAA
Source organism: Chinchilla lanigera (assembly GCF_000276665.1). Taxonomy (NCBI): domain Eukaryota; kingdom Metazoa; phylum Chordata; class Mammalia; order Rodentia; family Chinchillidae; genus Chinchilla; species Chinchilla lanigera. The sequence continues at coordinate 5,368,014 of NW_004955452.1, read as the reverse complement.
GCAAACCCTAGGTGGTCTCAGGAAGTCAGGCAAGACTGAAAAACGATCTCCTCAGCAGAGCAGGGATATAAAAATTCTAAACTTTGTTGTTTAGGGCTGGGGATGTAGCTTAGTAATACAGCATGTGTGTGGCCCCATGCTGGGTCACCAGCACTGCCTTTCAGAGACATAATTTACATACTGGTCTGGGTTACCTTTTTCTCATTGCTGGAACAAAGTACCTGACACCCAAAATTAAGGAAGGAAAGGTTTATTTAGCTCACACTTTGGAGGTTTCAGTCCATACT
>NW_004955452.1:5363773-5365072 GCF_000276665.1 Chinchilla lanigera | reverse complement strand
AACACAACACTTAGAACGTTGGGACTGTTTCAGGGACTTTGGGGCAGAAAGTTGTTCTTTTCGTTCCACCCAGGATTTACTGCTTTCTAAGGGAGCATGTACAGGGCTGGTGTGCAGTGTATTCCACCCATTCTAAGTTGACTATTCCCAGGAAGCACTCACTGTAGGAAACCTATACCACCTACAGGAAACATTCTGCGTTGCTCAGGTAAGGGTGGAAATGCACTCACTCTTGTGCTCATATGCACCTATGGGAAAGGAATGGTATGGGTGCATTGCTGTGTGAAAGCAAGCCAGGCAGGCGCTTCTGCCACTGAGCTATATCCCCAGCCTGTGGTTGATAATTTTAATCACATCCTGAAAAATCTTGTTAAATTCGGGTGACATTTTTCAGCTAGCCAGCATTTCTCAGTGGGTGACGGAGGGTGCAGACTCACAATCAAAGCAACCTCTTTGACCTAAGTTGTGAAACCAGAAAGCTGTCCAATGGTGGCAGCCTATCCATGTGTACACGCACTGACAAAAAATGACCAGTTCAGTCTTACTGATATGTAACCATTCAAACTCTTGTTTAGTTCTACAGCTGTGGTTTGGGTTGGAAACAAAAGTATACATACCACATCCTCATAGACATCCTCCTGAAAAAACCCACACAAATACAAGCATTGCTGCCTTGTTAGCAACACCAGGAGACTTGTCAACCTGGATTGTATGCCAGTGCAATTCATTAATCTTCTCTAACAATTGTGCCTCAATATCCTGTGCTATTTCATCACTTCATCTAGTTATGGTGCTATGAGAGAGGAACATATGCACCCTTTTAATTGCAGCTTCTCCTAGAAGAGCAAGCAGAATCAACTCTTCAGTAGTAGAGAGGAGCTGGTCATGGTGGCGCATGCCTGTAATCCCAGAGCTTGGGAGGCTGAGGCAGGAGGATCATTGCAAGTTCGAAACCAGCCTGAGCTACAAAGTGATCTCAAGGCCAGCCTGAACTGCATAGCGAGACCCTTCCTTAAAAAGAAAAAAAAATAGTAAAGGGCTCTTTACCTTTAGCAATGGTTGGCCGCTAAGAATGAGGTTCCCAGTGAAGACACATTTGACGAAGTAGTGGCCTTCAATAATTGGTTCTATTCTTTGCACTGATGTTTTTTATTTTGAAAGACTCTGAAAGCTTCTCTTTTAATGCAAGATGGTTGGTCTCCATGTGGCAAATCAGTTTTGAAGTTTTCATGGCCTCTTTGGATAGCTAGTCATCATTTATTATACAAAACAAGCTTGGAAAATGTGAATCACCTGTGG
>NW_004955452.1:5359288-5363463 GCF_000276665.1 Chinchilla lanigera | reverse complement strand
TGCGCCTGTATTTTCTTTTAAATATAGCTGTTTTTGTTGACAGTCTTACTATACTCTGTTGTCTCATCATTGAGTCTTTCCCTCTTTTCAGAAAAGCTCTCCAGTGAGACTTATTAATTTTTGAGTCATTTTGGCTACGTTTAACTCAGATCATCAAAGCTATCACTGAGACAAGTGTACAATGTGGGAAAGAGGCATGGATGGAAATGGTAAAAAAAATAATGGATGGGCCATACACCAACTAAAGTAATTGTTGGGTTCTGACTTAAAGCCTGCCTCCAGATGCAGATGTACACTTGAAGTATATGAACTCATTTGTCACTGAAAAGCTTGCCATCAGATTCAGCTTGTCATTTGCCATTCACCAAAAAGCCTGATATACATCTGCAAGCAACTGATTTATTATGATCTCTGTGTAGTCAAACCTCTCTGCTAATGTGAATCTGTATTTGCAGCTGCTTCTCACTGCTAGCCTTCATTGCATCAGCTCTACCTCAGATCATCAGGCATTCCATTTTCATAAGGCGTGTGTTATGGCTGGTGTCCAGATGTCCCCACCAAAGCCTCGTGCAGTCATAGGTGGGGCTTTTTCAGAGGTGGCTGAATCTAGAGTATGTGACACTGGGATTGATTCATGGTACAATGCTAGGATCAGGGGCACTAGGATTAAGGGTGTGAGTGCTATGCACCCTAAATAGCCTGGAGAAGATATAAGGGATAGAAAGAACTGTGATCAGCCCTTGCTTGCTTTTGCTGCTTCTGCCCTGCCATGGACTGTTTCTCCTCTGCCACCCTGTCTTAGAAGCAGCCAATTATGGACAGAAACCTCCGCAAACTGTGAGCTAAATAAGCCTTTCCTCCTTCAACTTTGGGTGTTGGGTATTTTGTCTCAGCAATGAGAAAGTAACTAACTCAGATTGCACAACCTAGATCTCTTGCTTGCACAGTTTACAGTAAGGCTCATGCTCCTTTGAGAATCTAATCCTGCTACTGATCTGACAGGAAACAGAGTTCAGGCAGTAATGCAAGCAAAGGGGAGCAGCTGTAAATACAGATGAAGCTTTTCTCACTCGCCTGACACTCACCTTCTGCTGTGTGGCCTGGTTCCAGTCTGTGGCCCAGGAAATGAGAACTTCTGTCATATTATAATGACAGGATTCCTGGAGCTATGAAAAGTTACGGCTTAGGAGATGGGGCTGTAGCTCAGTGGTCTCTTTCCAGGATGGAGCAGGAGCCTAGCACAGACTAGATGCTCTGTGTGGTTGGTACTGATACTGGCTGGCCAATATTTGTTTCTCCTTCTGTTGCACTTCCTTCCCCACCGCTTGAAGTTAGTGTGGCCTCTGACTTGCTTTAACCAAATGCATTGATTACGTTTCCATTGCTGGGAAAAAGACACCTATCATACACAACTTAAAGGAGAGGTTTCTTTTGGCTTACGGTTTCAGATGTTTTAGTCCATGGTTAGCTGGCTCAAAGACAGAAACATTGTGGCAGGAGGGCATAGCAGAGGAAAGCTGCTTTATTTCATGGTGGGGATGTAACAGAGTAAAAGGGAGTGAGCCAAAGGGGAAGGAGACGGGGCTAGATATAGTGCCCAACATCATGCCCCTACAACTCACCCAGATGCACCTATAAGTGTGCTTTGCTAATCTCCTAGGCATCTCTCAAGCTCATCAAGTTGACAATCAAGAGAAACTATCACAAGCCCACCCCTTGTAAACTTGACACCCAGGGGATTTAGCTCAGTGGCACAGCACCTGCCTGGCAAGTGCATGGTTGTGAGTTCGATTGTCAGTACCGGAGAAAAACCAAAACCAAAACAAAAAAATCACTTCTAAACATGACACCCAAACAACTCTGAAAACCATGCTTAACTTCAAAACAGAGTCAATAACAAGCTCATAGTTACATAACATGATGTAACTATCCTATGTGCAATGGAAAACACATTGATTTTTCTCCAAAGTCTCAGCATCTCTGGCATTGCTCAAAAGTCCAACTCTGAAGTCTTCTGAGACTCAGGGCAAACTCCTAGCTGTGAACCCCTGTAAAATTCCAAAAGCAAACTAGATACATGCCTGTAATTGTAGCAGTAAGAGAGGCCGAGGCAGAAGGGCCTCAAGTTCAAGTCTTACCTAGGAACCTTTGTCTCAAAATAAAAAATGAAAAGGCAGAGGGGTATAGCTCAGTAGTGGAGTGCTCCTGGTTTTGATCCCCCCTACCAAACACACACACACACACACACACACACACACACAACAGAACAAAAAAAATTCCAAAAGCAGTTTACCTACTTCCAAGATACAATGGCACAGAGTACACATTCCCATTGCAAAAGGAAGAGATAGAATAGAAAGGAATAGGATTAAAGCAGAAGGGCAAACATTAAGTTTGTGGCTCCATGTCTGGCCCCTGGGGAACATGATCGTGAGATGTGAGCTCCAAAGGCCTTAGGTAGCCCTACCTCTAACACCAAGATCTGGCTTGGCTGGTGTCAGGTCACATGGTCTCTCTCTTGGGCAGGCTCTACCCATTGCTGACAGTTTCCCTCTGCAAAGGCTCCACATTTCTGGTATCTCTCATTTCTTAGGGTCTCCACTGCAACTTCTGCTTCACCCTCACAGTTTCATGCTATCTCTTTTCAGAGGCTTCTGGCAGAGACTCTGACACTGTGATACATTGAAATCTAAGTAGAAGCCTTCATGACACTATAACTCTTGCATTCTGCATGCATGCAAAACCAGTATCATGTGGATAACACCAAGATCTGCTGCCAGTTTAAGCAACAGCTGGGTCCCATTGGACCATTGCTGCAGGGGCCTGGCCATGTATCTGGCTGCTGAGCATGGTAAGGTGAATCCCAGGAAATCAGTTCTCTAGGTACCCCTGCTTGAGCTGTGGGCCCAGGGGCTGTCTTCACAAAGGAAAACTTTGCACTTTTACATTCTTGAACCTGTGATGGGTGGGGTTTGCTGATTCCTCAGATGCCCTCAAGACGTCTTCTTGTCTCAGTGCAAAGTACAAGGCTGCTTTTTTTTTTTTTTTTTTTTTTTTTTTAAGGCTGCTTTTTAATGGCACCAATCTCTTCAACCACACCTTCTTTGGTCCCAACTTTACATATGCTTCTTTTCTAGCCAAACTCCAAGTTTTTCAGGTTTTCCTACTCAGTTGCTTACTCCTGATTCTTACTGTAAAGCTGGCTCAAAGTAGTCAGCAATAGCTGACAGCCTGGAGGTTTGGATTGCCTTGAAATTTCCTCTGTTAGATAAACTAGTCCATCATCTCTAAACTCAATCTCCTACAAAGTATAAGGATGTGAACAGAATATAGACAAGTTCTTTTCCAGAATGCAACGTGCATGGCCTGGTACAGCTTTCATTCCCATCTGAGTACAGTCTTTAGAATATCATTAGTATTTAGGTCTTCTGAACTTACACTAGATCTTCCCATCCAGCTCTGCTTACAACATTCCAGGCTTTCTCTAGCTCACTTTTCTAAACTTTTCTAGACTCCTCCCATGAACCAGTTCCAAAGTCTTCTAAACCACGTCAGGCAGTGCCAACAATGACCTCACTTGTCTGATACCAGTTTTATGTATTAGTTAACTTTTCCTTACGCGAACAAAATACCTGATATATACAGGTATCAGGCGAAGTTTCTTTGGGCTTACTGTTTCAGGCATTTCAGTCCATGGTTGACTAAAATCCAAGGCAGAAACATTATGGTGAAAGGATATGGCAGAGGAAAGCTGATTTACCTCATTACAGACAGGAAGCAGAGTGAAAGGGAGAGTGCCAGAGAGGAAGGGGACAGAGACCAGAAAGCGTCCCCAAGGCCATGCCTCAGTGACCCACCCAGATACACCTAGATAGGTTCTTTACTAATTGCTGAGGTGCCTGTCAAGTTAATCAAGTTGACAATCAAGATTAGCCAGCATACCAATGAAACATGAAGGTGTATCGCTCCCAAGCATGTGGATACCACTCCCAAGCAAGCAGAAATTTTAAGAGCCAGGATGAAACACTGTTGGAGCTTAGAGACCGATACCACCAAACACAGCACTTTTTTTTTTTTTTTGATTTGTCAAGCAATTTTATCTAGAGGAAATTAAAGACCTTAAAAGCAACTCAGAATCCAGTTCTCTCTAACTTTTCTCTTCTAATAAGAATGAA
>NW_004955452.1:5355164-5359158 GCF_000276665.1 Chinchilla lanigera | reverse complement strand
ATTTTTTTGGTACCAGGAATCGAACTCAGGACCTTGTGCTTGCCAGGCAGATACTTATGCCACTGAGCTATATCCCCGGCAAAGACAACTACAAAAGGGAACAGAATTGAGCTGTCCATTTTTATTTCCATCCTGAAATCCCACCACTTGTCTGAGAAAAGTAGGCTGAGGAATATACACACCTGGGTGGACTTCCATTACAAGGTAATGTCTGTTCCTTAGGCTCATTCCAAGGCCAGGGCCAGAATATTCTGAGGAGAATATTACCTTTTTTGTTTTTGTTTTTGTTTTGTTTGTTTGTTTTTCTTCCCGTACCAGGAATCAAACTCATGACCTTGCACTTGCCAGGCAGGCGCTGGTGCCACTGAGCTAAATCCCCAGCCCCAAGAATATGACCTTATAAGAATATTACAAGCTAATTTCTGTCTCCAGCACCATTCATTTCCCTAGTAATTGTTTACCATTCCCCTGAATATTGTTTATTTTCCTAATGCTCCCCCTGTACATAAAGGGATCCATACCTTTCTGAGTAATCGTGAGCTAGTGGATAATCACACTCCTATGATTATTCCCCTTTTGTACATTAATTAATCTGTATGCCTTTTCTGCTGTTTAATTTTTGTCAGCTTTTCCCAGCAAAACTTCAGAGGGCAGAGAGACAATTTCTCTTTTCATGGAGCCTGGTGTGCAGATGATCTGGAGCAGAGACATGAAGCATGAACAGGAGGTGCACCCTAGTTTAAGTTACTGAGCTACTGGAGCTGGTTGCTAACTACTTCACAACCCACCTCATCTTGCTAGTATGGGGGTAAATATTTGTCAAAATATAAGTGCAACAAAATAGCAGAACATTAAGTTCTGTGTTGCTGCTTAAAACTATAATTAAACATTTAAAATATCTGAATATAGGCGGTAAGCCTAAGCAAATGAGAAAATTAAAATCAGCTTGAGTGTTAGAGGAGCTTGTGGGTGAATCACTTCCCTTTTACATGTATTTTAATGAATATTCAGCCTCACTCATCACAAGAGAAATGTGACTAAAAGGAAACTGAGATTATATCTCCGCCTAACAGATCAGCAGAGACAGAAAGGATTGAGATCATGCTTAGTCGGCAAGCAAAATAGGCACTTTTTTTTTCTTTATTGGCCTTTTTGAGACAGGGTCTCGCTATGTGGCTCAGGCTGGCCTTGAGCTTACTTTGTAGCCCAGGCTGGTCTTGAACTCACAACAATCTTCCTGCCTCAGCCTCCTGAGTGCTGGGATTATAGGCATGTGCCACTACACCTGGTAAAACAGGCACTTTTTTAATACTGCATTTATCAAAAACCCCTTTGACCCAATAATTCTGCTTCTAGGATTTTACTCTACAAATATTCTTGTTCACAAGCAAAATGATATAGGTGAAATTTTATTCACTGTAGCATTATTTTTTTTAATTTTTTCATATATTTATTTGACATTTGTGTTATTTGACATTTGTGTTTCACTGTAGCATTATTTATAAGCCAAAGACTAGAAACAATGCAAGTAGTGGATTGGTTAAGTAAATTATGATCTAAGTCGGGCATGGTGGTGCACACTTGTAATCCCAGCACTCGGGAGGCTGAGGCAGGAGGATCGTTGGGAGTTTGAGACCAGCCTGGGTTACAGCGTGAGCTCAAGGCCAGCCTGAACTGCCTAGTGAGACCCTGTCTCAAAAAGACCGAAAAAAAAAAAATTATGGTCTATACCTACAGCAGGAATTGTTTACCAATAAAAGGAGCGAGGAAGCATACATGCACATACACAATGACCTCCAAGGCTCAGGTGAAAAAGGAAAGTAGCAAATGTGCAGGGACATGTTAGCAGTTGTGTAAGTAGAGGGAAGGGTGTGTACATACGTGTGGGGATTGAGTGAACACACTGAGCAAGGTGGGGCCTGTACCAAGTGGGACTTGTGTGGAACCAAAAGAAACAGCTTGGTCTTTGGTCCCAGGAGCTGTTTTTTGTTTTGTTTTCTGGTTTGTTGTTGTTGTTGTTGCTGTTTTTAGGTTTTTTGAGATAGGGTCTTGCTATGTAGTTCAAACCAGCCTTGAACTTACTACATGGCCCAGGCTGGCCTTGAACTTACAGTGATCCTGCCTCTGGATGCCTCAGGCTAGAATTATAGGCATGTGCCACTATGCCCATCTGCTTTTTGTTTTTGAGACGGGGTCTCACTATGTAGTTCAGGCAGGACCTGAATTCATGGGGATGCTCCTGCCTCAGCCTCTTCAGTGGCTAGGATTACAGGCATGTACCATCATGCCTGGCTTGGTCTTAGTGCCTGTTGAGACATTTTCTGCAGGCTGGTTCTTCTAGCTCCTTGTCTGAAATCATGACCAATTCCCAATGCCTTGATGCTCAGATATAAATAAATAAATACATCTATAAATAAATGAATGAAAGAATGAATAAATAAATGGGTTTCCTATCACTGTAAATCATGAAACAGTTTTATTTTAATAATTTGAGCTGGCCGGGCATGGTGGTGCACACCTGTAATCCCAGCACTCAGAAGGCTGAGGGACAGCCTGGGCTACACAGTGAGTTCAAGGCCAACCTGAACTGCACAGTGAGACCCTGTCTCAAAAGACAAAAAAATAAAAAATAAAAAATAAAAAAAAAATTGCGAGTTCTAACCACAACTTCATACTATTCAAAGATTTCCTCCCTTGAGCCTAGATCTGCTCTGGGCTAAGAAACAGCTCCCTCCACTTGCTATCTTTTCTCCTTCCTTCCATTAATCTCTACTGAGCACCTACCCATGGGGTGCTAGAACATTCTAGTCCTGAGATGCAGCAGTGACCAGTGCAGCCCTTGACATCTGGGGCTCACATTCCACTGGGAAGAAGCGGTTAGTGCTGGGGAGCCGAAATCCTAAAAGAAGATGAGGCTAGGAACGGTCCTTAGAGGGTGACTGGTGAGGTCAGGGGGGTGTCTGTTAAGCCCCTCTTTTAAGCTGCTATTGAAACAGATCTGCAGGAAGAAGCCAGCTTTGTGTCCGTGTGACCTGTGCAGTCGGTCACATAGGACCCTGCACTCAGAATGTCCCCAGCCTTGGTTTAGTATTCTATCTTGAATTTTTAAATTTTGGACCAGGGCCTGCATTTTCACTTTGTACAGGGCCCAATAAATTAGGTATGAGTCTTCTCTCCAGGCAGAAAGAACAAGTGCAAAGGTCATGAGGCAAGCAGATGCTGGTATCTGGGCGCCTGGAGTAGACATGGCCTCCTCTCATTTCTGCCCTTTGTGCTTCTGCACCTCCTCCCCTACTGCCCACTGTGGTTCCAGAGCTGATGCAGGAGGGAGGGGTGAGGTTCCAGAGCCAGGAACAGTCTGGAAGTGTTTTTCAGGGTGCAGGAAACCCCATACCTAGACAGACTGAGGTGTCTTCTTTGGGACAGGACCTAGAGACTCTCCAACAGCTCCCAGCAAGGTTTGTCCCTGGGTCACTCACTGCCTGTACCTCTAGTCTGCGCCTAAGCCAAGGCCCAGAAGTTTCCACAGCTTTTTTTTTTTTTTTTTGTCTTCTTTGAGACGGGGTCTTCCTGTGCAGTTCAGGCTGGCCTTGAGCTCACTTTGTAGCCCAGGAGTTCCCACAGCTTTGCAGAGAGCCCCACGGCAGCGAAGCAAGGTGGGGCTTGGTAGACACATGGGGTGGCGCCAGATCAGCATGCGTGGTGCCATCTGTCGCTACTGAGGCTGAAATCTGAGGTAGACCTAGAAGTATGACCTGGCTACTCTTGTATCCAGTGCACCAGACATTGCCACTGTGACAGCACCATTGCTGGGAGTCGCGGGAGTTGGTCATTGCTCATGTGTGTGAGGGTGGGACAGAGCCAGAGTGCCTCAGGCAGTCAAGCTACCTCAGTATTGAAAAAAGTATCCTGCTTGGACAATTACAGTCTTAGTCTTAGTCACTAGGCAACATTATCTCTCGTGATACTACTTTGCAAGTGTATAAAATAAATG
>NW_004955452.1:5350676-5354347 GCF_000276665.1 Chinchilla lanigera | reverse complement strand
ATCCTCCTGCCTCAGCCTCCCAAGTTCTGGGATTACAGGCATGTGCCACCACGCCCAGCCTTTTTTTGTTTTTTTTTTCTTTTTTTGAAGAACCCACTTTCTAAGCCCTCACCCCAGACCCACACTGCCATCAGGATAAAGCCCCTTCCCTGCTAACAATGCCTGCACCACCGGGTCCTCTCTGTCCCCGTCCCTCAGCACAGGGACTCATTCCCTAAACTTACCCCACCTCTGACACCTCTGCATGTTGTTTCCTCTACCAGGAAAGTGACCTTACCCTCATCCGTGAGACTTTTCCCCAGAGGCCTAAATGCCATGAATCTCTCAGAAATTGGTTGCACTGCCCCATGCGTGGTCTTAAGCCAGACTCTCTGCAGCTGAATCCTGGCTTTGCCGTGTGTATGAGGAAGGAGTGGTCTCAACTATGCTGCATAACAAATCACCTCAAAATTCCAGGTCTACAACAGCATGTCTTTATCGCCCTACTTGTTGGCCATAGCGGGGGTGGCACAGGGAAGTAAAGAATGAAACAATATGTGGCATTTATTGAGCAGGGTCAGTATGATAGGCCCTATGAGCACTCCCATGTGTTCTTTCACTCACTCCTCACACAAGCCGTAAGGACTGGGCATTATGATCCTGTTTTTGAGTTGAGGAGTCTGATGTCCTGAGAGGTTATATGACTTGGCCAAGGTGATAGCTGATGAGTGGTAGAGCTAAGTAAGAGTTGAACCCAGGCAAAATGCCAGGACATTTCTGCGATTCATTGCTCTGCTGCTTCCAGTGAATGAATGACCTGGGTTTGTGTTGAGTTTACTGAAGCCTTTCCTGATGGCCTCCAGTGCAGAGCCTGGCTTCTGAGGCCTGCAGACTTCTGTCAGGTACTTGAGTTAAGCCTGCCCAGGATCCGGGCTTGCTGGTGACCTTATTCCTCTGAAGGTTGAGCCTGGGACCTGGGATGGCAGCTGGATACATGGTTACCCAAGAGGTTCCTCTCCCATGGTCCTGAGTGCAAGGGTTAATGAGAGGAGTTCCTGGAGCAGCAAGTTATCAGCCCAGGCTGAGCTGGAGGAGGGCAGGTAAGGAAAGGGACCTCAGCTGTCCCCTGGGCTGTTCTCATCCTGCCTGAATGGGGAAAAGAGCTGGAGCAGAGCCAGGCAGAGAAGGTTATGTTCTTGCCTCACTAATTACTGCTTGATGTCAGTTCTGTGCAGAAGATAAGATCGGGGCTTGGTCCCAGGCCTGTCACTAGCCAACTTGGTGGCTTTGTGAGACAGCGTCCTCCCAAGTCTGCTTACTCATCCACAGACTGACCTAATGACAGAACACCTCCACGGGCCTGTCACACATGGGAGGGGATCTGCACTGGGCCTGATGGACACCAGGCGCTCTGCAACTGACCACTGTCCTTGGAGTATTCATTCAGCTCTAGTACCCACAGCCAAGTTTGATGGGTAGATGACTTCTCTCCTACCATACTTTCTGGTCCACTTCCCAGAGCCTAAATACATGTGCAGCTGCATAACCAGGGATAGAGTATTTTTCCTCTCTGGGCCTCAGTTTTTCTATCCATAAAATGGGGGTCATCACACTTGCCTTAAAGAAATGCATGAAGCTTAAATGAGGTAATATAGAAGTCCCTTGTCACCACTCTGAGTATTGGTCTCCTAATTTGTAAAAACCTGCTCCCTAGCGTTCCCTGGAGGAAGAAGGGCAGTCACAGCCCCCGTCTGGCGTACTGCTTGGCACACAGTGGGAGCTTACTAAACTTGCTTGAAAAACAGCCCAGCCAGAGATTGTGTTTCAGAGATGGAAGACAAATCCAAGCCAGCTTTCAGGTTGTTAGTTTTTATTCACTATAATATATTTCATTATATGGAATATTTCCTCCAATAATGCTTTTGTTTGCTTTTATTTCCTGTACCCTCTCTGTTCTTTTTTTTTTTTTTTTTTTTTTTTTTTTTTTTTTTTTTTTTTTTTTTTTTTTTTTTTTGGTTTTTCTCCGGTACCGGGAACCGAACTCACGACCTTGCACTTGCCAGGCAGGCGCTTTGCTGCTGAGCTAAATCCCCAGCCCCTCCCTCTCTGTTCTAAATGAGAATTTTCTGTGCTGCTTTTGCTATACACATAGATAATGGAGATTTAAGTAATTCTATCTATTTGTCTATTATCTATCTATCTATCTATCTATCTATCTATCTATCTATCTAGGGACAGGGTCTCACTATGTTGCCCAGGGTGGCCTTGAACTCCTGGGTTCAAATGATCCTCCTGCCTCAGCCTACCAAGTAGTTGGGACTGCAGGTGACTGCCACTACCCCTAGCAGATTTTTAATAATTCTTACGGGCTTCTCTGAACCTGTTGAAGGAGAAATGGATTTCATACTATTACACTGTAAGTTTCATTATCATATAGACTGAAATATACATTCTCCTATTACTTTGCAGTACCTTCATGACTATTGCTTTATTTAATTCTCCTAACAGCCCTGTCAGGTTGGTGGTATTATCTTCATTGCCGTATTAGTCACCTCGGCGTTGCTTTGAAATACCTGAGGTAAGCAGTTTGAAGGAAGAAAGGTTAATTTTGGCGCATGGTTTGGGAGTTTTCGGCCCACTGCTGTGGGCCAGACGTGAGGCACCACGGCAGAAGGGCAGCTGTTCGCTTCGTGGTGGCCAGGAAGCAGAGAGTGAGTGAAAGGGCCGGAGAGCAAGGACCTGGGGACAAGACAGTCCTCAAGCCACCCCCACCCGCTCCCTTCAACGAGGTCCTACTTCCTGTCTCCACCGCCTAGCAACAATGCCCTCAAACTGTGATTCCACTACAGACCTCCTGATGCCATCATTTTCCAGAAAGCCGCACTTCGGAACACATGAAAGGCGGGGGATCGTTTAGATCTAAAACATGCCCGTTGTACAGACTATAAAACTGGGGCCCAGAGAGAGCAAGGAGACTTGCCCAGACCAAAGCAGCTTCTCCCCTGGAGTTTTCTCAGGGCAGAGCAGTGTCCCCTTGTAGGCCTCCATCCACTCCTCCATCTGCCCCGCCCCGGGCTCCCAGGATAGGATGAAGGTGTCCCCTGGCTCCTCATGTGCCCGGCCTTTACACACCCGCGGAAGGGGCAATCCGTGACTCTGACATCCAGGATTTACCGAGGGCCAACTGCGCACGGATTCCCCGTCCTTCAGGTGCTGCCCCTTCTGGGGAAGATGGGACCCTGAGGAAGGAGTGTTTGAATACGGTCCAGACGCTCACTGGCCAGGAGGCTGCCGGAGGAGAGGGCTTTCGACGGGAACCTGCATGAACCAGGGCGCCCAGCGCTGGGTGCAGCCCCCCAAACAGCGAAATGAAGTGGGGGAAGGTCGCACCGAGACCACAGGATGGGGAGCGGGTGCTGAGCGCTGGGCTGAGTCTGGGAATCTAGCAGGGTCGTTCTCCTGTTCCTCACCAGCGAGGTCGCCCAGAAACTGGAACCTGTGGTTCCCACCATCCAGAAATGCGAAAAGCTCGGCTGCAGCCTCTGAAGCGCTACTAAGCCGAGGAACTTGGACAAGGCTTCTGCTCCCTGGGGCTCCCCACTGCACCACGACCGCAGGAAGGCCCAGGGCGCAGCGGGCGGCGGGGCGAGCCCGGTCCTGCGCGGGCGGCGTGTGCTTGCGCCAGGCCGGGC
>NW_004955452.1:5313868-5350273 GCF_000276665.1 Chinchilla lanigera | reverse complement strand
GGGAGGAGGAGGAGGAGAGGGATGGGCAGGGGGCGGAGGACGGGGTTGGAGGTGGGGGGAAGAAGGGCAAAACGAGGGATGGAGGGGGAAGAACATCCGTGAGAAAGCGGGCAGGGAGCTGGCCTGGGCGCGTGGGGTCCTGGAGGCAGCGAGCAGGGCGCCACCCCACCCAGCTTCTGCTTCCTGGAGAAGGAGTCTAGGTGACAGTGTGTCCCAGGCTCCTGCGGTTTTCCTGGGTTGGGGGTGACTCCCCTGGTGTCAGCCTGATTTCCTCAGTCAGGGAAGGGCAGAGGGGACCCCACGCAACCCTAGCGTGACTTCGAGCTTGTGCGTTTGAAAACCCCGGGTAACTTTCCTGGGGAGCACCTGGAGCCTGTGGGGCTACCTCAGGCCAAGGAAGCCTAGAGTGTGAGGGCTTTTCAGAGCTCGGCTGCACCTGTTGGAGCACCCAGAGCCCCACCTTGGAGCTCCTGTCCTGGAGGGCGCGGCCCTCCCATCACGGGGCTTGTGCGGCCCCTGGAGCGCTCAGGAGAGGTTGCCCTTCTCCAGCCTCTGTTCCCCTGCGCAGAAGGCCCTTGCTGGTCACAGTGCAGCTCAGGTCCCATGGCCTTGTCCTGTGCTGGGTGACTGTGGCCTGGTTGCCAAACCTCTCTGGGCTGTTTCCCCGTGCACGGCCCCCTTTCAGAGCAGTGATGAGTCTGAGCTTCGCAGGAGAGTTTCCTTGAGAATTACTTTTTTCCATTCTGATGATGTTTCGGAGTATAAACGGAGGACTAAAGTGCACTCACAAACAAGAAGTTTCTGTTCAGTCTTGGAAGCCATGGAGGGGCTTTTTCTTAAGTCACAGTAGGCTGGCCGAGCTGGGGAATTGGTTTTCCATGAAGAAGGTGACCCAGTTGCTGAAAGATAGGGAGGCCAGCCAGGGAGGAAAATCCTGCTTGTTCAATGTGTCCACTGTGGGGTGCCCAGGGTGAGCTGACTCCAGGGGTGTAGTGTGGTGGTGAAGAGCAAGAGCTGTTTTCAGACCATCCTGCCTGCAGGGCAGGGGCAACAGCTTAGCCTTGAGAGTCCAGAGGGAGAGGGGGAATGTGTGTGAATGTTTTTGGAAATCAGCAAGCCGCTAATGGATTCATGTCTGTGTCTATTTTTTTTTTGTCTTTTTGAGACAGGGTCTCGCTGTGCACTTCAGGCTGGCCTTGAGCTCACTTTGTAGCCCAGGCTGGTCTCGAGCTCACAATGATCCTCCTGCCTCACCCTCCCGAGTGCTGGGATTACAGACGTGCGCCACCATGTCTGGCTACATGTCTGTGTCTAAAAGTAATAGTTCAGATCCGGGCATGGTGGCGCACGCCTGTAATCCCAGGACCTGGGAGGCTGAGGCAGGAGGATTGTTGCAAGTTCGAGGCTAGCCTGGGCTACAAAGTGAGCTCAAGACCAGCCTGAACTGCATAAGGAGACCCTGTCTCAAAAAGACAAACAAACAAACAAAAAGTAATAGTTCAGGATCTGCCGTGGCATGTCATCCTCATCAGGACCTTTAAGGAGGGTTTGCTTCTGACAGCCCCAATATTAACACTGGCCTGGCCTTAATGTTATTATTGTTTATCTTTTTTTTTTTTTTCCTTTTTGAGACAGGGTCTCACTACGCTGTTCAGGCTGGCCTTGAGCTCACTTTGTAGCCCAGGCTGGCCTCGAACTTGCAATGATCCTCCTGCCTCAGCCTCCCGAGTACTGGGATTACAGGTGTGCGCCACCACGCTCAGCTTGTTTATCCTTTTTGAGACTGGGCCCTTGTTATGTTGCCTTAGGCTGGCCTTGAATTGCTGGGCTCTAGTGATCCTCCTACCTCAGCCTCCTGAGTAGCTGGGCTATAGGAATGCACCATGGTGCCTGGTTTTATTATTTTTAACTGGTACATAAAAACATAAAAATTATGCATATAATGGGATACCATGTAATGTCTCCATATATTTAAGCTTGTATGTGTGTGTGTGTGTGCTGGTGGTGGTGCTGGGGATAGAACCCAGGCTCTGAACATGCTAGGCAAGCATTCTACCACTGAGCTTCACCCCTAGCCCAGGCCTTATTACTTTTATCTAGTGGGTTAGACTTTGTCCTGGCATGATATAATCCTTAAGAGAAAATGCTGAACAACCAGAGTGCAGAAAAGCAACAATGACATTATTCATGCCAGGAAGGAGACAAAAGAAGAAGTAGAATTATAACCAAATCATGCTGATAATAGATGTTATTTAGATAGGGTGTGAACTCCAGAAGGCAGAGTGTTCATACCCTGAGGTCTTGCCCTTGAGTATTAGCTTGCTGGGTTAGTTTTCCCACGGCAGTGTTTTAAACTTCTCTGTTCACTGTTGAAGCTCTAGTTCCTGGAACATAGTAGGGCTAAGATAAATATTGTTGGAATGTCACAGGGTTTCAAGGGCCCTTAGCAGTCGCTGGGGAATTCGCTCTCTCCCTTGCCATTTGGAGAAAGAGGGCCAGGAGGGCGAAGGGGCTTGTCCAAGCTTACCCAGGGATTGTGTGGCTGAGCCAGGAGGAGCCCGACAAAGAGTGGAGCCAGCGCTCTGCCAGCGAGCACTAAGCATCCACCGCTTGGTTTTGTTTTCACAAGAGCCCAAGAGTTGGCTGTTTTTCTCTTTTGATTGTAACTGAGAAATCAAACTCAGAAAGGTTACAGAGCTTTTGCACAGTTACCCAGCAGGGGAGGAAGGAGCTGCTCTGACTGAGGAGCTCCCACCAGAGGCCTGGAGGTCTTCATCTTGGGCTCTGGCCAGACTGAACACCTTCTGGACAGTCTCCGAGACATGCCCGTGTCACCAGTCCTTTGAGGGTTCTTTTGCTCCGTTCAGATGGACATCTTAAATTGGCAAAGCTCATTTTTCCTAGTGGCCCTGATGGCATCAGTTAATGCCAGATGCCACCAGCTGATGGTGCCAGTAGCAGGTCTCTGCTGCAGATCCTCCCTGGCTGCTGCTCTCAGGAGCTCTCCAAGGATAACAACCCCGAGTGTTTATCACTTTCTGCTAAAGTAACTGCTGTGTCCACACTACTCATGATAAGGATCCAGAGTAGCTTTTCAGGACCTTCCAAGCCCACACTGCCCAAGAGAAAAGTCACGAGCAGATTTATAGGACCACCTGAGCGAGGCTTTATTTGAACCTGTGCTATAGCACAGGCAGTCAGTACACCAGAGGGGGCCCTTCCAGACTAACTTCAGGAGCGTAAGAGGATCGCTGCTCTTGTAGCCCCAGAAGGCCTGTAACTGGGATAAACTAGAGCCTGCTGATTGATCCAAACTGGCCTACACTCAGGTCTTCTAATCCTAGCCTATTTATTTATTTATTTATTTATTTATTTGTCTTTTTGAGACAGGGTCTCGCTATGCCGTTCAGGCTGGTCTTGAGCTCACTTTGTAGCCCAGGCTGGACTCGAACTCACAACGATCCTCCTGCCTCAGCTTCCCTAGTGCTGGGATTACAAGCGTGCGCCACCACGCCCAGCCCTAGCCTATTTTTTAATTTTAATTTTTTTTGTACCAGGAATCAAACTCAGGACCTCGTGCTTGCCAGGCAGGCACCGTGCCACTGAGCTATATCTCTGGCCCAATCCTAGCCTATTAAATGGTCCAAATTAAATTCTACTGCTTGGTTTAAATCTGAGCCTGCTGCAGTCAGGGTAGACATGTTCTGGAGTGGGTGGGGGCGTCCGGGACAGCTGCAGCTGTCAGGATGGCAGTGGAGCAGAACATCAGAAGACTTGGGCTGTTTGATTGACAGCCGTCCCACTTTCATGAAAAATGGCGGGGCTGAGACTGGGGGATCTTCAGAGGGGCTAGGTGCATTAACATCGGCTTACCGAGGATGGGGAGATTGGGGAGGTTGATAATGGGCCCAGATCCCTCACAAATCGCTGCTATGTTAGGGATGGTTTCCTTGCCATTTCTTCAGCGCATTGGGAGGGAGGGAGGGGCACCGTGGATGACAGCAGAGCTGTACCCCCTGTCAGAGTGTCCCAGAGAGCCTGATGGGTGGCAGGAGGACTCTGAAGCGGGCTCTCAGGCTCTCCTCAGGACTGTGAGGGAGTGGAGGGAAGTGAGGCAGTGTGGCACGACAGCCCTTGGCCAAGCCATGTCCTCCTCCAGCCTTCACATGGCAGGGGAGAGTCGGGAGCTTCTTGTCCGCCTCTCCCAGGCCGGGCCACGTGCGGTCCAGGTTGCCCGCTGACATCGTTTATGTCCTGTGCCCTCATGCTGTGGGACAGGGCTTCTGGGGACATCCCGTCCCCTGGGATGTCACCCAGCCACCTCCCTTGCATCTGTGAGCAAGTGCCAGTTTTCAGGCCTTTGTGAAGCCAGAGGAGTTACTCTGAATGGGTTTTTCTGAGAACAACTTAATTATTAAATAAGGTCAGTGTCCTCAGAGGTCCAAACTCCAGCCAAATCTCCCTGGTCCCTAAATACACGTCAGGGATAAAGTAAATGTTTAAGGAGACACAGTGGCCAATCCAGTGGCGCTAGCTGTTGAGAGTTAGAGGAGGACTGAGGTTTTTGGAGAACCCTGAAGAAGTTTAAAATATCCGGGGATATTTTAAATATCACTACTCATATTCATAATAGTGATGGCAATCATATTGAGTTGCTTAAACTTAAACTGTGCTTAAACTTAGTTCTAGAAAATTTAATTTTTGCAGCAATCTAAGAGGTAGATAATAGAAATTCCCATAAGGGAACTAAGGATCAGAGAAGGTGAGTCACTTGTCTGATGTCACACAGTGCTGTGTTATGAAATCTGGTGCCAAAGCTGGTCGTCCAAATCTGAAGTTCATCTCCTTCCCCAGTCTATGTAGTGTCAGCTTTCTGCTTTCTCCTTATCTTCCTTCCACTCCGATTCCCACCAAGTAGGGGATATAAATCATCCGAGTTCACCCGACATCCACCAACCAGGCCCTGAATGCGTGTTCCTGGCCCAGTTTTGCTCAGTCCTTACTGTGTGATCTCAGATAAATGCCTTACCAGCCAGCCCTTGGCTATTCTGCATGTCTCATGCAGAAGTTAATGGTGAGCTGAGGCCTGGCTATGAGGATGTTCTGTGGGAGCCCTGAAGGGAGGGGAGGGGTCTGAGAGGTTGTCTTCAGCTCCACCTTCTGGTAACGTCATACAAGACATTGCTATCCCTAAAAGCCCCATCCTAGGGCCCCTCCCCTGTGGAAGTGCCACTCAGTGCTTGGGTTCTGGTGACTTTGTCTAGGCTTACGGCAGAATTCATCAGCCCCACGTTCAAGACAAACACCCCCAGGTACTCGCAGCAGCCTGGGAGGCCTGGAGAGACCTGTGAAGGTGTAATGCGCTGGGCTGAGCTGTCTGGAAAGGGCAGGGCCTAGCAGCTGGGTGGACAGGCTGTTCAGGATGCCAGGATTGTCCCTGCCAGGCGCCTGCTCCCTTCCTCCTGGCGCAGGCCTGATCCTTACTGCTCCCTCCTTTCATTCACGGTCTCTTTCTATGGATTAAGGGAATGGGAACTAATTCTGAAAACAGATCTATTTAGATGGAATAGAGCCTCCAGTCTGAAGGAAATAGGGCTGGGCATGGTGGTACACGCTTGTCATTCCAGCACTTGGGAGGCTGAGGCAGGAGGATCGCTGCGAGTATGAGGCCAGCCTGGACTACAAAGTGAGTTCAAGGCCAGCCTGGATTGCATAGTGAAAGCTTACCTCAAAAAGACCAAAAACCGCCCAAAAAAACCAAAAAGAGAAAGGAAATAGGGCAGTAGGACCTTTGACACTTAATATGTTGCCTCTGGGTCTGTCTTTGAGGCCTACTATGTCATAGGTGGGGGGGGGGTGTAAGACCTGCAGAGGTGTCCATGACCTGGGGCCTCCCTGGTGCACAGCAAAGGCAGAACTGGACCTGAGGGAGTCTGAGCTGCTGGAACCCAAAGGAAATACTTCGCAGGAGAGACTCTTGCTGCCAGCTTCAGATAGGTGTTTTCCAAAGCTGTCCCGTGGGCTGCAGGAGGCAGGGCAGCAGCAGAGCGCTGGGAGCGTCCTTGTTCTACAGACAGAGAGCGGGGTCTAAATCTGGCCCCAGCACCTCCTCTCTTTCTCTATCTGTGACCTTGGATAAAAAGTTATTTCTCTGCAACAAAATGAGCATAATATTGGCTGCCCCACAGGGAGGTTTTGAAAACTGCAAAGAGGCTATAAAAAAATGAGCATAGCTGGGTGTGGATGTACATGCCAGAACTCTGGGAGGCTGAGGTGGGGCTGCAAGTTTGAGTTCAGGATAGTCAACTTAGTGCGACCCTGTCTCAAAGTAAAAAATAAAACAGGGCTAGAGATGTATCTTACTGGAAAGGCCCTGGGTTCAATCCCAAGTAGCACAATAAGCAAAAGAAAAACCCAAAAAAAAAAACCAAACTCACACACAAAAAATAAGTACTTAGCACATTTTGGCTGTCTTTACGATGCAGTTGTTACTGGGCTAGGAGTCCTTGGTCATGTAAGCTGAGTACACAAGTAGGTTCAAAAAAGCTAAACTTCTTTATTGCAGGACTTCTCAGAGCCTTTCATGTGATGTTATGCCTTGGGAATTTCCCAGAGTGGAATGCAGAGCATAGGACTGCACTTAACAGATCATAGGGACCCAGTTACTAGGCGTCTGCAGGGCACCATGAAGCTTCATATTCCTTGTTTTGTTCCCATGGCAGAATGAAAACTTTTGGGAAGGCCTTTCTGTCTCTGAGCTCTGATTCCCTCATAAAACAAGTCAGCTGCGTGAGATGCTTTCGGAGGTCTTCTCTGTCCCTGAGGTTCCGAGTTGGGAAGACATGGTTGTGGACCAGAGTGGGGGCCAGATTCCTGAGGCTGGAGCTCAGTCTCTCAGAGGAGAGGAGAGTGCCCGGCCCTGGCTCCCCCACCAGTGAGGCTGCCAGGGAGGTTCTTGTGCTCAGGGCAGAAGTGGCTCTATGACGTAGTCCATCGACAGGGGCTTCTTTCTAAACCTACCCTGTGCCAGGCGCTCTGGAGTGGCAGCAGTGGACGAGTCCTCCAGCGCTCAGTGATAAGTGATACCCCTTGCAGAGGGGTGTGACAGTCAGTTTAACTCCGGCCTCCCCACTCGCTGGGCTAGGAGAGGCCAGGGCAGGGCCGACTCAGAGGTCCTCATGCAGGAGCAGCTCGGTTGCCAGTCAGGCCAGGGCTTAGCACCGTGCTGCTCACCCAGTAAGTGCCTTCCTTGGCTCGTACTATGTAAATGATCTAGCTGGCTTTGTGGGTGATCGCAGCCCTGCTGGTGGCAGAGGCTGTGGATTCTTTATCCTGTCCATACGGAGGCTGGAGCAGAGGTGCAGGTGAAAATGGACAGAAGCTGGGCGTGGTGGCACGCACCTGTAATCCCTGTTGCGAGTTCGAGACCAGCCTGGGCTACAAAGTGAGCTCAAGGCCAGCCTGAACTGCACAGTGAGACCCTATCTTAAAAGGACAAAAAAAAAAGAAAAAAAAATTAGCATTAAAAATGGACAGAAAACCTAGATGTTGAGTCCAGAAAGCCAATGGGGAGGGCATTATTTGGTAGTGGGACAGGGCAAGATTACCAGGTTGGGTTTTCAGTGGAAACTTGAGTTCATGAATTAAGCAACAGGTACCAGGCAGGACAGTCTTGTTTGGTACTGACTGACAGCATTTGCCGCCTTGTCTTGCAAAGGGCAGCTTCATGCAGTGGTCTGGAGCACAGCTTGGGTTCAGCATGTGTCTCTCTACTTCCTGGTAAGGGAGGTGAGTGAGGTACTTAACATCTCTGTGCCTCAGTTTCCTTATCTGGAAAGTGGGAACAACGATAGTATTTGTATCACAGGATTGACATGAAGTTTATATGAGTCACTCACATATAACTATCCCGGGCTGATCAATCCCCTAATCATCTGGGCGAGGCTACAAAGAAGGACAAGAGACAGAGGCCATAATTTAGAATGCAAAGGGAACTCAGAGGGTCAGAGCTCTTATGAGGCTGAGAGCAAGAGTCTCTGAACTCTTCGCTCTTTACTGAATGCACACAGCTTTTCCAGGGAGCGTGTAGGGAGGTCCCGAGAACAGCAGAGTGGAGGGCCCTGATGCGAGCAAGGTCTAGTAAGAGACAAAGCGTTACGCCGCTGATTAATAGGAAACTTATTTTACCCTTGGCTTAGTATTTACTTCTGTAGAATTTTGTACCAGAGGCAGAGGGACCTCAGCTGAAATGCTATCTTGCCTTCTGAGACATCGCAGCGTCCCAGCTCATGGAGACCTCCACTGAGACCAGTGGCCAGTGAGAATTTTGTTTCCTCATGCCAACTGCTAGCTCGTCAGGCCAGGCACATAGGCCTAGACAGATCCAGACTTTTAATATAGAAAGCTAATTTATGGATTTGTAGCTCACTCAGGGTGGTTTCCATCAATAACGCGCTTCACGTGGGGCCTGGCAGAGCGAGTGCTGATGAGCATTGCCACTGTTTGTGTGCCTGGCTCTGCTAGACCACGGCGCTCCCGAGTGCAGGGATGGAACCCTTTCTGGCTGCACCCTCTCTTGAATCTGGCACAGGCTCAGAGGCAAAGCTGGCTCATTGTCTGCTCAATGGATGAATGTAGGAAAGGATGGGTTTTTCTTTGCTTTTTTCTACAGGGCTGGGGATGGATGCCAGGGGCCTTCACATACTAGGCAAGCGCTCTACCACTGAGCTAGGTCCCTAGCCTGCTTTAGTGTATGTTGAGATGAGATCTTGCTAGGTTGTCCAGTCTGGCCTTGATCATTTGTTCTCCTGCCTCAGCCTCTTGGGTGGCTGGAGTACAGAAAAACGTGGAGGCAGCAGTGAGGGAAAGGAAGTTGGCTTAGGGTGTGACTTTGGGGTTCCATGGGAAATGAGGGTAGGTGCAGTCTTGAGGGCCTTGAGTGCAGTGATTAGGGGGTAGATTCAATTTATTTGGAATTAGCAATCGTGGGCCGTGGGAGGAGGGGCTGCGAAGTGGGGGTGTGGCTGAGGGATAGGAGTGTTCCTATAGGATTGGTTATTGCCTGGGGACTTTTAGGGAAGAAGTTGCTTTCTGAGCTGGGCCTTGGAGGGTATGAAACGTGATCCGGATGTTAGTACATTTTTCTTTCATTCAGTAAATACTCCGCCAGCTGCTTGCTAAGTACCAGGGTTCACAAAATAATGAGACAAACTTCCTACTCTCATTAATGATTTTAATGGCCATAAGGAGTTTTATACCAAAGGACAGTCCAATGGTAGGACTCAAATAGAGAAGTTGGGGGTTCAGGGAAATCATCACAGAGGAAGTGGATTTTGAGGGATGCGTGGGAGTTTTCTGGGTAGGCAAGATGAGGGAAGTGTCTCAGGCAAAGTGTCTCACCACCTTGTGCAAGGCTACAGACACTTGAAGCAGCAGCCCCGGGGCTTTGGTGAAGCTGTGGCTGGATTTGGTTGACCAGCGTATTGTGGTTGAGCAGTAAAGCTGCAGAAGGAGCAGGGACCAGACCGTATAGGGTAACAAAGTCAGCGGGAGCCCCTGGCAACTCTGAAGAGGCTATCGATAGAGGCAGTGGGTTGGTAAGGTCATTGTCACCACCAGGTTAACAATGATAGTGGCGCAAACCTAGGGGTGGAAAGAGCCTGTCCCCACGTGGTGTGTTCGTGACAGGTTTGTGTGTTAGGGGAGATAACAGCTGGGGCTGCCGGTTGGAGCCTGAGCTGGAGAGGAAGTGGCGGAGGTAGGAGCCTTATGAATGAATGCAGTCCTCAGACATTTACCGGGCAACTGCTATGTGACATGCTAAGGGCCTAGAATACATCAGGAAACAAAGCGTTCTTGCTCTCCTAAGGCCAGAGCTGAGATCCTGTCTAGGACAATTAAAGTCAGTGTAAAGACAAAGGTATGGAGAGGAGGGAGACCGAGGCAGCCAGGCTCCCACTGCTGCTGCTGGGGACAGGGAGGACACCAGGCTCCTAAATTTGCACTGGCCTCTTTCCCAGCTCCCTTCCCAGTCTTCCAGCCGTGGCCATGGCAGCAGCCCAGAAATCCAGCCACCTACTGTCCAGCCAGTGGCACGCTGGCCAGGAGTCTCTGCAGCTCGAGCCCTTTTTCACGGTGGACCGATCCCAGGTGCCGCCCCTCTTCTGGAAGCCGTACATCTATGTGGGCTACCGGCCGCTGCATCGGACCTGGAGCTTCTACTTCCGCACGCTGTTCCAGCAGCACAACGAGGCCGTGAACGTCTGGACACACCTGCTGGCCGCGCTGGGGCTGCTGTTGCGGCTGGCCGTCTTTGTGGGGACCGTGGACTTCTGGGGAGACCCCCACGCCCTGCCCCTCTTCATCATCGTCCTTACCTCCTTTACCTATCTCTCCTTCAGCTCCCTGGCGCACCTCCTGCAGGCCAAGTCCGAGTTCTGGCATTACAGCTTCTTCTTCTTGGACTACGTGGGGGTGGCCGTGTACCAGTTTGGCAGTGCGCTGGTGCACTTCTACTATGCCATCGAGCCTGCCTGGCATGCCCAGGTGCAGGCCATTTTCCTGCCCACGGCTGCTTTTCTTGCCTGGCTTTCCTGCATCGGCTCCTGCTACAGCAAGTACACCCAGAAGCCGGGTTTGCTGGGCCGCATTTTCCAGGAGTTGCCCCAGGTGCTGGCCTATGCCCTAGACATCAGCCCCGTGGTGCACCGCATCCTGGTGTCCCCTCACCCTGCTGCAGATGACCCTGCTCTTCTCTACCACAAGTGCCAGGTGGTCTTCTTCCTGCTGGCTGCTGCCTTCTTCTCCACCGTCATGCCCGAGCGCTGGTTCCCCGGCAGCTGCCACGTCTTTGGGCAGGGCCATCAAGTTTTCCACGTCTTCCTGGTGCTGTGCACTCTGGCTCAGCTGGAAGCTGTGACGCTGGATTACGAGGCCCGGCGGCCCATCTATGAGCCTCTGCATACCCGCTGGCCCCACAATTTTTCTGGTCTCTTTTTGCTCACTGCGGGAAGCAGTGTCCTCACCGCGTTCGTTCTCAGCCAGCTGGTGCGGCGCAGGCTAGATCAGAAGACCAAGTGAGGCGGACGGCAGCTAATAGGGAGGGCGTGCAGTGGGGTCTGGGGTCCGGGCTTGGCTCCAGATAGGAACAAGGCCTGGCAAAGTTGTTTGTGTCTGACCCGCACCGACTCTGCACACAGCTCAACTTCCAGGGTGGCGCTGTCCAGGCCTTGGACTCGGGGACTGGCCAGGAGCTGCTGGACTCAACTCGGGGCCTGCCCAGCTCCTTCCCCTAGAAGAAAGAGCGAAGGCTGTGGGCCACTGTGGCCTGTCCTTTCACTGCCTTCACAAGGGTGGGGGTCAGTTTGGGTCAGGACCCAGGTTTGGGGCTTTCAGGTTGCCTGGGTAGAAGATAAAAAACATAGGCTGGAGTCAGATTTGAGCTGGAGGAAGGGGAGGCCTCAGCAGGCCACTCTACCCCCATTGCGCTGGCAGAAGGGAAAGGGCAGGCCCAAATACCTATAGGATCTTACAGTCCCTGAGCCTGGATTGCCAAGCTCCGGAGAACCCGAAAAAGTAGAAGATTGTGCCAGACAATCCCATTCAGTGCCCTGTACCCCTGCAGTCACCACCCCAGACAGTGAGCCCCCAGTCTCCTAGCTCTGGCCGGTGTCCCACACAGCTGTTCCCAGATTCTTTCCCAGTTCCCTTGTTCATGATTCAACTAATTTGTTCAGTGCTTCCTAGGCCTCTGCTCAAAGGCAGCCATTGGCTGGGCCCTGTGGATTAGTGCAGGATGACCACGCCTTTAAAGCCAGAATGAAACTGCCAAAGGGAGCACTGAGATGAGAATAATCTGTATTGCCTGGGGTTTGGGGCTGGGAAGAATGAATAGGAGTCTGCAGACAGATGGGTGTGCTAGACAGGGAGTGGGGGAAGCCTGTACAAGGGTCCAGAGGTACAGAAGGAGTTCAGTACTCCAGCGGCTGGAGCCAGGGGTGGGCTGGTCTGATATGTACTGGATACAATAAAGTGACTGTGACAACTGCTGACTCTGTTTCTTGTCCTAGAAAGAGGAACCTACCTATAATATTTGGAGAATTTTCCAGAGGAAGCTGGTGCTCCTAGGGGGTGGACACAAGTTAGAAAGAAGTGCAAAAAAATAAATAAAGAAGTGCAGTTCCTGTTTTATCTTTGCCTGGGTGTGGGTTTGCATCCTATTTTATTTTATATACGTATAGACAGATATACACATATATACATAAATAAAACTTTTTTGGTAAGGAATTGGGAGTTTTATTACTAAATAAGTTTTAAAAGTAGTTACAAGAATATGTGTAAAATATATGTATATAATCCCACTTTATAATTTGACAAGTAGTTCATTTTTTTGTTTTTCCTTCAATCAAGGCTTTTTATATGTTAACGTTTTTAGTTTGTTTTTGTTTAGTTTTTTGAGACAGGATCTTGTTATGTAGTCCAGGCTAGCCCTTTTTTTTTGTAGGTAAGGTCTCACTGGGTAGTACAAACTGGCCTTGAACTTGCTTATGTAGCCTAGGCTGGCCTCTAACTAACAAAGGTCCTCCTGTCTCAGCCTCCCAAGTGCTGGGATTACAGGTGTGCACTACCACGCCTGGCCAGGCTGGCCTTCATATGTTAATTTTTGTAATATTCCTTTTTCCATAGTACACAAGCCATATATGTACAATGAATGAAAATTACAAAATAAGGGGAAAACCCCTAAATGAATAAATATGACTTCACTGCTAAAATACTGAGGAACCTTATATATATAATATGTAATATATTAATAAATATTTTATGTGTATTAAAATATATAGTATATCAAACACACAGGCTGGGGATAGAGTGCTTGCCTAGCAAGTGCAAGGCCATAGGCTCAACCCTCAGTAGTACAATGCACACGCACACACACACACACACACACCCCCATCTGGAGATGTTGGTCAAGCTTTTGCATTTCCTTTTTTTTTGGTACTGGGAATTGAACTCAGGACCCTGCACTTGCCAGACAGGCTCTTGTGCCACTGAGCTAGATCCCTGGCTAGCCTTTGCATTTCCAAAGGGATTCCAGCATTTCAAAAGTACTTTCACAACTGTTACCTCGCTTGGGCACTGAAGACTAGTTTGTTTAAGCCACAGTCTCTCTACTAACCACGCTGACCCGAACTCCTGGGCTGAAGGATTCTTATGCCTCAGCCTCCCAAATAGCTGGGACCACAGATACATGCTACCACATTCGGTGAAAATCTGGTTCTTGACGCCCAAGTTTTCGCTTCATGTTTTCAAAATTGTCTCCCACGTGACTTCGTGGTATTATTGTTTTAATTACGAAAGTAGTTCACAAACCCTAGTGTGGTGAGGGCCCCGGCTTTGGAGTCAGGGACCTGAATCCTCTGGATGATGGCGAGGACTCATCGGTGACACAGGATCACCTTGCGCTCGGGGGTTTTATATTTACAGTAAAGCAACACAGTTAAGCAAAGCGGAAGAAATGGGCTTCCTGGCACGACGCTGAGAACCCATTCATGCCCACAACAGCGTTTCGGGATCGCCTCTCGAGGTAGGGGATCGGAAAGAACGCGAACCCGACGCACGCGCGCGAACCTGCCGCGGCATTGGGCGGGGCTCCGGGGAGGGGCGGGGCCTGCGCCTGCGGCACGGCGTGGCCCCGCCCCCCGCGTTGGCGCGCGATCCAAACGTCGGCGGAGGCGGTTGTGTGGCTTCCCTGAGGAGACCTGTGGAGCCGCTCTCCTCAGCGCCCATGAAGCGGAGCGGCGCCGAGGAGGACGCGTGCGGCGTGTGGCTGGACGCCGAGGCGCTGAAGAAGCGGAAAGTGCAGGTGGGTGCGAGTGTGAGGAGACGGGAGCGTCCGGGGACGGGGGAGGGCCCGGGGCGCGAGGCGGGAGGAGTTCGGGGCGCTGGCGGTGGCCTGGGCACAGCGGGCCGGGAGGGGGCCGCTCTGGGGACTCACTGGCGAGGGCGGCCGGGCGCTGAGGAACGTCGACGGGCTGGGATGGGAGGGAGGAGAGACGCCGGCGGAGGGGAGGAGCGGGCTTTGTACCGAGCATTGGACCCGGGCCTGCACACTGAGCTACCTCCGCAGCCCTTCTTTCATTTTTATTTATTTTCTTTTCTTTGTCTTTGAGACAGGGTCTCGCTATGCAGTTCAGGCTGGCCTTGAGCTCCCTTTGTAGCCCAGGCTGGTCTCGAACTCGCAACGATCCTCCTGCCTCAGCCTCCCGAGTGCTGGGATTACGGGCGTGTGTCACCATGCCGGGCTATCCGCCTGCTTTCATTTTTATTTAGAGACGGGGTCTCGCTGAGTTGGGCAGGCGGGGCTCAAACCTGGGATTCTTCTGCCTCGGCCTCCTAGAGTACTGGGATCGCAGGTGCGTGGCACCACCCCCAGTTTAAGCAGTTAGAGTCTGACAGATTGAGATGATTTAGGTGAAATGGGCAAATTCTTAGAGAGCCACAGGGTACTAAAAATTAACTCGAGGAGAAACAATCTAAATAGACCTCTAACAGAGTAATACTTTTAAAACTTCCTGCAAAGAAGAGCACAGGTCCAAATACTTAAAGCATTAATACTGTTCCCAAAAAAATAGAAGAGGGGAAGATACTTCCCAATTCATTCCGATGCCAGTGTTTCCCTGGTACCAAACCAGACCTAGGCATCACAAGAAAACTGTGGGCCAATATCCTTTATGAAAACGGATTTAAAAAGGATTGAGCAAAGCCGGGCGTGGTGGCGCACGCCTGTTATCCCAGCAGCTGGGAGGCTGAGGCAGGAGGGTTGCCTTGAATTTGAGGCCAGTCCGGGCTACGTAGTAAGTTCAAGACCCTGTCTCAAAAAAAAAAAAAAAAAAAAGTATTAAATAAGTTGCTAGTGGTAAAGTGCTTGCCTAGCATGCACAAAGCCCTGGGTTCTATCTTCAGCACTGCAAAAGAAAAAAACAAAACAAAATAAGAGCAAATCTAGCAATACAAAAACCTGAAACCTTGTCTCAAAAAAAGACAAAAAAAATGAGCAAGAAAAATTTCCTCAAATATTTCTCAAATGTAAGGTTTCTTTTGGGAGGGGGTTGGTTTTTTGAGACAGGGTCTCAATATGTAGTTCCAGCTGGCTTTGAACTTACTATATATATAGCCCAGGCTGGCTTCAAACTTTCAGCAACCTTTCTGCCTCAGCCTCCTTTTTTCTTTTCTTTTTTTTTGTCTTTTTGAGACAGGGTCTCCCTGTGCAGTTCAGGCCTACTGTGAGCATACTTTGTAGCCCAGGCTGGTCTCGAACTCTCAGTGATCCTCCTGCCTCAGCCTCCCGAGTGCTGGGATTATAGGTGTGTACTACCACAGCCGTCTAAGGTTGGTTTATTTTGTTTTTTTGTTTTTGTTTTGTTTGAGACAGGGTCTCGCTATGCAGTTCAGGCCAGCTTTTGAGCTCACTGTGTAGCCCAAGCTGGTCTCGAACTCACTATGATCCTCCTGCCTCAGCCTCCTGAGTGCTGGGATTACAGGCGTGAGCCACCACGCCTGGCTGTAAGGTTGGTTTAAATTTGAAGATTAAATACAATATATTAATATAGCAAAGGAAAAGAACCATGTGATCATCTCAGATATAGGGAAAAAGCATTTGACTAAAACCATTCTGAGACTGAAATATTCAGTAAGCTGGGCATGTGTATAGTTCCAGCACTCTAGGAGGCTGAAGAATGTTCTTTTTGGGGGGTAATGAAAAATGTTCTAAAATAGCATTATTAGCCAATGTTTATACTTTATGAATATACTAAAAAACCCTTAACTGGATACTTAAATGAGTGAGTTTTATGGTATGTGACATATTTCTAAGTAAAACTGAAAAGACTGCTAGGCATGGTGGTACATGCCTATAATCTTACCCTTGGGAGGCTAAGGCAGAGAATCGCTGCAAGTTTGGGGCTAGTCTGGGCTACATAGTGAGCTCAAGGCCAGACTGAACTGCATAGTGAGACCCTGGCTGAAAAAGCAAAAACGAAAAGTATTAAAAAGAGAAAGGCTTTGTGGAAGAGATGGCATTTTGAAGTAGACTTTAAAGGAAATGCCACATTTTGTTGAAAAGCAGTGAGGATGAGTGGACGTTCCAGAAACAGTATGAATTGTGCTACAAATACAGAAATATAAGGGATGTTGGAGAAACTGAAAATGAAAATTAGGGAGGTCCCCAGCACTGCCCTTGGTTCTGATACCAACTGGGAGTGTCGGGGGGCCCCCCAACTACTCTTAGGTGTGGTTGTTCACTAGAAAGATACATAATTGACTGAAAGCTGTTATGCTCTTGGTTACAGCTTATCAGCAGAGTGATACAGATGAAAGGTAGCAAGTGGCAGGGGAGAGGGGCATGTAGGGCAGAATCTGGAACTCCAAGCCTGAAGCTTCCAGTGAAGCACTGGACAACTCTGCTTTCAGCAACTGTGTGATAATACACACACAGAATACTACTCATCATGGAAATTCACTCGAGTCTTATTGTTCTGAGTTTTTACTGGAGCTCAGTCCCATGGACATGGTTGACGAACCTGTGTGGCTGACCTGTTTCCAGCTCCCGTGGAGGTTGAGCTGAAACTGCATAGCTCCAAACTAACAACACAACTGACTTTGTTAGCATAGACAATATGGTGTGATCCAAAGGCCTCCAGGTTAAAAACAAACAAACCTCCATGAAGAAGTATATTCCAGTGCTTTAGAGAATACCTGTCAGGAGCTGACTGCAAAGGCCAGGATCTCTCTTTGGGTGAGATTCTTTACTACACAGCAAGTAATACAATTTGACCAAAATGTAGGGCATTTGTAGGGGAGATAAAGGTTACATTTGGGGAGGTAAAACAGTATCGTGTTGTTGGCAATTAATGGAAAGCATTTTTTTTTTTTTTTTTGTAATGGAAAGCATTTGATGTAATGGTAGCTCTTTCTCCTTGGAAGGTTGACTAGAAGAGCTTGGAAGATACTGCTCATGTTTAAGAACTAACAAGGGCCTAATCTGGGATAGTAGTTGAAAATTAATCACTGTTCATTGATTATTGGTCTCTGTAACTATATGTCTAATGCATTTTTATCCTTAAGGGCCCAAATGGGTTTGGGGTTGGCAGTGTCTCTTAAATATTTTTCAGACTATGTCTGTGGTGCAGTTATCTGCAGCTCTTAGTGTCTCTTGCCTTTTAAAATCTTTTGCGCCTTCAGATCTAATTACTACAGTGATCTCTGACATCATGTATTACAGTTGTAATCAACTGTACATTCATTGTATTACAGTGACTTCTGACATCTTTTGAGTGAGAAAACGCTCATTAGCAGGGAGCACCCTTTTGTGAGGCTTGCTAATGCCAATGGGTATAGATAAATCAGGTTTCTAATTTAGGAGTTGTGATAGAAGATACTTTTCTCCCTTTGGCATTTTTGTTAGGTTTAGGTGAAAAATCAGTGCCAGGTAGTTCTAGAGAAGAATCTTGCAATAATTTTCTGTTGTTAGATTAGTTGGAATGAAAACCTTCAGAATACTCAGTAGGTGTATCCTTCCATCCCAGTTGTGGTCTAGACCTTATGTATTGCATTAGTTTTAGTGTTAGAAGCTTTTCTTAGCTTTGATCACAGTATGAGAAAAACTTGTTTTCTGAGAGATGTATGGACATATTGAAAATGTAATGAGTAGGTACTGTATATATAAAATGACAACTAAAATCTGTCCTTGTGTATCTACCTTCTAAAACCATTTATTGAGTCTAGTACCTATTAAGCTATATTGTTATGTGAAAAATAAAAAAATTACCAAACTATTAAGTTTGATAATTATCAGATTATCAAGTTCAAAAGAGTTCTGTAGATTGGAGAGTTCTGAAGCAGATTTTGAATTTATATAGCCATATGTCACTTAATGATAGGTATATGTTGAGTATATGCATACCTCCTAAATGGTGTAGGTTAGTCACTCTGTGTGTGACCTCTTGATGCAATCTATAGACAGGGAAATGCAAGATGTTTTAGGCTTCTGTTAGTGTGACCTGGCATAGTGTTTTACAGTAAAGGTTTTTATGAGTAGGAGTACAATCACACTAAAATATGTAATACATAAACCAGTAGCATCGTTGTTTATTGTCATTATCAGGTATTATGTAGTTTGGAGTTACATACAGTACATAATACTTATTGATAATAAGCCATATTTTATACTATTCTTTTACACTGCACTTTTGTACTATTCTGTGTACATCAATATCAACAGAGATATGTGAATAAAATAATGTGTTGTACTCCAATGCTGTGATGGCTATAATACCCTTGTGAGGCTAATGACTATTCTGTTAATAATTTAACAAAGGTGATTTAAGAGATGCCCAGTGATGACAATCCTGACAACCTTTCTGGTCAGACTCCTTGACCAGGCCTCCTTGGGTATGCTTACGTAGCTCACCCTTTCCACCTAACTTTTTTTTTTCAGTGCTGAGGATCTAACTTAGGACCTTGCGCCTGCCAGACGGGCACTTATGCCACTGAGCTATATCCCCAGGCCTCCTTTCCACCTAACTTGATGAGGCATGGCAGTGCTGATTAGAGTTTCTATCCCAAATGTTATCATATTAGTGGTGTGAGGAACTAAAAAGCAAGAGGGGGGTCTCAGTGGTGATGCTGTCAGTCGTTCTAGTAGCGAGAAGAGAATGAGCCTTGCAAAGCATAAAGGACAAGGTGACATGGCGGAATCTAGTAAATAGCACTTTCATGTTTTTAAGCCATGTCAATGTGTGTGGAAAATGTGACTCCATACACAAATTCAAGAACAAAGTGACCATTATGAAAAAAAAGGAAGTTGGATCAACTTATATACTAGTCTCACTGTGTCTTGCCTTTTGGCCAAGATCAAGTGCAAATTATGTATTAATCTTTTCCTTTTTTTTTTTTTTTGAGACAGGATATCACTATGTGGTTCAGGGTGGCCTTGAACTTACCATGTAGTCCAGGCTGGCTTCAAACTTGCGGCTGTCCTTTTGCCCCAGCCTCCCAAGTGCTGGGATTACAGGCCATGTGCCACCCATGCTTTGTTCTTAAGGGCATTCTTACAGGGTAAGAATTGTTAAAATTAGGTTAGTGCTTACCAAGGGCTTTGATATGTAGGCTTTCTTACACTCTGTAGTGTACACACGAAGGCTGCTTTATATTGAGGGTAGGGATAATCAGCCAAAGATCCAGATCCAGGTGATGTTCTCATGCATAGTCTCAACATTCCACTGAGATAAATGTGGATCCCTGAAGCCCTAGGTATTCTAACTGAGCTAGAACTGGGACAGTATCACTTCTGACATCACTTTGACCTCAGAAAGGACCTTTCTTCAGCTCCTGCTAAGTATGGCTAACCTGGTGAAAAGCTTTATTTTTCAGATATTCTGCCAATCCAGGTTTTATTTTCTGGTTACCTGTGGTTTTCTAGAGTTTTCTTAGAGGACTTAGCATAAATATAGTACTTTAACTATTTATTAATAGCATGTCTCTTTTCTCTCTTAAGCTGTGAATTTTTCCAGGGCAGACACAGTCTGTTTTGTTCACTGTATTCCCAGTACCTTGCATATAGGTATTTAAATATTACACACATTATTTCACATATCTGTGATCTGGGTCCCACAAAATTTAAAGAGCTGTGTGCCAGCTTGGCTTCCTCATAATGTGTAGACCACATCCCATGAGTGAGCACCTCAAGACAGTAAAACAAGTGCATGGCATTATTATGATGTAATTTTGGAAATCATATAGTGTTACTTTCTTCATACTATGCTGGTCAAAATAGTCTCCAGGTTCTCCCCAAGTTCAAGGTGAGAGAATATGGACTTCTCCACTTCATGAGAAAAGTATAATAGATTATAAAGAGAACTTGTGAAGTAGGAAAGATGGTATTGGTCATTTTTGAAAAAAGTGAGTTTATAGGTTTCATATTTAGAAAAAATGTTGGCTACTCAGGTATATTTTGTCTACTTGTAATCATTTGTTGAGACTGTGATGATGTGTATCCTTTTGATCTCTCAGATTTTGACTTTATTCAGATTCTGGTTCTCTCTGCTTCACTTTGGGTAGTTTGTACTGCTGTCTTCAGGATTAATTATGTTTTGTCCTCTCTAAACAATCTCTATTGTTAAGCCCATCTAATGAATTTCCTTTGGTTCTCTCTTTAGGTTCATTTTTCCCCTTTAAAATCCTTGAGCATATTCATAGTAATTATTTTAACTATGAACTTATCTGCTAATCTCGTTATCACTGACATTGTTGGAGTCTGCTTACATTAACTGACTCCCCTCTACTCTAATTATAGGTATTTTTTTGTTTGTTTGTTTGTTTTTTTTTTTTTTTTTTTTTGTTTTTTCTCCGGTACCGGGAACCGAACTCACGACCTTGCGCTTGCCAGGCAGGTGCTTTTGCCGCTGAGCTAAATCCCCAGCCCCTATAGGTATTTTTTTGTTTCTTGTCTAGCAATTTTTTTTTTTTTTGTATGCCAAGGCCCCATGAATGCTACATTGCTGAGTGTCTGGATTTTGTTTTCTTTAAATAATACTAAAAGTTCTTTGGGCAAATAATACTTGCTAATCAGCTTGATATTTTCCAAATGTTCTTTTAAGCTTTGTTACGGCAAGTTTGGAAAAGCTTTTGCCATAAGGCTAGTTTAGCCCAGCTACTAAGGGATGATTCTTTGAGAGTTCTGTTGAGTACCCCTGGTGTTCAAGGCCATCTCTGTTCTAGATGGTGGGAACTCATGTCCCACACTTGTATTAGCTCTGGGAATTGTTCAGTGTGCAATTCCAGCTTGCATTGTCTTCTTTGCCTGGCCTTGAGGGGTTTCACCTTCATATGTAGCCTTAGCATTCAGTGATTGAAGGATCTACGTGCATATTTCTGGAGGTCTTCCTTCGAGCCTTAAATTCCAGCTACCTCAGTTTCCCCAAATCCCAATCTCAATCTACCCAGTTCATTAAGACTGCACTGGCCTGGCCTAGCAGGTGTTTCCAGGCAGAAAGCTAGGCTGAACACAGGCTTACCTAACTTGTTTCTCTCTTCTCAGGAATCACAGATTACTCTCTGTTGTCCATTGTCCACTGTTTTAAAACCTTTTTGCAGGAGGCTGAGGCAGGAGGATTGCTGAGTTTGAGGCCAGCCTGGGCTACAAAGTGAGTTCAAGGTCAGCCTGAACTGCATAGGGAAACCCTGTCTCAACAGACCAAAAAAAAAAAAAAAAAAGTATCTTTGATCTAGTTTTCTAGCTGGTTATGCATGGTAGAAGGAAAAGTTCCCTACCAGTACTATAAGAAGTTGAAATATGAGTTTTACATACAGGATTTCCTTTTTCTTTTAACCATACAGCTTAGCTTCCAAATGTAAAAATGAACTGAAATTTAGGTTCGAGTTTCAACTTACCTCCAACTTGATGTATTAATACTGACAAATGCCGTTTCTTTGGCAGTTATAGCCAAATTGAACCAAATACAGTCCTATTCTCCCTACTTCTCAGGCTTTCCAAAACAAGCAAATCAAAACAAATTACAGTAAATAAGGATGAGGCTACAGTCACAGTTAGTTGACAAAACTGACTTTTTACACCTCTCTTGCCCACTTTCCCATTCTACACTCTAGTATAAAAAGGCTTGAGATCCAAGTGTGGCAAAATTGGTGCTGCTTCACTGCAGCAACGTGTATATAATTGAGTAATGGCAATGGCAAAACTAGCATTGATGTAAACTCAAGCTGTATGACTCTGGAGCCATGCTCTTAGCCATTATGTGACTCTTTGGAAATTACTGAAAATGAGTCAACTGTTGATGTAGAATCATTAATTACTAAGTTGGTCATAGTACACACTTTCAGTTCCAGTTACTCAGGAGACTGAGGGAGGACACTCGCTTGAACATAGGAATTTGAGACCAGCCTGGGCAACTTAATGAGGCCGTATCTCTTAAAAAAAACCAAAAAACATTATTCTTAAATCTAACACACATCATTTCTGGACCTCCTTTAATAAATGATGTTTGTTTAGTCAGCTTGATTTCTATTGGAAAGCATAAAGATTGTGCTATAGTTGGAATAGGTGATTCCTCAGAAAAGCACTATCAGGACAGCAATAAATGGTGGAAGATTATGTCCAGCACACACTATCTAGAGAAAGAATAGGATATAAGTGGAGACCAGAGTCTAGGGTGGTTTTGTCACTGGTGTTATTAAATCTCTTCTGTCTGGCATCTCATTTAATATTACAGGTTCTTGAGGGCCGGGGATTTAGCTCATTGGTGCAGTGCCTGCTTGGTAAGTGCAAGGTCCTGAGTTCGATTCCCAGTACCAAAAAAAAAAAAAAAAGCTTGTAATATTATAGGTTCTCTTATTCTATTTCTCCCCTTCTCAGACACATTTAAGTACACCGGGCACCAAAATGTTAACACTCCTTCCTCGAGAGAGAAAGCCTCTTTCTTTCCCTCAAAGAAGAATTCCATCTGCGGGCATTAAACAAACCAGCATTGCTTCCTTCATCTTGTGGCCAGGTATGGTGACCCACCTGGGGGTACTTCACTGTCCAGGGAGCAAAAAGGAGTGTTCATTTCTC
Organism: Chinchilla lanigera; assembly: GCF_000276665.1. Lineage (NCBI taxonomy): Eukaryota > Metazoa > Chordata > Mammalia > Rodentia > Chinchillidae > Chinchilla > Chinchilla lanigera. Next base: position 5,327,649 of record NW_004955452.1, on the reverse strand, counting down.
CATGTTGGAACATTTATGAGACACAGTAAAACCACTGCGTTGTCAAACTTAGCTGACCTCCTGTGTTACAGAAACACAAGAAGTCATTGCTTTTTGGAAAGCAATATACACGTGCTTTTACCAACATACTTTTCTAGTTTTATTTTACTCAGTCTAGTACTAAATATTTGTATTTGCTGAGGGAGCAGTGAGGAAAGGTGTATTTGGGAGCTGTCTCGTAGGAGACTAGTTTAAGAGCAGGGTTCCTGCCAGTTGGAGGCTGTGGGAGGAGTGCTCCAACTCTGACTCAGGCTTGCTTTGTATAAATCTTCAGAGTGCACTGTCCCTTCCCCAAATAAAACATAAACTCTCTTTGCTTACATAACAGGGGAGAGATTTTTTTCAAAACACTTCCCATTTATATATTCTGGTATATCTTACAAGGTCTTTTTGAGACAAGGTCTCGCTGTGCAGTTCAGGCTGGACTTGAGCTCACTTTATAGCCCAGGCTGGTCTCAAACTCGCAAGGATCCTCCTGCCTCAGCCTCCCGAGTGCTGGGATTTCAGGCATGTGCCACCATGCCCGGCTATTTTATCATTTAATATTGAATTTTTAGGCAAAGTTGAGAACTCCCATAGAACAGTTTCTGCAGTATAATTCTTGTTGGAGAAGGAAAGAGGAAATTAATCATTCTGCTTCTTTGTGATTAGGTCTTACTTGATTTGGGTAGGGTGGGAATCTCATGTCATTCATCCTTAAGGCAGCACAGGATCTGTTCCATGCTTGATAAAATGGACAGACACTAGTAGTTGTTTTTAATATTATTGTCTTTTCTGGTTCCTTGGCATCCTAATTATGTATTCATTCCCTTTCCTATGAAATGTTTGAGGAATTGGGAACCTATGTTCTTTGTACTGTTGCCAAGTTTCAGAGTAGTATAGTTAATGTGACTTTTGAGACCTCACAAAACGAGTGTGTGTTGAGCATTTTTTTAAAGGAAAATATTTAGGACTAAACATTTGGCCAGGATCACTATTTAGTAGAAATTATAGTGAATAAAAAACAAGCTAAACTGATGTGCCCCATGTTAAGCTACATAAATGAAAATTAAGCTGGAAAAGTAGGCTGTAGTATGATGCCATGTTTGACTTTATTAGGTAGAGGTAGGCATGGGAAGCACCCATATACAGTATTTCATTAGGGGAATATAAGATCTTATTTTAGAAAGAGCATGAAAGAATAGGAAAGAATAATGAAATTGGAAAGGAAGATCAGCTATAAAGTTATTTGAAAAATCTTAAGTAATCCTGCCCTAGGTAGTAATACTGGCTGGTACTGACTTTAGAAAAAGCCAACTATTTTACTACATTGTAATATTTGTCCACTCCTATTTTACTAGGAATGAAAGAGGTTGATAACAAGAGAAGTGCTTCATCTCATACAGAAAGCCAAACCAACAAACAGTCCAAGAAAGATGCAACTCAGCTAGACTGCTTGATCCAGGACTTGGACAATGACTGCATAGCCTCCCCTCTGGCCACTTCAACCCCTGAAGACATCCAGGAAACTGGACTTTCTCCGAAGTCCCACAAGACTTCTGGCCACCACAGTGTGAGAAACCCATTTTTGACTATGCTGTCTTTGCCTCAACCTAATACGCTAGCCTGTTCTGGAAAGAGTAAAGCCCCACTGGCTCTTTCCTCTACTCAGGACTTGGAAAGTTCTTGTTTGCTGGACCAAAAGGAGGATTCTCCCAGGAAAAGGGAATGGTTTTATGGATCTGAAAAGAGCTACCAGGTCATGGAGCGACACATCAAACCACCTGGGGACAAATGCCATCAGCTCTTGGACAAAGCTAAATCAGAAAGGAAAGTGTCTGCCAAAGAAAATGGGCAGCCTTCTGTGCGCTTGCAAACTTGCAGAGAATCCTTGAGTAGAGAAAACGCAGAGTCAGTGAAACAAAACCCTTGTCTTGTTTCTGTGTTTTCTTGGGATAGTGACAAGAATGACAAAGAATCCTGGAGTCAGCTTTTCACTGAAGATTCTCAGGGCCAGCGAGTCATTGCCCACAACACCAGAGCTCCTTTCCAAGATGTAAGCAACACCTGGCATCAGGGCCTAGGGCATTTTCCAGCCAAGCCTTGGGCTGAATGCCAGGCTGAGCACACTCAACTAAATCTGCAGCCCGATTTGCTCCTTACTCAGGACTCTGAAGGTAATCAAGTTATCAGGCACCAATTTTGAATGTGTATATGAGGGTTTGGTTCTGAAAACATCTTCAAATGGTAGAATGTAGGAAAATACCTTTTAGGTGGAGGTGGGAGTTGAAGTGGGAAGGCAGCACGGGATTAAGCTGTCATTAACAAGCACTTTGTGTAAATAAAGCAGGCAACTGCCACTGGTTGAGACAGTGTGACTGGAATCATGCTTTTCCCTCAGGAAGGTGAGTGGTGAATTCCTTGAATGAGTCTGCGATGAGTACTGTGGAAGCAGGGCATGAACTATCCTTTTGCTGAAAAGTCCATCATTCAGCCTGTGCAGGGACCCCTCTTCCTGTTCAGATGCCTGGCTGGGTCTTTGCTTCTTTTCATCTGTGGCTGAAATCTTACCCATTCACCTAAGCTTGGAATCATTCCTCATGCTATTTTGAGAGATAAGGCAAATTCCCCAACCCAGGTGTACAGAGCTAGGAATGGGAGAGGAAACAGAATGGTGATAACCTTATTTTTTTGTTTGTTTGTTTTATTTTTCTGGTAACTGTGCAGCATTTTAAACATACACTTTAAATATCTCCCCTTAAAAATTTTGAGCAGTAAAACAATCTAGATGTGACTGATAATATTTCCTTCACAAGGTAGAAGGGAACTTGTCCTCCCTTTCTGGGAGGAAATCCCCTTTGTAAAAATTTTTAATGTTTATAATGCTGGCTCTGGTGGTAATTAGAACATTACCAATTTTTTTTTTTTTTTGGTCTTTTTGAGGCAGGCTGGCCTTGAGCTCACTTTGTAGCCCAGGCTGGTCTCAAACTTGCAATGATCCTCCTGCCTCCGCCTCCCGAGTGCTGGGATTACAGGTGTGCACTACCAATTTTATTTTTTGAAAAAGCAACTTTTTAATAATATATGTAGTGTCACTGCTGTGGGTTCTAACCTACACAGGAGTCTATTTGGCCTATGTTCTATCCAAGGCATCAGCCAACAGGTGCAGTTACTCATGTTGCAGGTGTGGTACCCAAGGCTTAAACAATCTGTAGGGGGCAAATCTGCAAGTTATAAGATGGAACTGCTTCTAAGAGTTTCGGGCAAATTCTCTTTAGAAACTCCCTGGAATTTTTTTCTTATTAAATAGCAGGACCTTATAAAGAAAGAGGGGAAGCCAGAAGCCTGTTTAAGAAAGTTCATATACTTTAAATTAACAGGAATCCTCTATTCCTAAGGGATTCAGGGTGACCACAACTCAGAAATGGACAAAGAAAATTTCTCCAAATCCTTCATTTAATGCCAGGTAGTGTTTCAACCCAAAAACACACAGTATACATACCACAGAGAAAGGGGCCCCAAGGGCATCTGAGTCATGCATGATGCAGTAGGTGCAAACCTTGGCCCAACCCAAAGAAGAAGTCATTCCAGGGCCTGGAAGAAGGATGGCATGTTCTTTCCCCTCCTCATTTCTCTCTCCTACTGGACTTAAACTAAAGTCCATGGAAGAAAAATTTTTTAATCAGTGGAACTGATGAGGCTTCATGGCCTTGGAGGGTAGATTTGGTTGTACAGTATTACAAAATATGCTTCAGAAAAAAACCACCTAGGCTTCCCAGTTGCAGCCCAAGTATTGGCTGGTCCAGTAGCCCGTCCTCTCCAACTACAGGGAAGGGGGATTGCTGGGCACTGGTGTAGGTTTATGATAGAGCAGTGTAAGATCTTCCTGCCTTGTGAACATGTACATAAACACAGTCCTTTCCCTAAAGCCCTGCTGTCCTATAAGGAAGCTGCTGAGAGTGAGTGACAGCTGGGCACAAAGTGTCTTGTGAGACAAGTTATGGGATCTAATGCAGTGAAGTCATTCATTTAGGACCTATTTTCACAGAGGGGTAAGAGAATACAAGAAACATCTATCTTACCCCATAAACTAAGCCACTCTACACAATTACCTGTAAGAAATGTCTCAGCTCAAACCACAGACCTTAGCTTTTGCTAAGGTTTGAAGCATGGAAACACATAATCCAGCTCTTCTCTTTCCAAGCTCTAGCGTGTCAGCAAGACTGTTGCAGAAGATTCCTAACTGAGAGGCAGAAACATCTGCGGTGAGGAAGGCAGCTATTGAAGAAATTCCAGGAGCATGAGACTGAGTTTGCAGGGTGGAGTGCTATCAGTTTCCTTTTCTACTGATATCTTCTTCCTTTAGAGCAAACTTCCTTCTTAGGACCTCAGAGATAAGCACAGCAGGGTCTTCTTCCTTCATTAAACTCCGGGTCCTAGAGACAAAACAACAGCTTCTATTTAGAAGTACTTGCTCGGACCCAGGCAGCACTCTGCCTGCGCACACTCTCACTGAATCCTCACAACAATCTTTTGAGGTAGGTTTTATTACAATGTAGACCCTCTCACTGATAGATAACTGAAGTACAGAAAGACATGCTGTTTGTCCAGAGTCACTAGCCACTCACCAAGAAAAATTAGTGAATCCAGACTTTAAAATCAAGATAACTGGTTCCAGATCTCCTAACTAGAATGTTTTACTATATCCACCAGTGGCTATAAAGTGTGGACAAAATAAAGGACCATCAACTTATTGGAGTTGGCTGGTAGTGGCTACACTTCTGTTTCCACTTTCTTTTCTCAGTAGCATTTTCTTGTAGGGTTTGCAGGGGAAGAGACTAAAGACTTGACCATTCTGACCCTTATTAGTTTTGGGAAAAGGTGTGCTGAAGATTTCCTACTAATTTGTCTACAGACTTTTTAAATAAGAGATCCAGAGTCAGCAACACATTCATATCATAAACTCTGGGGAACAAAATCAAAAAATCAACTCCAGGGGGCTGGGGATTTAGCTCAGTGGCAAAGCGCCTGCCTGGCAAGCGCAAGGTCGTGAGTTTGGTTCCCGGTACCGGAGAAAAACCAACCAACCAAACAAACAAACAAACAAAAATCAACTCCAGATTGGGGTAGAGTCAAACTACCTGATATATAAAGTGAGTCCTAGATACACAAAAAATAATTGAAGCTGTAGTCAACCTACATACATCCTTGCTATTTTACAGTCGTTAGGCCAGTGGTGGCAAACCTTAGAGCTTTCCATAAGACAGCCTGCTGTGCCACGCATGTCATAGGTTCGCCATCACTGCTTTTTAGGCAATAAATGAAGGCAAAGGTTGACTATTAAATCTTGAAAGTAAAATCAAGGAATTGCCTGTGGTCTATTAACATTTCTGAACCTTTGCTCACTGGGCTGTGTTACCATTTTTAGTCATTGTCCCAACTCCTCTATTACAAGGGAGAAAAGATTTCAGAGTACAAGTGGGAGGGAGGAGGGGCTTGACAATAAGGATCTTGGATACAGTTTGGTTCAAGAGGAAAGTAAGAGAAGTCTGAGAGTCAATCTATAAAACATTGTTCCCAGAAATATGCCTAAGGCAGAGCAAAGGCAGCAGCAATAACTGAATTTGGGGATGTAAGGTAAGTGTGACTAAAACTTGGTTTGGATCCTAAAGGATTACTGCCAGGAATCAGTAAGTTGCTTGCTCTCGTCTAGTTTTCAGAGGATAGTAAGGCCCAGAAGATAAAAATGAATCATTGTACAATATAATCTTCCCTTCAACAGGAACTTCATCAATTCTAGAGAGAGATCTCACCTCCAAGCCCTCTAACAACTTTCCCTGCATTAACAAATACAGCTGCACCAATTGGGTGGTAGTTATTTTTTTTTTCCGGTACTGGAAATCGAACTCATGACCTTGCACTTGCCAGGCAGGTGCTGTGCCACTGAGCTAAATCCCCAGCGCACCGCCCCCCCCCCTGCTTTTTTTTAAAGATAACTTTTTTTTTTTTCAGTACCAGGGATTGAACTCTCAACCTTGCTCTTGCCAGGCAGGCACTTATGCCACTGAGCTATATCCCCAGCCCTGGGTGGTAGCTATTAAAACCTGGATCTTAAACTGAAATGCCCAGGGATGTGTATTTGAACAAGCTCCTGTGTGAGCCCCAAAAAGAAGCTGCTCAGACCACACTTGGAGAAACACTGTAAGAGCTTTTCTGCTAGGTAAGTTTCTTGCTTCAGGTGCAGGCCTCCCCAAATTCCCTGACACTTCAATATAAATGGTTAAAGCTCTGCTACCTGGGGATTCTGCTTAACATGTATTTTTAAAAAATGGGAGCCGTTCTGATGGGCAGCCAGGTTAGGGACCTATTTATGAATTTTAAAAGCCTTGTCCTCAAATCTCAGAATTTGTCGGGTTTTGCATTATGGACCACCATGAAATTCTTCCACCAAAACCACCAGAGATATAAGCTGGAATAGATGAGCCTTCTTGTAAAATCCCTACTAGTCTAACTTTTGCCTCGGGTGACTTATCCTAATAAATGTAAAGTGTTGCTCAGACTAGGGGCACAGGCTCTAGCAAGCAGGTAGTTGGCAAGCTCTGTGAACAAAGTAACATGGCTGCTCTGAGAATTTACTATCTTAAGTTTGCTAGATCATTGGCCATGGGTGACTTAAATTAATCACTAGAGCTCCTTGTCAGTACTTACAGATCCTGGCTCTGTTTTATCCGGTGAAAGTCTTTCAGGATACCCATCATGTCTGCAAAGCTGCTGGCCTTGGACAGAGAGATGCAGTCATCCTCTTCTGATGAGCTGTAGGTAGCTTTGTGTTCTGGTTTACAACATTCGGGGCTGGCAGAACAAAGCAGGGGGACTGATGGAAGCTCAGGGACCTCTACCTCAGTCTCCTCGGTGATGTCACTAATGACAAAGGAAGTTGTAGAGTGGAATGAGGATCCAAAACAAGGTAAGGGAGAAGAGACATTTGAACTTCCTGGAGATAAGAAATCTGGCGTTAATGAAGTCGAAGCTGAAAGAGAAAACAATAGGCATGGATGGACATGGGAGCTGCAGTTTAGCAGTGATATCTTCTCCCCACAAGCACTGCCTACAGAACATACTCATTTCATGGCCTGACAACATGATGTTCTGGAAGAGTCCAGGATGCTATCTATAGCCAGTGTAGTCCCTCTACTATCCTTCCCAGTCAGGGGCTCATGAAGATGGACAAACATTGGGCTTTTCCAGTGATGGCCAAAGAAACCATCCTGTAAAGGGTCTGGCTCCTAAAAGCTCCTATTTCACAGTGGGCTATGGAGTGACAGCCGTGTTTTAAACCAGCAAGAGTGACAGAGGCAAGTCCTGCATTTGTCCTTTTCTCTGAGACAGCACTTTTAATTCTTCTTTGAGTTGAGCAAAACTAAAATTTTCGTGGAGAGAATTTCTACTATTTCTAAGAAACATTTTGAGTTTATATAAAGTACTCCTGTTTGTCTCTTGGATGACAAAAAAAAAAAAAAAAGTAGCCAAGAAACAGAAAAGGGAAATTTAAGTACAATACACTTCCACGTTGAGGAATTAAGAACATGATGATTTCAAAGAGAATAATAGGATATTTCTGCTTTACCAACTGATGAAGTTTGGGAGCTATGACTTTGAGGTGTTGAGCATGTTGGGAGAGATCTGTTGGCTGCCTCAGTTCAAGGCAGGCTCTCATCCATTTCTAGTGGTTCTGCCTTAATCCAAGCAGAAAGTTGGGGGACAGAGATTTCTGATAGAAAGGATATCGAAAGGGAAGTAAGTGCTTGAAAAGGATATGTCTTGTGGTGGTGGAAAATGCGTATACTGAAAAAGCTGTTGTAGGCTCATTGAATATATAATCTTATAGACACCAGGAAGAGGGCACTGGTTTTTATGCCTAAGGGAAGGAATCTGCCTGGGGTGACAGGCTAAGTAAAGATCTGTTTTTGACCAAACCATTCAGCCCAAAATGAAATTATCCAAGGACACACAGGTTAGCTGGGTCTCAGGACAACCTGAGCCTTGGATCCAAGTCTTTCTGAATCAAAGACCACTATTTCCCTTATCTCTATCCTGTTCAAAAGCCAGGGGTAAAAGGACAGCCTCTTACCTGCATCAGCTGCCACTATCTTGGCAATCTGGCTGCGCAAGTGGCTCAGCTCATCCTGCAGCTCAGTGGTACGGCTTAGGGCTGGCAAGGCTGGCTTCTTGAGGGCCAGAAGCCTCTCCTCAGACCCACGCAGGTTGGGCACTGAGGCATTGCGTTGCATGACAATCAGAGGGCTGGGCTTCCAGGTATGCCTCAGGGGGCGTGTATCACTCCTGAACCAGAAAAAGACAAGTATGTCTATCACAGACAAGCCATTTGCCAGCCCCCTCCCCGCCATCCCCAGTCCACAGCCCTCATTTCAATTGCCTTCAGCCTCTCACAAGCACCTTCCTTGCTGCTTGGCACTTTGGGAAGAGGTTCCCTACCCTACCCTCTAGTAAACTGGCTACTGCCTTAGCTACCTGACCCGGGCATATGTCTCCTCTTCATCTGCAGCAATCCAGGCAATGTCAGCCAGAGTAGGGACCGGGGGCACATCTCTCAAACACAGGTCAGAGATGTTGGGCAGGGTCTGTGAAGAAGAAAAATTCCTTATTTATCGAGGGTCTTCTGGTCTGTGTTACCTTTTAATAGTGATGGCTGGTGTCTAAAATCATTTTGCCCTTTGGTTATCAAAATATAAGTCATATAGAACTTGTTACATTAACAAGAAATTTTTCCTGGCTAACTCTTAAACCCTTATAGTTAACTGAGTTGGTTTGTTTTTTGAAGCTGGGGATTGAACCCTATAACTAATTAAAATCTACATTGTTACAGCCCTGTTTTAAGAAAACATAGTAATCTGAATATTTAGATTTATTTTTATGTATTTATTTTTGAGATAGGGTCTCCCTATATAGTTCAGGCTGGCCTGGACTCATTATGTAGTCCAGCCTGGCCTTGAACTCACAGAGATCCTCCTGCCTCAGCCGCCCGTGTGCTGGGATTATATGTGTGTCACCATGCCCAGCCTGAATATTTACATTTAAATAACAAGAAATCATTAATTATACAAAAGCAACCATAGTGGGAGCTCCTCACCTCAAAGAACTACCACCAAGGAACAGAACAACTAAGTAAATGATACCATATTAAATGAAATTAGGAGGATTCAATCATATGCTGACTGATTAAAACAAAGTACAAAAACATGTATCTAGAAAAACAGGAACTGCATGAACTGTCAGGACTGTGATTATAGGTAATTTATTTTGCATTTTTATTCTCCATAGTTTAATATATCGTATAATTTAAATAATCTATAAGATTTTATTAAATATTTACAACAAAAATCTAGGAATAGTTAGTAAAACAATACACACACCTATACATAAGTTAAATACAAATGTTTCTGATACAGATTGGGAGGTGTGTCAGGGGTTAAAGAACCTAGGACTCAGGAGTTAAGTGATAAACGACCGTCACACAGAGGAGGATTTCTCCTGACCCAGGAGTTACTGCTAAGATGGGCCATTTCAGGGAAGCTTCCATTTGCTTTCCTGGATTAGCTTTGACTGTTCTACCACTCTTATAAATTAAATGCGTTAAACACAGATAAGTACTTAGCACAGTGCCTGACACAGAGTATGTGATTAGTAAATGTCAGCTATACAAACTCCTGCTCTGAGGAAGCTTGTGTCCTTGATTGTCTATTCAGAAGCATCTGGCCAACAGACTAGACTGGATAGTCTGCAGTCAAGTATAGGGGCAAATTCCATGGAGTCAGTCATACCTAGTTGTATCTTTGTTTCTGATGCTTCTGAGGCAGCTAGGACCCCAACCTGCCCATGCCCCTTAAGCAACTCTGAATAGTTGGCAATCTGGGTCATGGGACAGGCCCCTACTGAGACACAACCTTCAGCCCCATTCCTGACTCTAATATCAATCCTAACACCACTTCAATCTCCAGATCCAGTCCCTTAAAAATTTGTAGTTAGCCTCTTATATACAAACTCAGTTCCTTCGCTTCTGTTTCTACCTGGGCCAATGTCTTTTCATACATATGTTTGTCTCTTTTGTTTAGGCAGAAAGTTTAAGTATTTTACATCCCAGCTTCCCAAACTCAACACACCCTAATCATTTAACCCAGAGCTGATGCCTTACCACAAGTTCCTACAGGAAGGCAGTGGGCAGCTACACAGTTCTCTACTACAGAAGTGGATCTCACAGACCTGTACCAGGCAGGAATCTCTGCTTCCTGGCCCCAGAGGTATTCTGAAATAGCTCAGTAAAGGAGTGGCCATATTTGGCTAGAAAGAGGAAGGGGGCTTGAGGACTCAGAGAAACACTAAAAATAGTGGCTAAGTGGCCAACTCATAGGGTTAGCAGGAAAAGCAGAGTTCAGCTCAAGAGTCACAGTATTCAGTGTCCATATAGGGACCTGCTAGGTTGCAGGCAAACACCTCAGAGCAGAGTCACTTAACAGAAAGAAACAAATAAGAGATACAAGATTATTAATTTATGAGCAAACTGGAAGTCTGACTGTTGTGGTCAGGGCTTATGGTGGCCAGGATCTATTACACGCTCTCAGTAAATACTTGACAGAATGAAAAAGTGACCAGGAAAGCAGGCTGCACTGGCAAATGCCAAGAGGTCTGAGGCGCACAAGCAGCCCTGTCTTCACACACCCTTGGGCCTCTACTTTCTTTGCCTTTCCAGCACACTCACCTCAAAGGATGCCCGGGGACATGGTTTCAGGGGTAGGTTGGTCCCAATTCTTCTCACTACACTTCGAGAAGATCCATGTGGCTTATTTTGCCAGATTGGGATAGTCTAGAGCAAAAAGACAGAGACGGTCACATCTTCAGGGACAGTGATTCCAACTACTGTTTTTGTGCTGTCCTCTTCAGCAAGGAGAATAAATTCCTCACTTCCAAGGACAGGGCCCCCTCTGGGAATAAATCAAGTCTCAATTATGAGTGAGGGCAGGTTCTCAGGTTGCCAGCCTTCACCTGCTGCTGCTAAGGTAGTCACTCCTGGGAGGGCCCAGTGAAAGGCTAGCAGTTAGTTGTTTGTAGGGACCATTGGGGCTTCTCTCTGCACAAAAGGCAGAAACATACTGACTTATGAACAAGATCCCAGTAGGTTCTTCCTGGGAGAGGAGGTGGAAGGTTAGCCTTGCTCCAATTCCAGGATTCCAGAGGAACGGAAGAATGAACCAGTCTCAGGGTCTTGTACAGCACTTCAGCAGGCCCAGTGCTCATTGATCCCACATTCCTTATTCTGGCCCTGGGAATACCCCTTACCACATTGGCTTCCATTCCTGATACTTCAACCAGCTCCTGCACCGGAAGCACAAGGCAGCCTCAGGGCACCTTGAAGAGGCCGGAGGTGGTACTTCATATCAGGCCATCTTGAGAACACCAGATTTCCCTTCCTGTGAAACAAGCCGCACAGTGGGGACTCAGTAACCAACACATCAGCCCACAAAACCAGCCCCTGTAGACATCTGAGACCTCTGACGTTTCATAGGGGAGGAAACCAGCCTACAAGGCTGCCCTCAATACTGACTTACCTGGGTTATGTTCTTTCTAGACTTGCTGGGTAAGCTTGGCCAACCCAGGGAGACTTCCAGATCTCTAAAGTTTCCTTAGGCAAAACTTCAAAAGACTAATGCACAGCGGTGCATGTCTATAATCCCAGCACCCTGGGAAGCTGAGGCAGGAGAATTACAAGTTACAGCCCATCTTGGACAATTTACTGAGACCCTCTTTCAAAATAAACAATAAAAAAGGGCTGGAGATGCAGCCTAGTGTGAATACTTGGGTTCCAAAAAAAGCTGGGGGGGGGGTAAGGGGTGGGGAGAGAACTCTTGGTAGCTACAAAGCTCATGGGAGAGCCAAACTGAAGGTACTATCTAAGTCCAGTATTCCTTCTTGAAGATGAGACACAAAAGCACAGTATTTGCCATCCAGCCTAGCAGTGCTGGGCCCCTACAAGGGGTAAGAATCCACAGCCAGCTCATACTAACTCAGTCTACTGAGCTACAAGAGCTAATTTCCCTCCCACCCTCTCTTTCTCCTGGCTTGATCACCTGCTGGCTTTTGTGGCCATAGTCAAGCGTTATGGAACCTTTCAGAATGTTGGTTTATCTATAAAAAGGAGACAGGAAAAACTGCCACTCTAGGTTACCTTAAGGGTCAGTGAAGTGGGTATTTTAAGGTGCTTAATGAAATTTAAAATATGACACAGATGGGGAGTCAGTCCTGACTGCTCTTCATAGCTGTCCTTGCATGGTGAGCAAACACAATCAGTGAGCTCATGTGTACTCTGGTTCCTGAAACCCCAACAATACTTTAGTACCAGGCCTTGTGCTGGATATTGTAGGGGTTATGAAAGAGTAAGACAAAGTCATGCTTTCAAGGAACTCACAGTGCTGCAGAGAGGCAGGACCTGGACACTTTATTTTAAGGAAGGCTGAGAATAAGGCATACTAAGCAGGTGGCCAGGTAAGTTCAATGCCCTGATCCCATGATGGGTTCAGAGGCAGCAGGAAGGCAAGAAAAACAGCAGCCTGAGCACAGGTGCAGCATAGGAAGTCGAGGGATCTGTAAAGGGGCAGAAGATTAGAAGGCTGTAAAAACAGACAAAGGTGGACTCGGTTGTCAGACAGGCAAGGAATGCTGGGTGAAAAGTCGCTGGGGGGCCTGAGACTGGACCAACAGCTCTCTAGAGACCTCCCCTGGAGTGTCCTCCTTTTACCTCGGGAGAGGAGGGGTCATTTTAGGAAAAGGGAAGATGGAGAGAGAAAGGATTTGTCTCAGGTCACTCAGTGGTCCTGCAGTGAAGAAAGCACCAAATGTCAGGTCCAGATTCTGCCGCCTCTGGCACAGGCTCCATCTTTTCAATTCACTCCCCGCCCTTTATCAAAGTCGCCCAGTGTGCCAGGCTCCGTGCTGAGTGGCAGTGCGTGTGAGAAGTTCACTCCACGGTGCTGTTAGCCACTCCCGCCGTGCCTCCCCTCCAAAGACTCGGCTCGCCTAACCCTCCGGACACAGCCGCTGGTATCTTTCCAAAGCCCACTGCTAATCATCTCGCTCCTGCGTTTAAAACTGGCTTGCTAGGGCCAACAGGATAAAATCTGGACTCCTGAGTACGGGCCGAGGGACCCTGCACGGTGGCCAGCCCCGTTCTCCCTGCCCTCTCTACGCCAAGCTCCCGGCAAGTGACGAGGCCTGCAGTCGGGCTTCACATCCACTCCGCCTCCTCCTCCGCCCTCTGCCCTCCGGCCACGCTGGCCGACCAGCCCTCCACACGCCACCTCCGCGCCCCTGTCCCTACTCTTGCCTCCGCGGGGAACCGGCACCCGGGCCCAAAGCTCATCCTTCCTCATCAGAGCGCTGCTCAAGCGCCCCGCTCCCACCCTGCGACAGGGTCAGGCCCTTGCTCTTCACGTTCGCTCCCCTTCCGAGGCCGCTCGAAACAGAAACTAAAGAACTCCGCGGCGCGCGGCCGATCCCGAGGCCGCGACTCCCCCGCGCCGGCCGCCCGCGCGTGACCTCCGTGGACTTCAGGGGGGAACGGACAAGTTCCTTCGCCGCCCGCCCCACGTGCCAAAAGGCAGAGGGCTCCCGGTCCCCCGGGCCGCGCGGCCGTTCGGCGCCGTCGCGCGCGGTCTCCGCAGGAGACGCGGGCTGCCCCGGGGCAGGACCTC